>NC_079338.1:16887454-17221739 GCF_029582105.1 Oenanthe melanoleuca | reverse complement strand
AAAATACAGTCTATGTGATTTGAAGAATTCTGAATATAAGCAGGAGAGAGGAGAGGAGGAGGTGATTGCTGCATAGAGGAATTGCATGAGAATTTGAGGACTAGAAGGAAATGTCACTTTTAGCAGCCTGGTTTGGGTTGAAGGTCTAATCAACCTGCTGTTCTACTTCACTGGCACATCTGATGTCCTGGCTTCAAATCCTCATGCTTTGGAAAAAGAAGAGGCTGTGAGATGCATCTCAGCATTTCCATTGATAAACAAAAGAATTTGGGCAAATTTGCAGAGTAGAGATGCTCCTGTCCCCAGAATTTCTCAAGTTTATGCTGTGTCCAGCAAACAGGGGGAACTGTCCCACAGTGACAGGGGTGGAGGGGCTCAGAGGGACAGAGTGATAAAATGGATCTTTATGGACTGCAGGAACTGCTCCAAAGACAGATGGAAACTTTTAATTTCAGGAGCTTTGGAGATGATACTCAGTGAATTTGTGGGTGTTCAGAAACAGCCCCAGTGCTGAAGGGATTTCCTGGAATGTGCCACACCTGCAGTGTGAATCCACCAAACCTGAGCACTGAGAGCTCTGCACATCCCAGCCAGAGCAGATAAACTGCTCAGGGACTGATTTATCCCAAACCTCCCTGGGTAAACTCATCCCACCTCTTCCAAAGCTGACACACCAACATTCCAGCACCCAGCAGTTTCCCAGGTGCATCTTGGCATGAATATGTTAGGAGTATGAATAATAGAATTAATGTGTGAGACAGTGATTAAAAAATTGAATTGATCTGATCCTTGAAGCAGTCTGCTCTGCTTTATGTTTCTAACATATCAATTTTTTTTTTTTTAAATTTCCTGCTGACATCACAGGTTAATTTTTTTACTGGTTAATTACCTTGAAAGTTAAATGTCCAACCTAAATATGTATATATAATTACTGGGTTAGTTACCTGTTCCAAGCAGATAATTTTTTAATGTCTAAATATAACAGTTACTGTATATTAACTCTTCTGTATGCCACATGTTGTTGTACATCTATTCCTTCCACATTCTGAAATGTCTTTAGCATTTTCTCTCATATCTTTAATTGATAAATATCTCTGGGGCAAGTAGAGGTGTAATTCCAGATTTGTGTGTTGAGTACAACAACTTCTGATCTTTACAAAAATTTGTAAACTTCCATTTATTTGCAAGTGACTTTGTCAACCTGAGTAACTTGGAATAGATCCAGTGAATTAGCAATCTCAGTAGTGAGCTTTTCAATACAGTTATTTCCTTTTCTGTTCCTTAATTTGGTTGCTGTTGGTTAGAAATACAAAGGTACAAAGTGATTAAAAAGTGATTAAAGGGATTTTTAGAGGTAGAGTGCTCTAAGCTGTCAAAGGATCTGAACCTATAGTGAGAACAGAATGTGAAGGCCTTTTAGGTCTGAATTATATTGAAGAGATGAGTTATGCAAGGGCTGTTGTTTTTTAAGTTAAACAACATTTTTCCTCTGTGGAATAACAGTATTTTAGTCCCCCACACAGAATTTTATTGCCCATCAGCATAACTGTTTAATTTCCGTTCTGCCCTTTCCTGCAGACTCTCCAGAATGATAAAATAAATACCAAATATCAAAATCGATGTAACAACAACGATAAGAATGTCCTGTGCATTATTTAGTTCATGCTGCTTCTGTTAAAAAAATATGTAATGGTATTTTTTCTGTGTAAGTATGCCTGTGAGCATGTTCTAAAATAAATTATTCAAGACATAATGAAATAAATTCCCCAAATTCTTTTGAGTACTGTTCTGGTAATAACAGCATTAATAAAGACACTCCCCTACTGTTTTCTTATGGCCTTTACTACTCCTTTCCCACTAAACAAATGTGGTTTCCTGTTTTGCTGAGAATGAGCAAAATACTTTGATAAGTAACCAGAGTGTTCAGCTCATGGCCACTCACAATAAGAGGTTTTTGTCCCTAGAGTGAAAGCCCTGGGACTGGCAAACAGCAATTATTAAAACAAAGTTAAAAAGGAAAAATAAAATAAGTTGCATTTGCCAGTGTGTGGGCAGAAACTCCCAAGTAAATGTTTATTTTTTATTGTGTAAAATTAAATTTATTCTATAAGAGAAAAGCAAAGCTTGGGACTCGATAAGAACAAACTGAAACTATTAATTTAAATATTTTCATTGCTAAGTGTATGTGCTTACATATATTTCTACCTTCCTGTGTAAATACACAGAGAGCTATAGATATAAACCACTGATTCTAGAGTTAGTCGATTTTAAAATTCATTAACTTTCTGAATTTTGCATCTGGCTTGCTGTGTTTTCTGAAATGTAAGGAGGGGAGGAGGTCCCATGAGTTGCTCTGCCTGGCAAAGCAGAGATACCCAAATTCATGACTGCTGAACTGAGCATGTGTCTCTTTTCATCCAAGGCAGGGAGGGCTGGGCAGATTTGTAACACCTTCACATCACTGACTCTGTTCTGTCACTTCCATCTTTTCTTTTCAGTCCATGCCAAGAGATTGCAAGTGCTGATGGAATTTATTGGCTTACTGTAGCCTCCAAGTTGACTAAGTCCCTTTCCAGAGATAAATCAAAATGAATAGGTGTTCGTTTAGATGAATTAGCATCAGTGCTTTGCAATAACTTAAAACCAACTGAGTGACTTTGGGCCACTCCTGTCTGAGCAGAATGGCTCCAGTGACCTTGACAGCACCAGGAAAGGGATGCCATGTTCCTCCCTGCTTCTAAACACAGATGTGCATTAAATAACATTGCCATACAGCCAGCAGGTAAATCTTGTTTATTGGTTACCACTGTTCTTTTCCCCACTTAAATCTTCTGGATGCATTAGACATAGAGTTGGTCTTTGCATTCATATTTTTCTGAGTTACAGCTGATTAGAAGAGTATAAAGAACTTCACCTCTGTGAAGCAGAACATTATTTCTATTCATTATTTGCTTTGATTTATGGTGGCATAGAAAGGCACTCATTATTTACTCTGAACCTCCTTGAGTGTTTAAAATTGTGAGGCACTGCAGCCTGGACTGGCAGCACAGCTCTGCAGAGGGGCCCCAGTGAGCCTGCATGTCTGACAGAACCCACTGAAGCTCTCTCTGACAAAATTCTGCTCCAAGAGAACATCAGGCTCTTTCCAAATGCCCTTTGAAAACGTGAGCTTGTAAAGATGGTCCTGGAGGTCAGTGATCTGGTGTTAATTTGTGCACAGCTAACAGGACTGATTAATGAGGGCCAGGATTCCTCCTGCACAAGGGCAGAGGCACAGGGAGCCAGAGAGGGAGAGGCAGAACACACAGGAAAGCAGCAAACAGAATCTGCCCTGTGACCTTTTAACAGACACTTCCATTTCTGGAGTAAGGGAGTGCAGAGAAGAGAATAAGAAGAAATTCTTAGACTTAAAACTGACAAGTTTTGAATAGAATGTTGAAATGGTAGAAAAGTTTTTTTATTTCCCAGTTTATGTTCCTTTCCTGTTTGAATGCATAAGTTTTGGGACCAAGATCTAAGAGATATGAGTGATTTTTTTCTGGTATATTGGGATGTCTATATGAGAAACAGTAAAGGAAGTCCTTAAACCAGGAATTTCTTCCCAGGTTGGAGACTCAGACTTTGTTTTCTAGTTCTGGGTAATGCCTGTGTGTTCTCTCAGCCTTTTGATAGTGTTCATGATTTAAGGGATCATTTCAAGATTAATGAGTAACTTCTGCTTGAAGTTTGTCTCTGTGAAGAAGTAATGAAGTTACTTCTGTCTCTAATTCTTTGGAATTCTGTTCTTCTTTCTGCCTCCTTCTGCTTTGCTGGAATATTTTATCAGTGAGGGGAGAGAAGAGGGTCCAGAGCAAGGTCAAGGCTTGGCTGTTTTGTTGGGAAAATAAAAAGGGAGGTAAAGTCTACAAGGTAGAAGGGAGGATGAGTTTTTGCACTTTCTGTACAGTCACCCCAAACTCCTTCCAACTGCTGGGGAGGCAGAATCCCATGGATTAGAAGCCAGGAGGGTGTCCAGGATTTATCCCTGGAGTTGGAGGTGTCCAAGACAAGGAAGGTGTCCAGGATCTGTCCCTCTTGCTGGAGGTGTCCAAGGAGTATCCAGGCTCTGTCCCTGAAGTTGGAGATGTCCAAGGCGAGGAGGGTGTTCAGGATCTGTCCCTGGTGCTGGAGATGTCCTAAGGGTGTCCAGGATCTCTCCTGGTGTTGGAGTTGTCCAAGGCAAGGAGGGTATCCAGGATCTTTTCCTGGGTTGGAGATGTCCAAGGGGTGTTCAGGATCTTTCCCTGGTGTTAGAGATGTCCAAGGGGTGTTCAGGATCTGTCCCTGGTCTTAGAGATGTCCAAGGCATGTCCAGGATCTGTCCCTGGAGTTGGAGGTGTCCAAGGCTTGTCCAGGATCTGTCCCTGGTGCTGGAGCCCAGAGCCTGTCCTGTGCCCACCCTCCTGCCAGGAGCAGGGAGTGCAGCTCAGTAATTAAAGCTATTTCTGGGACTCCCAGATGGTGCCTTAGCTGCTGACCATCCCCTCATTACTCTGGAGTGAGGTGGGATGAGTTGTGCAGATATTTACGTGTTTCACATGCAGTGCATTGCAACAAACTGCGAGCATGTTAAATATCCTGATCCTGTGGGAATAAAGACATTATTCTGTAAAACCCCGAGAAATGCTGGCTATGACCCACTGCTGCTGTGACAAGAGAAAAGGTCTTGATGAAATGATTGCTTAACCATTAAACAGAAGAAAGTAAATGCACTGGATTCTAATTTCTGAGCACATTATGCTGCACGGTGTTTTAACATTTGTAGTCTCCCATCACACTACATTTATCACATGTGAGGTGTGGCTTTAAAGACCCCTCTGGAGAAAATGCAATTTGTTCTCTGCTGCCTGCACATCCCACTAAACTCTCATTATTTATAGAATTCTATAGGGTCTTTCTACAAAAACACTATCGATCCCTCATTATAGAGTGCCAGCACTTTGATTCATGATCTGAGCTGGAAATATCTCAAATTAGTATATGATCCCCCCCCATTAAAACTTGCCATCTGTACATGGTGGCAGACTGGAAGATCATCAGAGAAAGTTTATGCTTTTAAAGACTGCTGCCTGAAATATTTTAATCAGAAAAAGCAAAGAACTTGCATTTTGTGTTTTTGTAGAAATACAAATTTCTTACATGGTTGTTAGTGCTGATATGGTCAAAACTGACACAGGTTATTTATAGGAATTTTTAAAGGAAAAAGCTACCAGTCTTCACTGAATGTCTTCATTTGTGTTCTCAATTTGTTTTAATTTGCTTAAAATTTGTCGCTGAAACTTTTGGAAGGAAACTAAACACTGAGCAAAATGACATTTTAAATGGAAAATGGCTGATCATCCTGAAGTGTTGAATTTTTTCTTGAGAAAGCAGAAACAGATTCTTCGGGATGGGGATGCTGGAAGAATAAATCAGTTTTAACTGAATTGTTTGCAGTCTCATTAGGGAAAAAAAAAAAAGCCACAAACCCAAAGTGAGGCTATGGAATGAGGACAATGTGAGAGAAAAGGTTTATAATTGCTGACGGTCATTTCAGTGATGGTATCTTTGATTATGAGAATATCTGCAGAGTCTCTTAGCACGGGGAACTAAATATACACATGGGAAAATTCTTGCTCTGAGGATCACAAAATGACTCTACAAAAAGGGATCCTGCAGTCCCTATGATAGTGATCACAGTGCTGCCTGACTTTTTATAATTTACTTTTTAAATTTTCTGTAGTATTTGGAACTATCAGTTACTGGGTAGAATCTGGTCTGCTTGATGTTTATTTGTTTGGTTTGGCTCTGGCTTTTCTCCCTACATTATAGCAGGGGATTGCCTTCTTTCACTGCATTTTTATGTGCTTTCATGCCTTAATATGACTTTTTTTTTTTTTTTTTTGTCTTATTAAATTTCCTTCCTGCCATTTAATCAAGAGTAAGAAAAAATGAGAGAGTGTGCAGATCTTTGAAAGGTCAGTGATCCCTCTGTGTAAAAAGTGATATTTCTGCTGTAACTTGGCCTCTCCATGGAGCAGCAAGGTGAGGATAATTTTATCCTCCTCAATATTCCCCATTTTAGTGGACTTCTTACTGTTAGAGAATTATTCCTACTCTGAAAGACTTGTAGTGTAGATAAGTTTGTATTTATTGCCTGGCAGAAAAATCAGTGGGGCCCTGTAAATGGTGAGAGGATGGAGTAGTAAAAATACTGTATTTGTGCTGTGGGTCTGTGGAACAGGCTGGGGAGAGCAGTGATGGAAACCACAGTGGGAACAAGGGATTTGGAGAAGCTTTGAGGAACAGTGACAACTCAAATTTTGAAAAGTTGAAGTTGTTCTTTTGACTGGACATCCAGCAGTTTTTATTGAAGAGCTGGAGATATTTTAAATATAAATGGGAAAGACAGGGTGTTTTATTCAAGATGGGAGCAACCTGCATTCCACAAAATAAAAACCAGGGTAGGAATTAAGATTTTTACAGATTGGAGGCCTTAAATTTCAGATTTAAGGTTGTAGTTTTGCAAACTTTGGCAAGATGAGCTCAGAGCAGCTGATACTGAACTTTCTAAGCATAGGTGTCCTAGCCTGGGGTGCCTTCCATGCCTTCACTAATGCTTCACACATAATTCCAGCTAATGGTTATCTGAACCATTAAAAATTAATATAGTTCATTGTCATCTATTGTAGTTAGTTTTATAAAGCTTTCTCATGAAACTCACAGTTCTGGCTTTCAATACATAACATTTACATTTTCCATGAAGAATTTTAACACAAAGTTACCTCAATGCTCTCTTCAACATTGCATGGACTTGTGATGACAGTAATCATTACATTATTTAATGCAAGGATATTTGCATTTTTTTGGTGTATTTTTGCATTATATTATGCCATATATTTTGCTGTTATAAATAGCAGAGAACAGATGCACAATTAATATTAATACCAATTAAGCAGTGCATATGTTCTGCTTTAAAAGAGCTGTAGCTCCATTTGCTGTGAAGATTCCCTGACACCCTCTGGGATAGATTTCCATCTTTAAGAATTCACACTGAAGAGTTTTGATGGAGAGAGTTTGGTTTAAGTTCTTGAAGGAGTTTAATGATGTTTTCATCACAGAAAAAGCCTCGTACAGAATAAAAGGGGGAACATTTTAATTATTCTCTTAGCTTCCATAGTGAGTTAGGAATCACTTTTAAGGGTTTTTTTTCCAAAATATTTGAGGATGGTATAGTAGGGAATCCTGATGAGTGATCTGGAGATGAATTAACTAATTAATTGTAAAGCAGTCAGGCACTACATTGATGAATATTACAGATAATCCTACAAAAATAAGTTAAAAATGGTCATTGTACAAAGTCAATAGAGTTTATATTGAATTCTGAATGTGCATGTTGAATTAAAAAGAAAATATCCACCCTGTCTGCTGAGGAAGAAAGGCCTTAATGAGATGGATTTCCAGTTACTTAGGGTTTCTCTTCACCTTTTCTGTACAGAGGTTTTTAATAGCAAATGACTGCACTAAATTGGGAAATTAAACCAAACTAGTTTCTTACCCTAATCATATAAATGACTGTATCTTATTTTGGATGATGAATTTTGGAAATGCTGAATTTCTGTGCTGCAGTTGTTGTATCTCTGACAGGATTTAGGGCAAACTCCCCTGAAGGGCACAGCCAGAGGAGCAGGGGCTGGGACATTTCCTGTCTCAAAGCAGGGCTGGGTCTGCCCAGGCTGGGCTGGGTGATTCCCTCAGCTCCTTTCAACCTGAATTATCCCATGGCTGTGTTTCCATCTTCCTACTTTGTGGGATTTGTTAATTGAAATCTGGGTTTTGAGCTTCTGTGAATTGCAGTTGTCCTTTCATTTGTGATCTCACTGAATCAAAGTGGATCATGTGAAGCTGAGGAAGGTGGGAATGTACACTGTTATTGCAAATTCACCCAAATTAAAAAGGAAAAGATTAATTTTCTATGCTATCTCTGATGGATTATGTGTCTTATTTTAGCCATGTAGCCTTTTAAAAAATGTTTTTGTTCAAATACAGTTAATAAGTTCAAAATGTTTAGTATCAATTGGATTATCCCTGGTTTCCTATCCTCGTTCTTGCTTTTGCAATAATGCAGTGCACAAGCTTAAATTAGCAATGGTTGTTATTAATTCCCTCTTTAAATCCCTTGGCATCCTGTCTGGCCCCATTTAATAAAAGCAGCAGTACTTGAACAGTAAATATTGTGTAAAAGTTTCATATTTGAAATGAATTTCCTTCAGGCAAATAACAGAAGTAAGATGATATTTTGCAGTGTTGTATATTAAAATAAATATACAGCTAGTTAGAATAGGGAACATTTCCTTGGACTAAAAGCCAAAGAATGTGAAACAGAGCTTTAATTTGATTAAACTTTGTGTGTTTTGAAATACATAACATTTACCAATGTTTATCTATCCCACTTTACATTCAGAGAAGATGAGTTGCATCTGCCTCAGAGTTTTATTTATAATTTAGTATTGAACTTTCAGAATGGAACTCACCAATTCTTATCTGTTTCTGTGAATTATATTTCAAGAGCCTTATGTATCCTGCACAGCAAAGTCATAGAGGGATGGGAGGGAAAGTAAAATCTGATTTTCTGAAATCTCTAGCTGCTCTATGCTTTGTTTTGCTTTCCACCATAAATTGTATTTAATTTCTTTAATCCACTGGAGGATTAATACAGCAAAAATTAAATATAAAATTTAAAAAAAAGTGAGTTCAAGTAAAGTTAACACCGTGATGACAGAGGGTTTGCATTTTTATTATCCTCTTCCTCTGTCCTTCACACACATGGAAACTTTGGTTCCCTTTGATGCTTTATTGAAAAAGTCCCCTCTGGAGTACAAAAGGTAACACACACCAGAGCAATCCTGTTTGTTAGAGAAATGAGCTGAAAAGGAAATATCTGGCCTGTTCACAGTTACATTTAACAGTTTCCAGTTGTACTTCAGAAGCAGTTTTATCATTTCATTTACAAGAGACTGGCCAAGAATCCTGGATAAATTCTTTGGAAATACCAATGTGGCAGAAAGAGTTTACATTCAATCATGCCATTAAAATCCTTCACAACTCTGGGCATAATTATTAACAACTAACTATTGGAGACTTGGTTCCCTTTGCACAGTTTGAAATTCCCTTTGGAGTTAAAGATTATTCTCAGCAATACTTTTTTTGATGTTTGTCAGACTGTGTGAATCTTTAAAGTGTATTTTTGGGCAGAGATTTTAATAACTTTAGGTGTTTAAAAGACATGAACATAACTTACCATAAAATTTTATATCACTTTACCTATTAAGATTTTGTTGGCTACAGGGCTTGCTTCTTTCCCACATCTCCCCATGTCCATAAAGTAGTGTGCACCTGGAAGACATTCCAGCAAAATAAAAAAATAAATATAATTCTTTAAAATAGGCACCTGTTTGATCACAAACTTTGTGATTGAAGTTGATTACTGGGATGGCAAACTTCAATTACTTCAGTAAAGTGGGATGAGAATTTCCATTTATGACTTCCTTTTCCAGTCAATTATGGAGGTAGAATCATTCAAATATAATTCAGGTTGTGTAAGTGTACTTACAAAAATATCCCAAATCTCCTTCACATTCCTGAATATTACCAGGGGGAAAAAAAAAAAATAAAAGACTTTTTTTTTTTTTTTTTTTTTTAAATAGAACCTATAAGTTAGCTCACCACTGAAAAATCCAGTATGAAAATCCAGTGTGACTAGGGACTGCATATCAGTTCTTGCTATCTGAACTTGTAATTACACAAGGACTCTACATGATATTCCACTTAATTTATCTTTATCTATTTTGTGCATTAATTTTCTGGTCAAATCAGTCCTGTAATTTGCAGTCCATGATCCTACAGAAATATTTTCTTCCTGCCTCCAGTGGTTTGGGGCAGGGAGCTGAAACACCCTGTCCAGATTCCTCATTGCTGATAAATTCTGGGAGATGTTGTGGCCAACCCTGTGCCTGTACAGGGGCCTCTGAAGGAGGAATTGGAGCAAAAGGAATCTCTGGGCTGTGGGGCTGACTGCACAAACCCACATTATTAAGATTAACGTCCCCAAAGATCCCCCTGCCCTTTATTTGCTCATTTAGCTCCCTCTGTGGAGAGGCAGAGTGAGTGTGCACTTCAAGGGCAAACATTTCTCATCCCTGGGATCCCACCCTGGGGGTGCAGAGTTCCTGGGAGGGCTGGAGGGGTATTTTTAATACCACCAGTCTCTTTTCTCAGCTCTCAGTAGATGCAGAGAAGATGAGCTGCCTTTGTGGCTCTGTTCCTTTACACTGGAGGAGCAGCAGGGTTAAAAGCAGAAAATATTTCTTCTGGTCCATCATTTCCTCCAGTGGCATCAGTTCTTTTGGAAGTGGCACATTTCCTCAGGAGAAATCTCAATTTCTCTTCCACAGAAAGTGTAGCTGGAAGTGCAGTTTAGGCAGGTGAGCACAGCCCCACTCTGTGATCACCCTGGTTTGTATCAGAGGCAATAAATAATTCCAATGAGGAAAGAAACTTATTTCATTCTGCATTTTCCATTCATTGAGGCTGAGAGGTATTTTTCAGCAATAATTTCTTGAACATTTAGGAAGAGAAAACAAATAGCTTTTTCCTCATTTTTCAAGGCTGGAGGGAAGAGAAGTTAAGCTTGAACCCAGATGACCCTTTCTGAGTTGGGTAAACACAGAACATTATTAAAATGCTCTAAATGAACATGTGCATGTGTTTGTTTACTGATTGCACTGGAGATAAACAGCTTTCACTCAGAAACACACAGCACATTAAATGTGTGTACTAGGAAGGAGTCTTATCTAGAAAGTGCCATTCTCACTGTGCTAGGAAAGGGTTTACAAGTCAGAAATTCAATTTCTCAGGGATTTTTTTTTCCCATTTGTTTGTTTTAGAGAAAACCACTGGCAAATTTGCAGAGGAAAACCAGAAAATAAGCCAGAATTCTTCTTGCATTCATTCAACTTCCTTCATTTTAAAGCAACACTTTTGACACATATTTGAAAATTGTAGTTTTTAATGAAGAGATGAGGTTACACTAGGCTGAGTGAAAAACCCAGGAACAGAAAGCTTCTGTCCTTCAGCCTCATTGTTTTTTCCTATTACATTCATTAATTTATATATCCCTGATGTCATAGCTGTCTGTTCAGCAGAGCCCTGGGTGTTGGAGGAGAGCAGAATGTGCAGGAACCTGGGCTATTAACCAAGTGTTCAGGTGTTAATTCTGGACATGAGCTGTGGATATTCACAAATATCAGCAGCAGAACCATCCTTACACCCCTCCCCAGGCAGGCAGGCTGGGATCCTGGGTCTGCACAACCACCAGCTCCTCTGGTTTGGGGGGATCACAGGGACAACCCCAAAACACAACCTCAAAAAAAACCTTAAACAAATTAACACAGGGGGTTATCTTTGCCAAATGTGATTTACTGCTAAATATTGTTCCTACTGTTGATCAGCTTTGCTGGTTTAGGAACAAGTGTTGAGATCTACATCCCAAATTTCTGATTTATAGAATGTGACTTCCAGGGCTGATTTATCTTCATGGAGCTGTGTCTCAGCTGTGTTGGTGTGTGATTACAAACTCCTGGTTTCAGAGATTTATATCCTGTCCATAAAAATTCTTCTAATTGAAGCTGTTTTCTCTAAATTGCTGTACTTGCAGGCCTGAGTGGCTTGAGCATGGGTCTGATTCTGTGTGAGGGATTAAGAATATTTGGGTTTAAAATGTTGAAGATGCTTAACATATCATATTGCAGAAGTTTTCCTGCCTCTGTTGTTTCTCCAGAGAGACAGAGATTAGCCTAGACCAAAGTCCAGCAAGTGATTTTTATTCATGACTGTCTTTATGAATTCTCCACAAATGCAGCCCTAATCAACCCTGAGAAGTGCTTAATTTGCACAAAAAGCTACACAGTCATTATCTTGCACTGCCAAACATTTGTTTCTGCATTAAGCTCATTTCAGCTTATTCCATGTGTGCTTCCAGGTCTCTGCAGAATTCCATCTGTGCTCCAGAAGCTCCAGAGGCAGCTCTGAGGTGATGGCATTGGGCAGGCTGTGGGTGGGTGTCCCTTCCAAGCTCTTTGTAAAAAACCTGGGCAGCAGGCAGCAGCCAATGAAACTCTGGATAAAAATTTTAAGGGGGCATCTGGCTTTGTATTTCATGTGTGTGATTGTAAATCTGGCAATTAATTATTATATTAGAAACATAATCCTAGATAGTGGTGGGTAGAGAGCAGACTGTCTGGCCAAACTGGTGAAAAAAAGTTTGCAGTGCTGTTTGTGGAGGGAAAAAATAAAGAAAAAAAAAAAAAAGAAAAATCTAAACCCAGCCCTTCCTTCTGCTCCTGCTCTCTCCCAAAGAGTAATTGTGAGAAGGTGGTAAAAGTGTTATTAGGGCAAACATGAGAATATATTAAAGTGTCTCCTAGAAAACGTGCACCTCCCTCTTCCATTTGCCTCATGGCTTGGCAAGGGCTCAGATGGGCTAAGTCACCTCAGGAATGGAGCACTTTAATGAGCTGCTTTTAAAAGAGGTTTCATAAAGTCTGTTGTTTGCTTCTGTATCTTGCTGAAAAGGTTGAGAAAGAGCTGTAGGAATGGGCCTTCTTTTAATAAATTTTATTTCTTTCTGTAATATTCAGCTAGTAAGGGAGTTAAATGGTTCTGTTAGATTTGGAGGGGAGGCAGTTACTGAAATGGAGATCCAGACAAGAGAATGCATTAAAATAATTATTACACTCGTGGATTTGGCATGCCCACTTGCTGGAGGCAGTGAGGCCAGCAGATTGCTCCAGGTGACATTAATAAACCCAACAACACATTTGTTCTTGGCAGCAGGGGCAGGGAGAAGGTGCCATGTTGCCATAGGAGGTTTAGGAGGGTGACATTTTTGTTGTTGAAATCATTAACCTGGTGAAACAAATTAAAGGATTGAAACATGTTGGGAAAACTTCAGCTTAATTCTCAGGAAAAAAGCAAAAAAACCCAAACAATAAAGAAAATTCCCCCAAAGAACCTCAGATGTTAGGAGGTATCATAAAATTAATTTTAGTTTTTTTAAATTGTGATAGACTTTTGGAGTTAAAAGCTTTTTGTATTTTATTTTTTTTTAATCCCAAACTATTGTGTTTCCTTAAACTATTTTTTAGAAGCTATTGGCTATCCTTTCAAAATGGAAACTGTGTCCTACTGTGGCAGTGACACAGGAATCCTCCTGACAGGTTGTGGTGGATCCTTGGCTGATTTTTGTGTGCAGGAGTGGCTGTGGCTGATTTGTATCTCAGCAATGAAAAGCCACATTCATTGGGCTTGGGCAAGTCAGGAAAAAAAGGCAAAACTTTCAGATTGTTGCCACTTAAATAGTTTCATGTTTGGGAGTATTGAATTTCGTTATTCTGGGATGCTGCTGCTGAGTGAAAAGTGGGCTGGAGTTTCTTTTACCTGTTTCTTCCATTCGTGGTGCACATCTGGTCATAGTGAGCTGATCACTGCTTTGGTGTTAATTGCCTGTTAAATAATGAACTGTTTATGGAACACAAGCCCTAAATAGAAGGAAATTAATACAATTTCTTAATAAACTCACAAGAGTTTTGCCAGGAGGAGTAGCTGGTGCTCATCTGCCAGAAAAGCCAGTTCAGTCAGGTTAATGTCAAGGTACAACAGCACATTCTTCCTTTTATCCTTAGAAAACAATCTCATTTCCTCAGAATTCCTCATTTTCTTGTTTCTATTTCTATCCCCCAGTACCTGAATGTGTCCTATCTGGTCGTTTTTTGGGAGGTTTAACATCCCTTTCTGAAAGATGCTCAATAACAAGTGCTTTGTGCCAGAACTCGTGTGCTGGTGTGGATGTGTCACTCTGAAAAACATGGGCTGTAATTTGAGGAGTCAGTTAAGGATTATTGCCAGATGTAGTGAAATCAATGCAGAGAAGCATTTTGCATTTCATACTTTATTTAGATTGATCACAGCAGGCTTCATGGAATCATGTTCTGTGCCACAGGATTGTCTTTCACTGGAGCTTGCCAGCCTGGCAGGCAAATCACTTGAAAAACGTGAGGGTTTGGGAATCTCTCTCCATTGAATGATTTGCACAGAAATCATTTGGGATCATTAGCAGGGTTTGCAGCAACCTTGCCCAGAGTTCCCTCCCTGGCCAGAGTGAAATGCAACCATCACTTTCTAGAGAAACTCTCTGAAAGATGGATTGCTGTACTCCAAGCAATACCACTCATGAAATGAACCTCTGGGTAAAGCTCTCAAATTCAGGGTTTTCTCATTCTATTTTAGTAATGAAAAATACTCTTCTTTAATGTTTGCAGCTGAGGTCACAAAAATGACAGACATTAGAAAGTCTATTAATAAAGAATCAAATATGTAGCAAATCTTTGACATCTATTTTTGATTTAATCTCCACATTGTATTAAAGTACCAGCTTGGGTTATGTCAACCAATTAAAACTGAGATTGTGGCCAACTTTGAGCCCATTTGTCAGTGGCATCAAAATTCTTTTTTTTTTTTAATCATAAGAAGTCACATCCGTGAAAAGGTGAGTGAGAAGAATATTCTATAACCATATAAAAGTTAATCATTATTCTAAATCCTTGACTTTCCACTTCATTCTGTAGAGGTTTTTCTGATTCCTTTTGCTCTTCCCACAGTCCCTGACCATGCAGAGTTACTGGAAAAGGGTGTTACTGCTCTATTAGAAATTTGAATTAATTATCAAAGGATACCTAATTTAGGCATTATCATTATCATTTTACTCTGTGCTTTATGAGTTTGCAATAACAGGGTAGGTGAAATAGTACTGGAAAACCAATATTTTTCCCCCATCCAGCTGTTAATAAAAAACCTCCTTAAAGTACAGAGTAATCCATTGTAAATGGATTGCAAATTGTAATTGGTTATCTGAAAATCCACTACAAATGAAATTTACTTGTAGGTTTATAATACTTTGTGATGTTTATTCCACACTGTGTCACTAATCTGAGTGATTTTAGATTTGATAATAAATTGTTAATCCCATAGCAGACTGTGTTTGATAAGATATCTCTGCCAGTTTATTAAAGGGATTATTTTCCTTAAACACAAATCATTGGGATCACGAGATGAGCTATCTTTAGAAGCAAGGGTTTTGAGTTTCTCAGCTGTTGGTGATGGTTCCCCAGGAGAAAAACACAGGGAAACTATAGAAGATTTGTTTTGTTGTTTTTGTTTTTTGTTTTTTTTTTTCCCCATTTCAATTTTATAGCTGTCAGTTCAAGCCAGAATTGCCCCTGCTCTGTTTGGTGGGAATAATTTCTCAATTTTCACATTCTTGTGTTTGGAATTTTTGCATCTACTTTCTAATCAACAATTCATAGCTGAATCTACATTTTATTAAAACAGAGAAATTGCCTCTGCCATCTATGAAAATTTCTACCAGAAACATAAAAAAAATCTGGAAATCCTAAACATCACCAACACAGTTTTGTTGTGAGCATACAGAACACATGTAGGTTTTTAAGGTATAGTAGTTTATATGAATCAATTTTTGTTGTCAGAACCCTTCTTTGCAAGGAAATTTGGTGCAGCTTTGCAACATTTGAGACGAGTTGTCATGGAAATGCAAAGCTCAGTGATGTTTTTCAATAGTGCTGATTGGTTAGGAGAAAATATTTTGACACCATGTTATTTTCAACTTGAAAACTTGGTTAAAAAACATCTTAACACTGTTGTGTAAAGTCAAGAGCAAAGGAGAGGCAGTCTAACGCAGCTGTCGTGATAATATATTACCTTACCAGCAGTTTTAAAGTGGATTATTGTTGCTATGGCATCAGGTAACAGGAAAAGCCACCATGGCTGCAGGAGTTGTTCAGCTAAACAACAGCACTTGCTGATTTTGATGGAAGAATTATTTTACACGTGCCCCACTTTTGTATCCAGTATTCCACATTGTGTTGATCCTCCCTGCACCATGTCAGAACAAAGGGGATGGAAAGGGATTATTCCAATTTAGGTTTTTAGTCCAACAATTTCTAAGATGATCCATCACATTATTTTACTCCTATAACAAGTAAGAATGATAAAATTTCAACTCTTGCCAGAATGCAGTGAGGCCATGTAACATGTTTGGCATCCTGTGCCTCCTTACTGAGAATATCCTGAGCTGGAAGGGCCCCACAAGGATCATCAAAGTCCAGCTCCTGGCCCCAAGGTCTTCATGGCTCTTCCCCAGTTTTGTCCTCCAGCATTTCTCAGTTGATGGAAATGACTGGAATTCCACTGACCCAATAAAATCATTTTGAATTAAAGTAGGTAGAAATTGAGAATCATAGAGTTGGAAATGTGACTGTGGTGTGTTGCAGCCCAGGCACTTATTGCATATTTGCAATATCCTGTCTTGTCATGTGAGACACTGCCAGGCTGGGAACCTCTGTTCCTCCTTTGTGTCATTTCTGTCATTCTGTGATGTAGAATTAAGGGACTAACAACTCTGAAACTGAGCTTTTGGATTCCCCTTCATTTTGTGCAATGAAGAAGCAAAAGAAATGCAAGAGGTTAAATAAAAGCTTGAAGTAGATCTTAATCCAGCTTAATAATATATTTATTATTATTATACATAACTCTGATGGGCTAAAGGTAAAAAAAGTACTGTTGGGTTAGAAATACCAGGAAAGTTATCTAGGAATAAATAAAAAGAAATATTTGATCAGTTTGGCTAGCAAACTTCAGCTGCACTTTAGTACATCTGGATCTCAATTCATCCCTCATACCAGCAGCTGAAAATAGATTTCATTTCAGGGTTGTGTTCCAGCTGACATCAAGAGTTTGTCTCATGAGTGGACTTTGAGCATTGTGTATAATAGATTGCAGTGTCTGCAGGGGCCACAAGACTTCAGCCTCAGTGACTTTAGTAGTTGTAATGAATATATGTATAGAAAATCCAGTAAGGAAGAGTGAAATATTCCAGATACTCAGGAGAAATTCCACACAGCAGCAGCCCAGATAAAGATTTGCAGCTCAGAATTCACCAGCAAGTGCTGTTGTCCCATCTCTGACCTCCCAGATTGTCCTTCTTGTATTTGTTTTTCATGTGTAGAATGCTTGACAGGACAAGGAAGCAGTAAATATCCCTTTTATTTATCTACTGTAAGAAAATAAAAATAAATTTAATGAAAATATCATATTTTCTAATCTTTGGAAGGGGCCAAACTTCACTGGCACAGGGAGCCCAGAGCAGCTGTGGCTGCCCCTGGATGTGTCCAAGGCCAGGCTGGTGGAATTTGGAGCAGCCTGAGATAGTGGAAGGTGTCTCTGCCATGGCAGGGGTGGAATGGGATGAATTTTAATGTCCCTTCCAACCCATTCTGTGATTCTGCTAATAAAACCAACATACCACTTTATGATTTTAATAGTGAAAAACATTTAGATTCATAAGTCTTTTTATTTTTCTTTTACAGTATAAGAACCTTAAAAAAACCCAACAAACCCAAGGCATTTTGTGAGGCAATTAACTAAAATAATTCCTTGAAGCATTTTTGCCCTGAATATTGTGGTTATAATGCTAATATTAGTCTGCAAATTTTTAGCAGTTTTGTGCAGAACTGTTCCAGCTGTTAATCACACCTTGCCTATAAAATGTATTAGCAAAATAAAGTCTGCTACAAAAGCAAATTTGTCTCCAAATTCAGGTCATTAAAGGAAAAGAAAAATAAAAACCACAAACCACCCAGCTGATGCAATAAAGGTTGAATGAGTGCTAAAGAAGCAGTTTGCTTCTGGTGGGACTGATGAGGCTTGGGAGGGGGTTTGATGAGTCAGAAAATGGTTGGAAGTTCTGAAGGTGATGTTCTGTGTGGGGAGAGGGAGATGCTGGTACCTGAGCTGGGAGCTGTGCCCTGGAGCAGCAGTCCTGGGAGATGGGGAAAAGCTGGATTGCTGCTCTTGAGGGAGCAGAAAACACCTCTAAATGCATCCAAAACATCTGCACAGCCTTCAGTGCAAACATCTGGAGAACTTCTCTCTCCTAGAACTGCAGCAATCTCTGTAATGATTGGCTTTGTAACTTCCTGGCTCCTCCTTGTCTTAATAATTTCTTCGTTGTTTTTTTATTCTTGGATTTTTTCTTGTTGGATTTTTTTTTCCTCTTGAAGTTTTCAATCTGCTCTGAGTTAAAGAATTCCTTGGAAACAGGGAATTCTCAACTGCAACAAGGAGGTCACTCCTAAGAAAACGTCCTTGTGAGAAAAGTAAATTGATAGTTTTCAGGAAATGCACTTTAAATTACTCTGGCATTTTTAGAAGATGTGAAAAAATGAAATTAAGGTGCTCTTGTTAATGTTGGGGCTTAAAAGTATTGCTTAATATTGTGCATGGTTTTAAAATGAATTTTGGTGTAGCCCAGAATATATCAAAGAGAAAGGATGAAATGACACACTGCCCAGAAATATGGGTGCAGACCCACATTTCTGTAACTACAATTAAATCCAGGTTTTGGTGTTCACATAAAGCAGCCCACTAAATTAAAAATAGGAAAAAAAAAAAGAGGTTTTAAATTGTTATCAAATGAATTTAAACTCTGGCAAATGGAACAATTTCTTGCATAAATATGTTTTCTTTTATGAATATCAAGATGTCTCAGTTACTTCCCATTCTGGATGGCAAATTTAGGCCAATATTATCTGGTAAAACCCATGTGTGATAGTTGGGACTGATTCTTTATGGGAATGATTCTGATACTTCTTTATTATCTATTAAATTAATGGAGTGAGAGCTTGCACCATTTAAATTTTGACCTTCTTGAGGGGGGAGGATTATTCTCTTACAAGCTGTTGCAAAGACTTCAGCACTGAGAGCTGAAAGCACAGAAAATTTGTTAATATACATAAGAATGTACATATTTTTCAAAGTTTCATCCTGTAGAGTCTCAACTTGACAGTCTTGACAGTCCCAGATGTCATTTTGGCAAACTGCATCAATATAAGTAATTTTTTTTCTGCTCTGTATTTGGCTAATTCCCTCTCTCACTATTTTTTGTGATTAAGGCTCAGCAATTAAAATTTACAACCATTTTTCTGTGAGGTTTCCTATTCCCACGAACTAAGAAGAGAAAAAAAAAAAAAAAAAGAAATTCTCATCATAAAAATGAGCAATAACAGCATAATTAGTGCTTGGTACCATAATTGCAAGGCATATTAGAAGTGCACTTGATGGCATTGTATTATTACTTTGCACACATAAAAGCTGGAAGACCAAGCCCATAAGCTTAAATAATGGTTCTGCTGAAGCTTCTCAAGCTTCAACCTGTGCCTGGCAGCTTGTTTGGGTTTTTTTTTTAGTGTGTGCTGATGATATCCCTGAGCTCATGTGGAGAACTTGAAGGTGCAGTTCATCAGCTTGGCTGCACATCCTTTCTCCACTTTTTGTGACCAGAGTTAATGTGGTTTTTATCCCCTTGGGATTTTGCTTTCTGTGAGCTTTGTTTCAATTCCTGTGAGCTGGGGAATATTAGAACACTTGGAGAGCTGGAAGTCCCATCATTATTTAATCTGGAGGCCACAGCAAATGTGCAAATGGTCTCAGACTGAGCATTGAGGAATATATGGGGTGAGATCCCCATGGCATTAAAAAAATAAAAAATAAATATTAGCAGTTGATATTCTTGCACAGCATGAGCACTTCGAGGTAGAGGCTTTTATTTCTCAAATTAAAATCTTATTTAGGTACAGATAAAAATGAATATTGGCCCCAGGGGTGAATGAGTTATTTGGGTGATAAAAATGGACAAATGTAATCATCAGGTGTTTCAGCAGCCCTGAGAAGTTTACAGTTGTTTTGTGTAGTTGTTCTTTCTTTTACTGAGATTCTAAATTAGGACAAAAATACATAAAAGAGACACATCTCATGAAGCTTTTACCATTTTTATGTTATTTCCCATCGACATAAGGGTGTGTTTGGTTTTTCAGAAGCAGTGACCTGCAATGAAAGGCAGAGTGCTCTGGCCTGTCACTTTGGCCTCTCACATTGACCATGCTGTCTCCAGGGCTCAGCAAAGGGAGCTCAAATTGAAATTATCTGACCAAGGAGGAAAAAAAAATAATGACTTGGAGGCTTTAGATTTTTTTGGTCATTGACTTTCTTATGTCTATTTATTTTTGTCCCAGAACCATTTTAGTATTTTATTTTCTATGGGTTACAAAATTTTCCTTTCCTTGGCAAACACTGAAGAAAGAACAGCCAACATTCCAGTGACCAGAGCACACACTTGGGTGTCACTCACTTGTCATTCCAAGTCCCCAGTAGAAATCAGGCCCAATAAAAAGCCCCACCAATTTTTCCTCTCTGTTCCAGGGGAGTCTTCTAACTTAGAATATCTTTGTATTTTTGAATCTTTTGGGCCACTACATCCAAACAAAACCCACTGGGAATTTTTGCTCCTGGCAATATTTATGATTGTGGGTATTTAAACACTGATATCTGTATGTTTGGAGCATTAATGAACAGTTCTCAGACTCAATCTACATGGAAAAGCAATTATGTGGGTCACTGATTTGGGAGTCTCCCTGGCAAAGCTGGAAACTGTCTTGAAAAAGGTGATTTAATCACCAAGCCTTTGCAGTCAACACAATGCTGCCATAAATAGTGCTCTGGAGGGGTGAGAGCTCATGCCTGAGCAAATTGAAACCTCAGCTGTCTTATCCAAGATGATTAGACTTGACACAATCACTCACCCAGGGATAGTTTAGAGTACTGCCATGGTGGGATTTAAGGGAAGGTTCTTCTGCTGCAGAAGATTTGTGAGCTGATGAGAGTTAGAAAATTATGTTCTTGGTAGTTGGGACATGAAATGTCAGTTTAAAATAGGAATGATGAGACTGTGGGCTGACAACAGCACAGTAATTACAGTGCCTCACCTCTGCTGCAGTCCTGGGGATCCTGGGGGTGGCTGGAGGCCAAAGCCACTTCTGGAAGCTCCAGGAATGTCTTAGTGACAATATTCCCTGTCCCCACCTCTCTCATGTCCCAGGTGAGGCTTTCCAGAGTCCCCTTCTGTGGCTCTTTTGAATTCCCAACACCTTTCCCCATGTAAGAGTAACTCATACTTTTGGAACAGTCACTCCACTCTGCATTTTGTCCTTTTGAGATGCCTAGAGGAGTGCCTAGGAGCAGGCAGCATGACTCTTATCACTGCTTACCTCTGAAATGTTGTTCTAAATTTTCACTGATCTGCAGTGTTGGTGATGAATCTTGACTACACAAACACTACAAAACACCCAAAAACTGCCAGGACACTTAGACCTCAGACACAGAGATGGCAAGGAGTGCTCTAGGAGCACTTGCAGCAGAAGATGAGAATTCTTTAAGCAGCCTGAGCCCCCCTGGAGCTGAGCCCTGCTGGGACCCTCATCCCTGCTAAAATATCCCTTTACAGAGAGCTCAGCCCTCTGGTGCTGACACAGCTTTTCACCTCTTCCACCAGAGAATGGAACAAGCCTGGAACTTCTCCTGAATTATGAATCTCTCATGCATGAGTCACACTGTGCTCTGGAACTGTGCAGATGGCTGCCAGATCCCTCACTGGAAAAATGGGATATTCTGCATTGCTTTGCTTCCTGGAGAGTAAAACAAAGCATAACCAGAGTGGCAGGCAAGCATGGAGTACTGTAAAATTTATTCTGCTCTGATGCAGTATATTTACTTCATCTCTGCATTAACAAGAGAAGCTATATGGGAAAAATTCTGCCTGCTTTAAGCCATTTCATTCTGGCAGATTAGGGAAAAAAAAGGCTTTAGTGGATCTTGATCCAAGCCTAGCAATCTTCAACCAAGAATTCTCCACTGATTCCCAGATGCAAAGATATATAAAACTGGTTGTGGTGGTGCAAGTGATACAAGCAGCTTTATTGTGCTGATGACAGCTCACAGATTGCACACAAAGCCCCAGCACACTCCATGTATGTGCAATTAAATGGAATGTAAAATCCAAATTGATCTGTGCCTCCTTTTCTTATCACAGCAGTCCATCAGGACACAGTAAATGCATTGGAATAATGGAAAATCCTCTTGCTCTTTTCTGTGCCATCTCTTTCAGATAATGTCTGTGAAATTCCTGAGGAATGTTTTTACAGTGCAGCTGTTTGCTTGGCTCTATGCAGGCAATTTACAGAGCTCTTTTCAGATATCCACCCTCTCACAGAACCTTTCTGGACGTGGAAGAATGTAACAAATATTTTTTAATCTCAGAGTTTAGACTGTTCTACATCTTAAGTCTGTAGAAAATCAGTGGGTTTTTTCAGCCTTGTTTTTTTCACCTTTTTCTTCCCTAAAATGTTTTCAGCTCTCACAGAACAGTGACATCCAGAGGCAGGTGGATGATCACATGTCTGAATTTAGCTAATAATGATATTTTCTCTGCTTTATGTACTTGTAGTGTATTTTATAGAAGGGAATAAATAATTGCAGAGAAGTTAACCACACTTAAGCACACAGCAATTTATTTCAGTTACTTCTGTTAAAGTACATCAGATTCTGAGATGTCCAGGTCACCCATAAATCCAGAGAAATAAAGAAACACTTGGATGCTTTATAGTCAAGTTGCTGAAATCTTAAAGAATCCAATATTAGTGACTTTTCAGACAGAACAAGGGGGTTGTTTAGCTCTGCCTCTGTTCCCCTCTCCTATTGGCACATCCATGTTTTTTTGTCTGGAATTTGCCCAGGAGATCTGCTGACTAAACACTGGGGAAGGTGTGCTGAGTGTTGGTTGCTTCTCCCAGGAGACCAGCCCTTCATCCTTGATGGGATGGTTTTTTTTTGAGGTTGGATTTAGAGCAAGTCCATCTGTTTATGACAGTCTGTCCATCATGTTACAGCATCTGCTATGAAAAAAAAATGTAGTGGTTTGGCTTAAAACAAACCAAAGTATGAAAACTCTTAACAGCAAAAAGTTATTTGATGGGAGAGTGTCAGAAGTAATTATACTGAGTGAAAGCTAAAAAAACCACAACCAAACAAATAAACTTGTAGAAGTAATGTGGCTATTAGAATTAATGTGTTTATGCCCAGATGAACAGCTGTCCAAAGAATTCAGTTGGATTTATGAACAGCACATGAATTTAGTGACAGCTGGTAATCCTGTTAAGCACAGCAAACCTACAGGCAAAGGACAGCACAACAGTGTTTGTAGGAAACAAACCCCATTTCTGTGATGTTTGTGGGGACAGATTAAACAAACCCCATTTCTGTGATGTTTGTAGGGGCAGATAAAACAAACCCCATTTCTGTGCATGTTTGTGGGGACAGGTGAAACAAACCCCATTTCTGTGCATGTTTGTGGGGATTGATTAAACAAACCCCATTTCTGTGCATGTTTGTAGGGAAGATTAAACAAACCCCATTTCTGTGCATGTTTGTAGGGGACAGGTGAAACAAACCCCATTTCTGTGCATGTTTGTAGGGACAGAGGGAACAAACCCCATTTCTGTGCATGTTTGTAGGGGCAGATTAAACAAACCCCATTTTTGTGCATGTTTATAGGGACAGATTAAACAAACCCCATTTCTGTGCATGTTTGTAGGGGCAGATGAAACAAACCCCATTTCTGTGCATGTTTGTAGGGGCAGGTGAAACAAACCCCATTTCTGTGCATGTTTGTAGGGGCAGATAAAACAAACCCCATTTCTGTGATGTTTGTAGGGGCAGGTGAAACAAACCCCATTTCTGTGCATGTTTGTAGGGATAGATTAAACAAACCTCATTTCTGTGCATGTTTGTAGGGATAGATTAAACAAACCCCATTTCTGTGCAAGTTTATAGGGACAAGTGAAACAAACCCCATTTCTGTGCATGTTTGTAGGGGCAGATTAAACAAACCCCATTTCTGTGCATGTTTGTGGGGCAGGTGAAACAAACCCCATTTCTGTGATGTTTGTAGGGATAGATTAAACAAACCTCATTTCTGTGCATGTTTGTAGGGGCAGGTGAAACAAACCCCATTTCTGTGCATGTTTGTAGGGATAGATTAAACAAACCTCATTTCTGTGCATGTTTGTAGGGGCAGGTGAAACAAACCCCATTTCTGTGCATGTCCAGGTGCTTGTATTTACAGGCAGGGATGGGGCAGAGCTGAGGCAGAGCACATTTGGCAGAGGTGATCTCAAAGTAACTAAAGTGCTCTCAGAGCAGGAGGAAGACTGAGGTAGGTAAGACAGGAGATGGAAAACTTTTCCTAATGAATGAACAAAAAGTAGACAAGCAGTAGGATGGTCTGCAGGAGTTGTTTGCCTCCAGCAAGCTCGAGGCATATTTAAGGCACTTAAGGCCACATTGACTCAGAAAATAACATTACTTTGTTATTGGTCTTATGAACTAACTTGGCTTCTTGCAAAACTTCCATAGCTTTTGATCTTCTTTTTTCCCTCTTCTCATGTACTTCTGCTAAAGCAGAAAAAGGGGCAGAATTGAAATGCATAAGTGCATGGCTTTTGTGTGAACTGCATCTCTAATGACTTGCCTTTGTACTTGTATAAATTTAAGCTACTCTGACCAAGTTGTTTTTATTAAATCCAGCCCTCTGAGCCTTTATAATGCTTGGAGTGAGTTCAGGAGGACCAGCTTTCCAAATGTAAATGCAGTGGGAGGTTAACACTTGCAGCGGAATAATTTAAGGTGTGCATGAATGCTTTGCACCATTTTTTCCATGGACTCCTCACTGGTCTGTTCCCTGGAAGATGTGCACAAAGGAGGATCACATTTACATGGCTGCAGGTTAAAATTGCATTGAGAAAAAATGAGCTTCAGGGCTACCAGGAAAAAAACAAAAAAACCAAACTAAACCAACCAACCAACCAACCAAAAACAACAACCACAAAAAACCAATAAAAATGCAGATCAATGTATTAATCCTCTAATAGCAAAAATGAAGAGATGTTTTGACCACAGATGTAAATCATCTATGAACTGATCCAAAAGAGACTTTCTGTCAGATGTTATTTAAATTAGAAATGATGTCAGCATAGAGGATTGTTGTAATATCAGGAACCATGGTGTTTAGCAGGGTTGCTAGGTACTGAAAGATAACAGCAGTCACTGAATTTATTCACAAGCCTCTTGTTTGGAGGGCTTTTTTAACCCATATTTCTAAAAAAACTAAAGTTCCATCAGTGACCTGACATGGTATAAAAATTACAGGTGCATTTCTACTTATATTTGAGTATGTCACTCCACATAATTTCTTCTCTGGTTTATCAGTTGATAATTCACCAGGAACAAGAGAATTCCACACTGCTTTTATTTTGTTACCTGGTTGGAGGTAACAACCTCTGTGTCCCATCCCAGAAACAAGACATGCTTGTGTTTTCTCAGTGACTTTCCATCATTCCTCCTGTCTCTTGGTTTTTCATGACAGGAGAGTGAATAAATCTACCTGTCTTTAAAATGGGAAGGTGATTTGAGAAGATGAAGCCTGATGCTATTTCAGCTTGTAGGGTTCTTTTTAATTAAAGCAAAACCCATCAGATGGGAATAAAGACTTCATTTTCTCTTTCCAGTGAGTGTGTGGGACTTGGGCTGTGCATTTCTGTGGAATATCTGCTGGTGAAGCAAAGGCCTGGGCACACATAAGGGCTGCTTCTCACTTTGTGTCAAGGTGTTGGTGTTTGACATTTTTTGGCTGCTGTGGCCTTGCTGTGATTCATCTCAACATGTTAACATAACAGAACATGACTGATGTAACAGCCTGTGACATATCCAAACAACACCAGCAGAGGCCAAGGAATTCCATTTTTAATACTGCTGCAAACAGGCTATTAATTTTTTATTTTTTTTTTTGGAGAGTTTCTTTTCCCTTTCAAACTTCCAAAATTTTTTTGTCATTTTGATCCAAATCCAAGTTAACTTCTGAGATGTTATGAGCAGAGTCTCTATTTGAAAAGTCAGAAAGTTCAGAGAGAAAGCCCTGAAACAAAATGAAAGACTAAATGGGGAACATTTATAATTAACAAAACAGAAAGAAAACTCCCACTATTTAAATTATGGGGTTTTCAGAAATGCCTGTTTTGCATATGAATAGTTTAAAAGTTTGCTTAACCACAAACCTGAAATTAGGGTCTGCTTTCAGGACTTTTGCTCATTATAAACTTGTGGAAACATCATAATTGCCAGTATTTTTGATCTAGTAGATATGGTTTCACATTCAGCAGAACCATCATGTTGCTTTGGCTGTTCCTGAATTTCTGAAGCTTTTCTAAGTTTCCAGCAATTTATCCAAAGTAAAAAGAAGGGTTTGGGAGAAGAATTGCAGTTATAAATGGACAGCTTAGGCGCCCACGAGAACTCATCCACTTCAAACTATTTTTGAGCTCTAAATTTTGTCTTGTTATCTCTTTTCAAGTATATTTTACATAGTTTTCTTTGGTTTCTCCTTTCTTTAGTTGGAGCTAATCATAAAATTCTTCTCTGTCCCCATTCTTTTGGATAAAGATTAAGAGAAGCAATGTCAAATTTCAGGTTCATCCCTACCTTGGAGAGTTGTGTCTCCCCTGGGAGGGGATCCCAACCTGCTGGATCAGAGTTAGAGCTTGAGCCGGGTCTGGATGTCAGGCTGGAGAAACTGGGCAGAGGTGAAAACATAAAAAAAGCCAGGAAACCATGAAATCAGAGGAATATGTCCAATCTGCAGCCATCCTTCCTGCAGGATGTTGACCCAAAGGCTGAGCAGACAAAGATAAATTTTTTTTCATATAGCTGAGAGAAAAGAGGAGGTGAAAATGGCAAGAAAGTTTTGGGGTTTATTGGGTTCAAAGAGGAAGATGAACCAGTGTGCTCATTTTCTGGTCTCTGTGTACTTTCTCTAGAACTGTATCTAATCCTTGGAGCATTTGCTCAGAATTTCTTCAGCAGTGTCATAGAAAACTGTGAGTTTAAGAAAACTTTTTATTAAGAAGAGTTTGAATGTTTCTTTTTTTTTTTTTTTTTTGCCATCATTTGAAAAAAAAAAAAAATGGGCCTTTTGTTATTCTAATGTGATTTTTTCTATTGGTGGTTACTCCAGAAATAGAACAAGTACTATCCTGGAGATCAGACTTTTTTTCTGTCTCAGAAATTCTGTATCTTAGAATTGCAGCATATAAAATAGCAATCAGTGACTATTGTGCTTTGTTTATTTATTTATAGCTCTGATGAACATAATCAAACCAGAAAAAACAGAAGCACAGTAGAAGGAAGAGCTGAAAAAATGGAAAGTGAACAGGAAAGGGAAAGGAACCATTAGAGAGCAGAAAGATGACTCTGCTCATCTGACTGATTTACAGAATGTGCTGGAGCATATTAACCCCAAAACAGAACAATTATAAACACTCTGATTATTGAAGTCTGGTCATTTTAAACAATATGGAGCCATGTCACCCCTTCAATATAGATTTCTACCTAATGCCTTGATTTTGCTAGTAGACAATTTTTTTCACATAGATTTTCAAATTGCTGACATCTAGTTTGGTTTGGAGGTTTGTTTCTTTATTTTTGTGTGGCTCCTATGTTTTGATTGTTGTTTTTTCAGCTTATTTGTGGAAAAGAAGTGTTGGGATTTGCTTGGATTGCAAGTAATAAAGGGAATAGATTACTTTCACTTCAGTAGAACTTGAGAATCTGAAAAACCTTCTCTGCAGCTGTCCTCTGCCAAAGATCTGGAATATAATGTATAGGAAAAGTTATATAGGATATATAGTTTATAGGGCATATTTTTTGAGGAGGAAAGCAAAATAGAAAATTTCAGGTGAATGTGAATTGTTTGTAATTTGTGTCTATTTATTAGCTTTATTGTGTTTTAAATGACAAGATGAACACACATGAAAAAATCTTCTGGCCATCGAGTTAATTTTAACATATTGCAAACAACTTCAAACAACTAAACAACTTCACCATGTAATTTATTTTCAAAGTGAAAAAATCTAAAATCTATCTTCTCTTTTTTTTTTTCTTCCCACTATCCACCTTGGAAATTCATTCCAGAAAAGATACTCATTCCCCTTTTATGGCTGGGAGCTTTTGTCTAGTCTCCAGCAAGTTCCTTTAAATGTGCTTAAATGGAAATTGCTTGGAGATACATTTATTTATATGAACTTACCTTTGCCAAGCTGTCAGCAGTAATGAGTTCCATGATGTGAATATCAGCATTCACATCTCAGTGTTCAGAAAAGACACAAATAATAGAGGATCACTGAACAGTAATTGCACTCTTACATCCATAATGTACTTTGCTTACAACTGAATTATTAAGATACCTGACTTGAGCCCCCAAATGTGAGTACTTCTCTCTTACCTATTGTCATCCCTGCAGCAGCTGCTGCTTCACCTGAAGTGGAGGGTTTTGAAAACCCATCACTCTTCATCCATCATGTGTAGATTAAAAGAGAACTTCTGTTTGGAAACAGAGAGAAGAAATAACCATCCTTGGAGTGCTAATGAGCTGCAGCTGATCCAGCCCCTGCTCATTTCTGAGGAGCACAGAAGGTGACACTCACTTTAGCCCTTACAGAAATAAAATAGAAGTTGGGAAGGCAGCAGGGGAGTTTGTCTTGTCCTCCCCCACCTCACATCAGCATTAGTTACTGTCAGTCTTGTGGAGTTCTTTCCTGCTGGGATGGAATCTTGGACCAAGGGATTTGCAGCCCCTGAATCCATCACATGAATTCATGCACTTGCTGGTAGTTATTTTAAAAGCATTATTTTGGAGAGATTTTGTTATAGGTTTGAGATAAATATTTTGTCTTTAAAATAATGCTATCAAGCACAAATCAAACAATTTCATCTGATGATATGAAGTCATTTTTTTCAAACATTAATGATGGAGGAGGTCACTCCATTGTGTTGGGTGTGCCAAATTTCTGCAATAAGAACATATACCCTGTGTGGGGGGTGGCATCTTTGCTTTATGATTTTAATAAATCAGGGTTCTTAATTTAATTTTACAGTTTTGTTTTGCTTTTTCCTATCTTTGAAGTGGTGGTATGAAAAAACACAAGATCTAAAGTAGATTGACATCTGCCTAATATAATTTATTGTGTTTTCACAGCTACTGAGTTTGCCAGGGATATATCTGCAAATAATCTGTGTTATCATGTACTTTTGCCTCCCCAGTTCCTTTCACTATCCTCATTTACCTGAAAATTGTGAGGGAAAAGAGATCTGCAGACTCTCAGTGGTGCACACTCATATCCAGAATTTCAAGGGCCCAGAGCAGTTTCCAATACCTCCAGTATAAAGCCCATTGTTTTTCCATAGTTCCTGCTTTATCTCCAGTGCAAATATTAGGAAATCTGCAAATATCTTTTAGTATTTTAAATATTTCAGAGTGTAAAGGTTTGTTTGTTTGTCATGAAAACTGGGACAAACCCTTTTTATCAGAGATGCCAGCACTTACCTTTCTCCTACAGCTGGAGAGAGTCCAGGACCAGGTGTGGGACAAGAGGAAGGTGGAAGAGGTGGCAGAGGAAGGATTTGTCTGGACAGTTTTGATCCATGAGTTTCCATGACCTGGCAGAGGTACCCAGTTCAATTATTGTAATTAATGGTGTGTAAGTTCCCACTCTTTCTCCCATACTGTCTACTGAGCTTCTTCCAGTCACATCTCTGGAGCATTTCCTTGATTTTTAAGAAAGCAGAATTTGCATTTCACTCAGAGAATTTTTTCAAAAGATAGATTTCTACTTTTCTCTGTCATTGCCAGAGAATCATTAGCAAATGCTGCAAGATTTATAGTCTTGGAAATGTCTACAGTAGATCATAGTCTTTAACTACTGGGGATGATGCAGGGAAAAGAGAATGTGTGTTTAGACAAGATGAATTGTGTTTGTCTTTCCACTTATATTGAAATATTTATGTGCATTCTTGTAACATTACATTAGAGAATTTGCATGTTACCCATGTGTCACATCAGATTAAAGATGACTTGACCTTAAACACAGAAGTGTGAATAGCAGTAGGAGTACTTTATGTGTAATATGTTCTACTCACAAAACCAATTATCTTTTAGAGTTCTTTTTTTTTTTTTTCCTCTGGAAGATTTTATTTCCTAATTGCATTCCTGTGATCACCTTTGTACTTTACCATATTTCACTGCAGTACACAGATATAAAATATAAATTAATTTCTTTGCTAGAGCAGCTGTGGAATCAGCCTTATCCAGTATTCCATTTGGTGGTAGCTACCAGTAGCAGAGATTTTAAAGAAAACTGCAAAAAATTTTTGAAGTGAATAATAATTAAATTAATTAATTAAGGTAAATTTTCTCCTCAAATGCATTTCTGATTTATGGTATCCTGTATAATCACAGACTTTATTTGCAGATATTTTATTGGGGAAAAATTATATTATTATGAAACTTAGTTATTAGAACTCCAGATATTTTTGGGTTTGGTTGTTGTACTGTGCTGTGCTTTTTTAGTGTTGCTGGTTTCTCAAAATTCATTTTGTACAGTGTGAACCAAAGAACTCTTCTCACATTAAAAAGACATTTCTTTATAAAAATTGCCTCAGCAATTTGTCCAGACAGGTAATTCAGATGCATCAGGCAATGAACAAAAGGTGATTAAGGTGTGTAGGCAGCAGAACTATAGAAAAGTCATGCTGAGAATCCAAGATCTTACATGCTTTGAGAAATTTGCAATAATCTGTGGTTTATTTCATTTGAATGTTCCTGAATTTCTGCTGAGGAGCATCAGAGCCACCACAAGCACTGAGTGGAGCTGCTCCCAGCTCCTCCAGCAGCTCCAATTATTTTGCTGTGCCCACAAAAGTGCAGTCAATCCCAGAAGAGGCAGGAGGAGGCCAGCAAGGCAGGCAGCAACCCTGCCCAGAGTCCAGAGCTAAAGATCCAGGATGGAATGTGATAGAGAAAATTACAGCAGGAAAATCCTCTCCATCACCCTCACTGTGGCTCCTCTGAGCACAAGGCAAGCTGAGCCCCCTGCTCTGTGATTCCTGCTGATGGAAAAGAGGCTGAAAACGTCCTGCCTCGTCCCCTTGTGCTTTTGTGGACTGAGACGTTTTTAAAAAAGGAAGCTCAAGTATCTCCCATTTTCCCATCTGTATTTATTCATTAATCAGAGCTACCACTGATTGTGCTGCAGCTCAGCCACTCATTCCCCAGGTCACTGTGTCTCTCAGAGCTCTGAAGCAGCAACACTCATTTATCTCAAAGTGCTATAACTGATATTTAAAGGTCAATATTGGCTCAAATCATCTGTGGGTTTGAGTGCTCAAAAACAACAGCAGCAATGCACCCACTCACAGAGGAAATCTCTGGTCAGCTACTTTAATTCCAAACAATTGTACTTATCAAAAGTGAAGACTTGGCTTTTGGGAGCTGATATTTCCCTTTCTCTGCAGGCAGGAGGCATTGCCTGATGAGAAACATTTGTGAGCTGCTATTCTTTGTGAAAAGCCTGAATTATTTTTGTCGGGAAACTTTCTTATTTTTGATCACATTAAATGTGGCAAAAGCTTCTACTGTTTCTCTAGATAGATGTTGTTAATGTCAAGCACTTAGGAGGAGAAAAAAATACCAAAATGCTCAATAAAATATTGTTCAGCTTTGAAAGAAAATATTGATTTAAAGTATAATTGGAAAGTTGTCAAAGGGCAGCATAATTTGAATGAATAGACACATTATACATATATATTCTATATATAATATGTATATATATATATACACTTATTGCATATATACAGTTGTCATATGTTATATATTATATGTATATATATATATATATACTTATTATACATAGAATCATAGGATGGTTTCAAGGAAGGAACCTTAAAATTATCACTTTCTAACTCCACTAGACCAGGTTACTCAACATCATAAGCTACAGCAAAACCTTCTTTATTCAGTGTAGGCATATGGAAAAAACAGGATTTTCCCTGTCCCAGCCATCATGATTTAAAGGCATGAACTTCTCCATTATTTCTGTATTTCTGCCTGAATGTTGGATATTTCTGTACATAGAGCTATGCATCCACATTTCAAGTTACATCCTGCTAGGTCAGTTGCAAAAAAAAATCTCCAGTGCTATCTTCATTGCTTTTTTAAATGATTTGGTTTGCAGGCAGACAGGTGAGGTTTGCAGTGGAACTTTAAATTCAGAAAGCAACTCTCTGTGGAGGAGCCAAGAGAGGAGAGAAAAAATAGGGAGAGGAAAGAATAGAGAGCAAGCAATGTGTTTGTGAGGTTATTCCCCTCGGTGCAGAGCTGGGCAGGGGCCAGTGAGTGCAGAAACCCTGGAGCTCCTGGCCAACAGTTCATTAATAAAATGCTCTGAGTATCAAGTGTCACCTACAGTGGCTTTTGTGCAGGAGTCTCAAGGTTCCAAACCCCTCCCCAGAGGTGGGGGTGGCTTTTTGGGCTGCCACAGGTGAAGTGCTGTGTGCCCAAGGTCACTCAGACCTGATGTGTCAGGAACAGAAACTCCTGCTCCATTTCCTGCCTGCTGCAAATACTCAGCTGCTATCAACAGAATGAATATTTTCCGAGCTCTTCTCATTTTTTTCTTTTTTTTTCTTTTTTTTAATTTTTTTATGGAGCGATGTGAGAGGATTTTTTTTTTCACAAAACCCTTTTGTCATGCAATCTGTAAACCAGAATTCATCAGTTTTCTTTGTAACTTTCGAGTGTCTTTGTCATCCCTTATGTATTCCACAGCTGAAGTCAATTAGAACCTTCCACTGACTTCAGCCCCTAACTTGACAGGGCTCACAACAAGAATTGTTTCATATTTAGCCTAGAAAGGAAGGATTAAAGGTTTTTTTCAACCCCATGGCTTCCAGTAAATGCTTCAAATCTTTGAAATGTAAATTCAGTTAATTATTTTCTTTTTCCAGCTTTTTTCACCTTATTTATCGGAGGGATCTCGAGTCAAACCTTCACTGTAGGACCCAGCTGGTGGCAGAATTATCAGTGATTATGGCACATGTTATAGCACTGTACATGGGTGAGGATGTCTCACCTGAGACCACAAGTCACACTGGACACAGATTTTGGGCTCTATGGGCCTGGAGCTTTTGATAACATGCTTAACATGTTCAAATCTTTGAAATTACAGTCAAACATCTGTTTGACTGTCAGGAATCTGTAAAATGTGTGATTCCATACCCAGATAAATGCTGTCATAGTGATTTCAGTGCTGGTCAGAGCTGCAGGTTGGGATACAAGTCTGACAACACTACAGTGAAATAAAAAAGATTCAGTTCCAGGTCTTGGGCTGACCTTTTTCCTTTCTTACAGACACGCCTGACTCCACATGGCTTTAGGTGGAGAGCTGCCCCCAGATGTAGGGATGAAGCAGTTTGGGCAGGACAGCTGCTCAGCTGGTGTGAGTTAGCACAGCTCTGCAGGAGTCAGCAAACATATGAAGGATTAAGAACAGCTCAGGGCCTGGCCTGGCATCATCCTAAACATCATTTCTTAACATAAGCCCTGAAAACCTTCCTTTGACACACAGCCAGGGAAAATACTAGGTAACAGCACAAGCCTGGCAGGACTTGCTGCCCATTAAGAAAATATCTTACCCTAAGGAATGAGCTCCATAAGCTGCTCCAAGCAGCTTGATAAGTAACACTGGGGAAGTTGGCTCTGAGTGTCAGGTGTGATGTTGTGGGTACTTGCATTTTATGCATTTAGCATTTGTTTGGCAAAAGGAAGGGATTTTTTTTTTCCCCTGCTGAGTTTCATTTTGGCAGGATTGCAAACTGGTATTGTACAAGCATTGCTGAGCTGTGGTGTGAGCTCCAGAAGAGCTGCTCAGTAGCTGTGAGAAGCTTAGTCTGCCTGAATTCTTTACAAGGCCTTGTGCTGGCCAGCATCTTGTCTGGCTGTGTCTGGAAGTGCAGTTCTGGCCATATCAGCCTCAAAACTCAAGTCTAAATCCACATTTCCCCCATTCTTTCACGTTTCAGAAAACCCCAAAAGGCTGACAGAGCTCAGTCAGGAACATCTCCTGCACACTTCAAGCTTTGCTTACTCATTGATGCAGAGAGCAAGTGGCTCTTCATTTTTCACATTTTTCATAAGTCAAGATGTAGAGTTCTTCACCAAATGGTTCTTGGTGTTTTTTGTTTAAACTACCCTGTATATATCTGTGTATTTCTGAACTGCCATCATGGAGACTTCTCAGCATTAACTGATTCACAGAGATACAGAAAGGAGGTGCACATTGCAGCAGTCACGTGGTGTTTGTTGTGTGGACAGGTTTAGTGCATGATAAAATGCAAGTTTTGGTGCTTCTGCTAGGAGTTCCCATTAGGTAATTGAGAATGTAGAATAAATTATGGCCATTATGTTTAATCTAATACTTGCAGTCTGATCTATGAGGAAAAAATATTAGAATGTTTTGGGATGAAGAAAGGTCAACTTTTGTATTTCAGCTTTCAGTAATACCAGAATTTTACAACAAAATCTCTGTTGTGGTGCATCTGTAGACCTGCATCCTTCTACTGATGTGTTTAGTGAAACTCTCTGGATACAAATAGAAATCCAGACTTCACATAAATTCACTTATTCTAACCCTTTTGTTTCTAGCAGCTTGGGTTGGATTTTCATGGCAGGGTTTTGGTAGTGTCCCATTGTTCCCCAGAGCCAAGTCTGTTTTACCCATGGCAGTCTCTGGTGACTGATACTGATCTGTCCCTGTCCTTATCTTCACTCATGAGCTTTTTGGTTTTATTTTTATTTATTTTTATTTTCTGTCCCATCCAGCTGAGGAGGGCACTGATAGAGTGACTTTGGTGGGCACCCAGCCAGGATCAACCCACCACAGAGATAAAATGAAAGCAGGTAAAACATGGGCTAAAAACACTCATCACATGAGTTCATTCACCCAGTATTTGAAGAGATTTGCTTTGGAATGAAAAAATACATAATGTAAAGGCAGCAGAGTATTTCCCTCTGCAAGGATATATTATATTTCTTTTCTCTGCTTTTTTCATCAGTTTATGTTTTATTTAAATCTTGCCCCAACCATCTCTCTCTCCATGAATGTTGAACAAGTCTAAAATACTCCCATGGTGTGAGTGACCTCTATTTTATGTGGGAGTGAAATCCAGAGTCAGAGTTCTGAGAACATTCCCAGAATCTCTTGCATTTTCCCTTCTTCCTACTTTTAATTCAAATTACAGAAGATCAATTCCTGTTTTATCTGTGCAGCAGGGGAAGCAAGTGAAGGGAGCTGTTTCCTTTTTAGTGTCAGTTTTCCTCAGCTCATTTGGCTGGGGTGGCTAATATGTAATTTGCTCTCTCTGACGATGTAATTGATGATTACAGTGTCTGCCTCCCTTACTTTGTTGGAGGATCAGAGTTCTCTACTTCAAAAAGACACACATGAGAATCAGGTGCTGTTTTATTCCCTATTTAGTAAAACCAGGCTCTTTTAATAACAGGATAACTTTGTTCTTCTGGCTTCAGCAGTTTGGAAAATAACTTGCATTTAGTCTGTCCAGAGGGCAACACACTGGCTTCTAGTTCCAGTAATATTATTGATTTGAATCCCATTGTGGAAATATGACAGTAATTATTCATCAGGATCTATCTGAAAATTATTTATGACAGGAAATTGCTCTTTAGTTATTTAAAAATTAGACACTTTTGTGTTTGGTTTGGTTTTTTTTTATTTGCACGTATGAAAGGAGAGGCGAAGGCAAAATTGAGTGAAAATGTCTTTGATCAGTGGCCTTTTCTCTTTGAAATTATCTGGCTAAAAAGTGGTTATTTTCATTTTCAAATTATCTGCTGGACATAACACTAATGACTAAACAGGGATCTATGTAATTTTTCTGAGATATAAAGAGAGGCTTGGGATTTAAAGCATTCTGAGGTCAGATAGTCCTCTGGTGTAAATTGCTGTATCTCAACGTGTGTTAGATGTGGATCTGGCTCATTTTTGCTCTTTGTGATTGGTACTGGCATAGAAAACTCCTCCAAGTGCAGGGCTAATTTAAATAATTGGGGCAGGCTTGGGAGATCTGATAGCAGGGGGCTTCAGCAGTTTATCAGATGTGTAGCTTCTGTTTTATTGCAGAAAAAAAAAGGCCAAGAACGTTGAATTTGATTTAGGAAATGTGAATGTTGTTGTTATTATTTAATAATTAAGTGGAAGTTAGAGCTCACCATTTAGGTAAATAAGTGAGTATTAACCAATGAGTTGGTTTTCAGGAGAGGGAAAATATCTTTCACCTTTCCTCTCCACAGTGGAATAGAAACTTTAGCACATTTGGGATGTCTTCTTCCTTTCTTGTTTTAAAACAAAAGGAAGCTTTTGTCCAGCATCAAAGACTTTTTTTTAGCTTTTCCTTTCAGGTATTTCAGAGAGAAAAGCTCTGCAGATAAGAATGTGATAATTCTTGGGAGTGAAGCAGATGATCCTGGGATGATGCTCACCATGTCAGCTCCTGAGGCTCAGAGATTTGCTGTGGTTTGCTCTGTGCAGCCCAAGTGGGAACCACAGGACACCTTTGGAAAGTTTGCCTTGGGGGAGGATAAAGTGCAACTGGCTGGTGATTAACGAGGAGGAGCAGTGTGTGGGAGGAACTGGGCTATAAGTTCTGCTCAGTCTAATTCTGGGTGCTTAATTAAAGTCTGCTGAATTTAAGGCTGAAGTCTTAAAGATAAACATGTCAAAAAATGAGAGGGTCTTTTCTTTCTCCAAGAGATAATTTTGTGAACTGTTTTGACTGGAAGGAAGCAGCGATCTGGTAAAATTTTATTTAGCATAAATTAGATAGGGCTATTGGCTGTCTAGTGTTTCCTCCAGATCATTTAATATTCTTATTTCTCCACCAGGCTTTCCTTGCATTTTTAGTAATTATGTGATTGCCAGTTGGAAGCAAGAACTAGATAAATAATATTTGGTGATCTATCTTGTTTAATGTTTCTCAGAAGATTTTACTAAAGTTTACAGATTTCAGGTCTTTGCTTCTCAAAGTGCAGGTTTAGATAATTCCACCGTGTGTGAACTCCCTGTGTCAGTTTGTGTTCATGAACTGTTTCTGTTTTCTGACTTCTCTTCTTAAACCTGTGCCAGAAATGTGACTTGGCACAGCCCAGAGATTCTGATTAAGTTTAGGTGAGTTGTGTCCACTCTTGGATAAATCCATTTTAAAGACATATTTACATGAATTTTAGGAAGTGTTTTAGATAATAATGGAGACTTGGAGACAACATGCAGGCAGTTTTTTCTTCTAAGGCACACTTGACAATAGTGTGAATTTTTACAGCAGAAAACAGTTCACAAGATCCTAATGTCATCTCGAGTGTAATTTGGTGATGAAAATTCTGTATGGAGATGAAAGATATTAACCTGCTTTCAGCCTATAGTCACAGGAGCTGGACAGGGAATATGTTCCTCTGAGAACTCCATGCACATGATACAGAAATGGATCCAAAACTTGGTGGGCAGGATCAAGCAGACAAAGTTTCTTCATCTTTTGTCATTTCGAACATTGTTTTTCATTAATAGCTGATGATGTCATTTGAAAAGTCACTAAAATATGATACTAGTAGTAAATGTATCATTTTACAACCTAGAAAGCACAAGTAAAGGGAGAATTTGCTGTGATGTTATTACATTTGTCTACATCCCTCTGCAGTGGCTCTGCCTTACACCCCTCATTAAGGAAATCTTCTGGTCCTTGTGGCCTTTGCAGTGGAAGGTGACAGATAAAATCCCACCCAGGAGCTCTGTTCTGCTTGTGGTAGGGAGGTCCCTGTGCTCAATACAGACACAGTGTGTTCTGACACTGAAACAAGTCCCTTACCTGACAGGTCCTGCCTGGCAAAAACTCACTGCAGACACAGCAGGACCAAGGCAAATCTCACCTCCTCCCTTTGGCAAAATTCACCTCCTCCTGGAAATGAGAAATAGGGCATCTTGTAAAAATTATTTAGAATAGACAGAAGGATTAAGTAGAACAGAAGAAAAACGAAGCTGCCAGGAGTGGAGAGATCCTTCCTGTGCTCTCAGCCTCCCAGAAAAAGGCAGTGATGAATCTGCCTTTACAGCTTTCCCCAGATGTCCAGTGCACGCTGCTGAGCTTTGCATTCAGGGATGTGAGGAGATGCTAACGAGTTTACAGCTTTTGGGAAAGAAAGTGAAAGGGTTTCTAGATGCCAGAGAACATCCATCATTTACCAGAAAACAGAGGAATGGCCCCATCCCACGTGCAGTGCTAATTTTCTGTAGGTTTCCTGGAGAGAGGAGCTGTCATTAGACAGCACAGGGATTCTGCAATTAGCTGGTTAAGCAGCATTTCTTCTTTAAAGTAGCATAAAAATGACATGTTCAGGCACAGCACATTAGATTTTCTTCTAAGTGGCTATTCCAGGGAATAGTATTTGTCCTAGAACAGAAAGGTCAATGATAATTGAAGAATGTCAATAATGGCCAGAATCACTACCAAAAAATCATATAAATCTGTTAGATCATTTGATATGTTCTTTCTTCAGTAATATCACAGGAGGTGATAGTCCCACAAGTCAAATTCTGGAAGTGAGAAAGCCCTCAACTTATCCTTCAAGTGCTTGGCTTTTAGAGAGAAAAATGTCAAATTACTGCATTTTTTCTGTAGTATATTTATTTTTCATTGGTGTTTCCAATGGGGAGAGTGAGGACTGTTCAGCATATCTGCTGTTGTTTGGGCAGTGATAAGGTGAGAAGAGTTTTTAATTGGAATTCTGGAATCTGTTAGCCACTTGAAGAAACACAAAAATATTCAACTTGCATAAATTGGAAGTAAAAATGCTACGAAGAAAAAAAGAAAACAAACCCAAACAAACTAAACTAAAAGGCAATAAACCAGCAAAAAGCCAACACCCCCAAACACCCAAAGAGAAAATCCCAACAGACAAGAGTTCAGTCATCTTCAGTTTAGCTCCTCACACAAAAACTGGGTTTTGAAGTTCACCATCAGTAGGTATTTGTTAAAAGTCAGCAAAGAATGTCTTTTTTTTCTGCTTAGTTTTGAGTTGGAAATTCAATAGACTAAAGTAATCAAAGGTACCAAAAATGACAAAAAGATTTGTTGTGAAAGTTCTTGCATTACTCTCACAGCTACAGTGGCAGTGAAACTATCATGGAATATAATCCAAAGAAAGCTCTGCTGGACCAGTTCATTTTGGCAGCTCCATCTGGAATGATTCCAGAGCAGCTCATCTTTTATTCAAAGAAAATTTGAAAAGGGATTTGGCTTGGCATAATGTCTCATCTATAGAACAATGAAAGCAAAAAAGTAAATAAAAATAAATGCAACAATAAAGGCATGTCAAAACACTAAGTCACACTAAAAGAAAAAAAAAACAAACCAACCTGCATAAAATTGACAAACAGAAAGGAAGATGAAATAATAGAAAAAATAATGAAAAAAACAGCAGAATGCGTCAAATAAAAGCAAGTGGGAAATTACATGTCAGGAAAAGGAGAACTAGAAAATAGGAAACAGAAGGAACCATGTGGAGAGAGCAAATAAAGCACAAAAATATTGAAAATAAATTTAAAGGTGAAAAATATATTATTTGCTTGGGGTTGTTTCCCTTGAAAGAATTTCAAACATTGAATTATCTGTTGTTTGAGGTCTAAATGGAAATCGTGTTGGCTTATCCAGTAACATACAGGTTATTTTTGCTTTGAAAGTAAGGAAAATACAAAAATAATTCTGTCATTTGTAACTTTAGCAATTAAAAAACTTTTTTTTTTTTTTTTAAATTAAAATAGCCAGTAAAGGCTAATAGTGCTGTGCTATTCTAACCTGCACATTCTGAACTGGTGTGTTCCAAGTGACAGAAACAGAGAGTTCCAGTGCCAGCTGGTTTGGAAAAGGCTGGGGTTTGTCTCTGCAAACACCTGCTCTTGTATGGGTCCAACAGGGATAAAATCTTTGTCAGAACTCTCAGCTCATTTAGAGTTGCAGGGGAAATCTCAACAGTAAAAAAGGGTTGCCCAAACCATGGAAACTTATCCTGGAATAGTTGAAGTGTGGGCTCACTAAGCACTTGCTTACAGCTTGGAACTAAAGCCTTATTTTCTTTTTCATACTAAACCCACTTTTTGAATACTGTCAGTCATAAATAACTTTAATCCAGAGGCAGTTACTAAAGTATAAGTCCCAAACTTTAGGGCAGAAACAGATGAAGGATTGATGAAGTCAGACATACATAAGAGACTTGCAGTCTGTTAAATCACCTGAGAGTTGTAGGTTGGACTCCACTGAATTAAAGTAAAACTCAGCTGCTGAAAATGTATTCTGATCTCTTTGATCCCTCCCCACCATTCAAATCAGGCTAATGGTTTGTATTAAGTTCTGCTGAATGTCCAATATAGGCATTTATGGGAGGCACAGACAATGTGAACAATAAACATCTTCATTAATAATTACATAAATATTATCCCCATGTAAGCAGATTCTTCCCTGTCCATGCTCATTCCAGTTTTTGGGAACAATGCAGTGTTCAATCTCCTGAACAGAGGGTAGCTGCTTATTGTGGTGGGAACAAGATGCAGATTGCATTAGGGTGGCATTTCATCTTATCTGTTAGAGCTGCTGGGATTATTCCTTCCTTCTCCTGCTTCTAAAGGAATTCATTATGCTGAGATGTACAGCAGGAGGATGGCTCCCTTTATAAAATTATTAGGCATCTTTACAATTAAAATTGCCATCTTTTGTCCTGTTGCTGTTGTTTATAAGTGAGAAGAGAAGAGGAATACTAAGTAGGATTATTGTAAAGTACGTGCTTGTTCTCCAGGAGTGTATTTTCCATTTCTTTATGAAGTACTGATGTTGCTCTGGCGTGTATTATTAATCACACATTTTATTTATCTCAGAGCAGTGGAAGCCCCCAGCTGGCACTGGGAGTCCCACTGTGTGACTGCTGCACACACCTGGAGCAATAAAAGAATAAAAGGGAACCTGCCTAGGTCTGTACAGGAGGTCACAACCAGCACAGCTAAAGCTCTGCTTGCTTCAGGCCTCAGCTCCAGCAGCTCCATCCACATTGTGTTAACAACATCCTCTCACTGTCATGGAGCCCACACAGAGCAGTTGCTGCATCCAATTAAATCACCATTAGCAAATGGCAACAGATTTTGTAAAAAAAAAAAATATATATATATACAGAAGGGAATATCTTATGGTATTGCAGTCTGGTTTTCCCTTGTATTGATTCTTGATGGTATAGAAACCTAATGCAAAGCAGAGTTTATTTTTTACTAGATTATTATTCATAAGAGGGACTCTACTGGGTTTACAGTTGCACATGGAGCAGTTAAATTCAGTAGGATGGAGACTGGGAGAGCTGGGAATGTTCACCAGGACAAGAGGAGGCTCCAGGGAGAGCTCAGGGCTCTTTGCAGTGGCCAAAGGGGCTTCAGGAGAGTGGAGAGGGACTGGGGACAAGGGATGGAGGGACAGGGATATGGGGAAGGAAACACTTAGTTTAAAATGTGTCTTGTGCAGCTCTAGCAGCAAACCCACCTCAGGTGCTGCTGAAGAGTGTGATTTGTCATTTTAAAGCCACACAGGTGCAAAGATCCAGTCAGAAGGACCAGAGTGGGTTGGTGGCTGGACTGTGAAGGCTGCAATGCCTGGAAAGCCCTTGTGCTAATCAGCAAATGTGAGCCAAACATGAACAAATGCCTTCATGGCTGTAAATTCCATGGGTCAGGGGGCCTGTGACCCTTCTAGAACACACCTGGGTGATGAGTGTGTGCACCCCTGCCCAAGCAGCAGTGCAGGGTCCAGAAGTCACAGGTTTCTCTAAGACAAGATGCACATGAAAGGTCATTTTCTGTAAAGGAAGAGTCCATGATTGCAGCATGGAAAAATGATGGACTCTTCATTTCTTTGGCACAGAGACATTTCTGTAGAGACTCATGTACCTTCCTGGGATCAGCAATGTAATTTTGAGATTATAATTTAGGAAATAGAAAGAAAATGTGAATTAAGCCTAAGTACAGGAGCCAGGAGACATTATGAACACTGTAGCTATTAATTCTCTACAAAGAAGAATAAATAAGACAAAGGCTTTAATTACCTCTCTCTCTGGGGTGCATTTGACATTCCCCCTCTGTCACAGCATGAGCTTGCTTTTTTTTCTGGGCGAGTCAGACCACCTCTGCTTTCAGCAATGCAATTTCCAGCCATGCAGGCAGAGAAGAACCACCGTGCCTCCAAAATTAGTGTTGTCTTATTTGTCTTTTCAAGTTCATCTATGTCAGTTGCCACCAGAGCCAGAGTGCAATCTCTTTTTAATCATTTCCTCATTCCCCCTTGAACGGTCACAGCGTAGCCAGCTAGGAACAGAGATGAAAAACTCCACTTAATTTGGTTGCTTTTCATCAGGAAGTTACTTGCTACAGAGCCACTCTATTAGAGCAGGGATGTCAAGGCAGCTCAAGACATTAGCTGTCACAGGAGCTCCCCATAACCACCTGCTATTTACATGCAAAACATGCCTCCCTGGTGAGCCTCAAACTGTAAACACATCTCCAGAAGAAAACTACAGGCTCAAGCTATGACAGAAACTTTTTTTTTTCCTTTCATGTGATCTGGGAAAAAAAAAAAAAAATTCCCTTGTTGTCAAAAGCCTGCAAGAAGCCCCATTAAGGAAGAGCTCTTATTGCTTTAAATGCTTCCACAAAACTGCTTTGATTTTACTTCTGCAAAAAGGTTATAATTTATTTGTCTCTTTCTTCACTCCTGTCTACCCCACAGTAACTGTGATTGCATACAAATAATAAAATCTGATTGTCTTGCCTTGCAGCGTGACAGAGTGGCTGCTCCTGCTGCAGTACTAATAGCTGGTTATTTATATCTATTTATAGTTATTTATAGCTCTGTGCTAATTCAGCCCTGCTGAATGATGCTCTGGAAGGTCAGCAGTCCATCCATCTGGGGCTGTTTGCTGCTCAGCTGAGCACTGGGGTGCCTGCTTCCTCCAGATCCACCCAGCACTCTTCAATGGAAGATTTGGTTCCTTCCCTTCATTCCTTCATCCTCAAGGCACGTGAAAAACAGGAATTCTTTCCAGCATGGCCCAAAAGCCCTGACAGGATTAACTCCTTTTGGTGATCTGTGCTCTGGAGATGTTTGATGGCACCAGATGGGTGTGGGTAGATACCCTGTCAGAATTTCTGCTGGTGAAATGGATTGAATAGTGGAAATTGATCAAACATATGCCCAGTTCAGAGTTCATTTAATGATCTGAGTTCCTGCTTGTGACAGTAGCACAAACAAAGTGTTGGTGTAACTAAAAAGTTGCAGAACTAAGCTGAGAGCAAATACAGAAACTATTAGCTCCTGCAAACAGTTCATTATTTTTTCTGAGAGGAGCTGCTAAAGTGTATCTTTATATATTGGTTCTCATCTAACTGTGTAAGAAAGTTCATTATTCAGGAATTTTAAGATCTTGTCCTCCTGATATGAGAATTAGAGAGGTGTATTAGAAAGGCAGCAGACACTGCTTTGGCATCAGATGGAATTTCATTAAGATTAAATTTATTCCAGTAAGTTTAGAAAGTAATTATTGCCACAGAAATGTTATGCCAGTCTAATATTTTTTCCTGTTAATACAGAGCCCAAAATTATGGGTTATGTCAGGCTAAGTTGGTGGTTTTAATGTAACAATTCTCTGAGCTTCTCGTCCTTTATCCTTCTATATTTTGAATTTTGGTTCTTCCTTGAGATTGAAAGGGGACATGGGGAAGAGAGTATGACTGTGTTACTGGAAAGAAATCTGCATATGGAATCCCAAGCAGGCAACTTCTTAACGAAATTGAAGCTGTTTCAACTATGCAGAACCCAGTTTGTGCAGAAAGATAGATTAGGTGACCTATTAGGAGTCTTTCCATTTCTGGTTTTATGCTTCTGAGAATACAATGCTTGCCACCAATGCCTGAAAGTCATTATTCCAATGTTCCTTTTCTGCTGATGAGAGATATGCCCCTCAGAGATTTCTACACATTCTTGGCATCTAAGAGATGGCAAATTAGGCAGGGAAAATGGGAGTAAGCTACAGGATATTGTAATGCCTAAATGGAAAAATAATGGACTTCCATCTCAGAATATTCCATCTACCTCCAAAGTACCTGAAAGGTTATTTTGATATGACTTTTTTTGGGCTCAAGTTTCCTCCTGTGTGTATTGAGGGAAGAAAATGAAAACGACGTAACAAATTTGAAAATACGTAAATAAACCAGGAGCTGGTGAATGAAAACCATCGGTTGGAATTCCCCTGGGCTGGGAGAGAGGAGGGCAGGTTGTGCCAGGGGTGCTCACAGCCACATCTGCTTTTGGGGAACCAGGCACAGCCTGCAGAGCACTGCTGCAGCAGGGGCTGCACATCTGGGCAGGGAATCTGCACAGCTGGGGATGCACAGCTGGGGATGCACATCTGGAGCTGCACATCTGGGGATGCACATCTGGGGATGCACATCTGGGGATGCACAGCTGGGCAGGGAATCTGTACACCTGGGACTGCACAGCTGGGGATGCACATCTAGAGCTGCACAGCTGGGCAGGGAATCTGCACAGCTGGGACTGCACAGCTGGGGATGCACAGCTGGGGATGCACATCTGGAGCTGCACATCTGGGGATGCACATCTGGGCAGGGAATCTGCACAGCTGGGACTGCACAGCTGGGGATGCACATCTGGAGCTGCCTCCAGGGAATGGGCACAGGGGCTGAGTGCCTGAGGAGGTGATGAAGAGACAGACTCAGTCAGGGCTAAGTAAGAATCACAGGATATCCTGAGTTGGAAGGGATCATCAAGGACCATCCAGTCCAGCTCCTGGCCCTGCACAGACACCCCAACAATCCCACCCTGGGCATCCCTGGGAGTGTTGTCCAAATGCTCCAGGAGCTCTGGCAGGTTTGGTGCTGTCACCACTGCCCTGGGGAGCCTGGTCAGTGCCCCACCACCTTTTGGGAGAAGAACCTGAACCTCCCCTGACACAAGTTCAGGCTGTTCCTGGTCACAGAGAGCAGAGGTTGGTGTGTGCCTCTCTTCTCCTCATCATGAAGGAGCTGTAACCATGATGAGTCTTCTCTCAGTCTCCTGTTCTCCAGCTGAACAAGCCCAGCACCCTCAGCTGCTCCTCACACCCTCCCCTCAGAGCCCTTCACCGTTTTTCTATCCCTTCTTTGGATGCTCTCCAATATCTTTCCTGCATTGTGGTGCCCAAAAGTGCCCCAGCACTGGAGGTGAGGCTGCCCCAGTGCAGAGCAGAGCAGGACAATCCCCTCCCCAGCACTGGGATGTCCCTCCTGCCTGCCAGGACTCTGCTGGCTCATGTCCAGCCTGCAGCTGACCAGGACCCATCAGTCTGAATGCAGAGTGATGGGTACTGCAAGCACAACTACTTGTTTCCAGTTATATCTCTTGAGCAAAAAGGCACAGGGTGTTTTTTTCTGATTTTATGAGCAGAAGATAACAAAGTGAGTGCATCTTGGAGCTCTGAGGTTGAATATTTTGCAGCATCTCTTAGCAAGGAAAAAGCTAAATGCAGAAAACCCCCTAAAGGTAGAGATGCTCAAGGCTCCTTGGAATGAGATGTGGAAAAAAAAGAAAAAAAGGTGTTCTTTGGGGAAAAAAGGGGCTATTTCCAAACAGCTTTTAGACTTGTACTGGAACTAGCCATGGGGAGATTGTAACAGTACATGGTGTACACTTACAGCATGGAAATGTGGATTGGTTTGAGCTGCATAGTTGAGAAACTTTATCATTCAGTTAAAATAATTACTTAGGAGAAATTTAAAGGAGAGAAACTCTGAGTAGCACAGTAATCTCCTGAGTACTTTGTACATTTTCTATATATTTATTAATAAGGATTTAAAGAAACATCCCCAGTTCTAAAATACTGGAGAGGTGATGTAGGAGCTCCCACCCTGCATCTTTTTATCTTTGCACTGAGTGTAGGTATGAAGCTGTAGTGATTGACTTTAACCTGTTTATCCCTAGGACAGCAGACAGAACACAGTTACAGCTGGGATTGTATCTCTGACAAAAGCTGGGCTTCAGGAAGCTCAACACAACAGGACTTCTGTGTTTTTAAATGATTAATTAGATCTTTCTTTAAACAAGCAAACACTTGGACATTTACCCAATATTCAGCTCTGTATTTGCCAAAATAATTACTGGCATGAGGTGAGGGCTCTTTTCAAGTCCTCCTTACCAGAAGCCATTCCACAGAAAATTAATTCAATGTTTTGGTCTTCTGCAATCTCCTTTCCCAATAATTAGTTCCATTAAAACACAAATTCATCCTTTTGCTCTGTTTCTTGTTTTGCAGGACTTGTACGTCACAGCTTCAGCACTGCCACAATCTTTATTACAAATATCTTCAAAGATATTTATTGTACAACATAAAGGAAAAACCAAAGCTTTTGATTACTGGCCTTTATAGGGACCAGATAAGTTGGCAAACAGGTGGATTGGAATATGATAAAAGAGATCAACCTTAACTGTGGCTTGGTACAATGGGAAAACAGAACTTAGGCAGGTACTTAAATCCAGACTAAAGTTCTATTTCCTGATCAGGAGCAGGCTCCTGAATTGAAGATTTCATTAGGTAAAACATTTATTGACCTTACTAGTTAAAAATATACAGTTTTTTCTTTCAGAGTGCCTGGGATTGCTTCTTTGCTGTTGGGCTTTCGTCAGCATCAGGCTGATTTTTACACAAAAATACATGACAAGAGTTTTTAGCTCTGTAGGGAACAGCCAAGCAGGTGTCAGGATTTGGGGTGATTTCCTGTGATTTCTTAAAGATTTGGAGCTGGGGAAGGAGCTCAGTGCTGCAGAAGGGTCCCTCAAGGATGACTCAACACACAGAAGCCAATATTTGAGTAATTACTGAAAAAACAATCCTGTGTAACAGCAGAGTGCTTGGGTTGAGGGCTGCAAACAGACCCTGAGGATATCACAGTTTGCATCACTCTGAGCTGAGCTTCTTGATGATGTTTTCAATCAAAACCACCTAAAATTACTGTGCAAACCTAATCATCTTTAGACCAGCTTTTGTGTGATAAATTCTCTTATTCAGAAAGTATCTAAATAATATTGCTGCAGATATGCTGACCTAGGTCATGGTTACTCAACTGTTGTTTTTTCTGTGATGGTGTAAATTTATATTGAAAAAGAAAAACAAGGATAATTTTTTGGTTGGTTGGTTGCTTGATTGCTTGGCTGGTTAATTTTGGGTTTGTTTTGTTCTTTTTTTCTTCTTTTTTATTTTTCTTTTTTTTTTTTTTTTGGTCACACACCTCCATTGTACATTTTGAACTGTACATTGGAGCTATTTGAGCTCAGGTAGAAGAAGGGACCCAAACCCCAAGAATTTCATGACTTCTTCTACCTCTGCTATGCTGACAGGAGTTCCAGCACAGTAACATTTTCTTTGAATTCTGAATTTACCCCCACTGCAGATCACAGTTGACTGGAGGGAGCAGTAACTGAGGAATCTCTTCTGCTGGGGAGTGATGGGCTTGTAATGGACATTTTTGTCCTTCCTCAGCAGCAACACTGAGGCTGATGATGGGAAGGGTAAAACACACATTTAGTGCAGGGAGGTGATGGTGAGCAGTGGAATTTCTGCTGCTTAGCTGGACATTTTCCTCCTGTTCTCTTTTCATCCTGAAGGCCTGAGTTACTTGGTGGATAGGAACTCTTAAATGCCCCTTAAAGAGCAATTAAACCAAAGGATAAATATCCATTCTAGCTCTGAAAAGCCAGAGGCTTCAACTTCTGTGAAAGTTGGACCTCCCTGCATGAACACCAAATTCAGCATAAAGAAAAAATCTAGATTAGGGGATGAGTAGTTTAAGCAAACTGTTAAATTTCAATCCTGGCTTTAATTAAATTACTATTATGTTTCTAAGCACTTTAAAAACTTCACTTCCATGCATTAAATTATTATTAAAGATAATTTTGGAAAATTACTACTAGAACTTTTAGGATAGATTAAATGTAATTTGAATCTGTATATTAATATTTTTGGTATTTTATTAGAATCCATCAATAAAACTAGCTTTTAATTATCCTTTTTGAACATTCTTCCTTATGTGGATGCTCTCCTTTGTAGTACTGTGTAATGAATACATTTAGAAGCATCTGTGAATTTTTGCTTCATGTACTTGACATGATTCTGGCCTTTTAACTTCTAAAACATTTCTCCAATTAAGCTGTTGAAGCCCTTAAGGCTGTCCACAGCTGCTGCAAATTGATTGCTCCCATGATGGTATTTAGAATCCCTTGCTGAAACATGAGAGGGCAAACTCCAGCATTTTGTAAAATCTTTTTTTTTTTTTTTTTTTCAGATTTCCTAAACATTTTTAAAGATAATCTGAAAGTTGCAGTTTTCCTTTCTTCTTCATCCTCTCCCTCCTATACTGCTCATCTTGAAAATGTTTATTTCTAAAGGCCAGCCTATCCTGGGTTAATCTTTAAAAAATATTCTGTGGAGTAGCTTTGGTTGGAGGAAATCTGCAGCATAAACGAGAAAGCCATAAAAATATAGAGAAGCAGAATTGCAGCTGCAGGAATTCAGTAGGGCAAAGTTCTAAAGGGGTTTGTGTGAAATGTTGGCCCATTTTTGCAGCTGAGGTGTTGACCCTGTGGAGTCATTGCTGGGGAAGTCCTGAGAGTTGCCAGAGCTTCTCTGCATTTGGTCCAAACACTTGTGGAAACTTTTGGAGGGCACTGTTTGGATAAATGTTTACATTTAGAGCTGTCAAATCTCCAAAAATTACAGATTTCCTCGAGTTAACAAAAAGCCAAAAGTATCAAGATTTGTGTTTGTCTTTTTGCAAATACTCCTTGAATCTTCCCTAAGACCCTGCTAGTAACTGTGGATTTAGGAATGTGGTTTTCCATTTTTTCCTTTTTCCATTGTGCAGCTGATCTGCTGCTAAGTGCCACAGCGAGCTGGTTTTGGACTGCTGGGATTGCAGATTTGTGGCTGGGCATTGATAAATGAGGTTTTCCTATTTATCTGGGAGTTCAGCTATGGCCAATGAGCCTGCTATAAAAGAGTGGTGGCTGGATTGGCAAGCATCAGAAATGAAGAGTTTATGACATTATTTAGTTTGACATTTAGTCTTGATCCTCTCATTAACCACTGAAATCTCCTACTCCAGTAAATTCCAGGCAGCCCTCTCCCCTCTAAGCACTTTATTTGAGAAAGGCTAAAAGGTAATTCCTTAAGCAGAGCTTCCAGTCTCATTAGTTTGACATTAAATCAGTTTGCTTTCATGATTTTTATTTGCACACTGTTATTGATGGACGTTTAATACTAAATTTCAACCTGCAGTGAAAGAAATTCCAGCCAGGCAGCAGATTAGGTGACACAAGGATGAAGTCTTGTTATCAGGAGCACCATTGCTCTTTTAGAGAGTGGGAATGCTTTAATTTCATCTCATCTAATTGTTATCAGCAAGTTGCCATTGGTTCATTAAAAACATTGCCCATTGAAATAGCAGCACTCTAATGACTTTATAGAAAGGTCTGCTTCCAAGGGACTTTGTTGTTCATGGCAGACACAAATTAAAATGAATTATTCTGAAAATTATTTTTTCAGTTACTTCATTTCATCATAATTCCAAAAGCTAGAAGTTGGAATCTAATTTTCTTCCTAAATTATTTTTAACATTTAAATGAGGAAGAAAGGAAACAAATTTATCTAGTAATAGCCTGAGACTTGTTTATGCTTTTTTTTAATTGCTTCTTTTCCAAATGAACATTATACCAGCTAAACTCATTGTCATATTTATCCATATATTCAGCAGTTATATGCTAATTTTCTGACAGTTTCTCAGAGCACTAACTTTGAGAGGATTCAGCATTATTTTTAAATTTTCTGAGCTTTTTCAAGTAAAAGATGAAGAAAATAAATTTCCAGATGGATATTGAAATTATCATCATCATTATCAATGCCTTGGCTTAAATAACAAAATAACTGAGCAAATTTTTTCCCTGAAAAAAATAAAAATATCCTTATTAACTTCAACACACTCAGTGTTAAAAGTTCTTTTAGCCAGAGCATCTTTGCAACTTTGCTGCCTACAGAGGAAATTTTATGCAACTAAAAGAGAAATTATTGCAATTCTTAATATAATTTTAAACATGGCCTAAAAATCACCAAACAGCAAAGCACAAGAGGAGTGTCTACCCAAACTTCTGCCTTAAAATGCAACCTGTAGTGAGAGCAAAACAACGGAATGTATTAAAAATATTTACATAAATTCTCTTGGCACAAACAGCAGCACTGTGTAATTATCTCCTTGTTATGCTTTGCTCTCTGATTAGCATTGAAGGGGAGGGACCAGGACAGAACAGGCAGAGCAGGAAGGCAGCCAGCACATTTGCTGCCACTTGTGTATACATAATCTTAATAAATCAAATTGGCAAAGTATCAGCTGGCACTCGGTTACTGTGTGTGTGTGTTCTGCAGCCCTCTTATACAAAATGTAATTTTTTGGACATAATCAATAATTATTATTGCAGGCATCACAATTAAACAGTAAGAAGCAAGTTATTAAACTCCTCTGCTGGTGTTTTCTGTGAGAGGCAATGAACTGTGCACTCTAGAATTAATCTTTACTGGTTTTGTCTGAATTTGGCTCCAAAGGCACTTGGAGCAATCAGCTGACAGCAATGTTGAGCCTTTGTCATTGGGACAGACTCTCCCTCTGTCCTCAAGGCACAATGCTGCTTCTCTCCAGCTTTTGTGGAAAGCTCAGTCAATTCTCAAACATGCCACAGTGCTTATTTATGTTAGTCAGCAATTAGTTTTCCACTCTCTTAAAAAACTTGCTGCAGCAATCAGCATAGAGCATATCCGTTATAACAGAGTTTTCACATCTTGGAACTTCTTCCTGGTCTAATGAGAAGCTCTGTTCAGTCCCAGTTGTTCAGATTTTCATCTTCCCAGCACTGAAATCTCTCTTTTTGAGGCTTTTGAACACCTCAAGGTCATTCATTCTCTGGGCCAGCAGAAATTCGTGCTGTGAACCTACATTTATTTTGCAGCATGAGGAGGAACACATGCTCTAGTCAAACAAGAGTTCTGAATATGCTTAATTATGTATATATGTATATCTTGGAGAATAATTGAGAAGACATCTCTGGAGGTTAACTGATTTAATACCCTGCTCCAAGCAAGGATGACTGCTGGGTTAGTTCAGGTCAATGACTTTGATTTTAGGTTTTTATTCCTGTAGGAGTTTGGTTTAGAAGGTGGGAATGAAGTGCATTGAACAAAAGGAACAATCAGCAGAGGGGTGTAAAATTAGGGTAAAAATGGGAGTTGGAAGGAGGTTGTCTATCCAAAAATTGGAAGGAGAAATGAAAAGGAAGGGAGAAAGAGGGAAATCAGCAAAGTGGGAACGTGGGCAAAGCAACTCAGCCTGCAGAAATTGATGAAATTTATTGTCCATTTAAGATGGAAGGTGAGAAAGACAAAATCCAAACCCCCTTTCTCCTGGACTCAGCTGTGCCCTGAGCAGGGCTGGAAGGAAAGGGCCAGCACAAGGCAGGAGAAGCAGGGACTGTGTTCCCTCTTCAGAGTCTGGAGATGAGTCTGGAGAGTTGTTCCTGCTCTCTCTCGTACTTCCTAAAAGATAAAAAAAAAATTATCAGAGTGGAAGGTGCTGCAGCTTCACCAAAACTTGTGCCTTCAGAAGGAAGTGTTCAATTCTGCCAATGGGATTTTTGCTTTTATTTTGCTCCCTTCCAGGATTTTTCTAAAAAAACAAACATATATGTTAGAAAGTGTATCCTCCTCACCTTCTTCCTTCCCAAATTAATCCACTCCTTATAAAGACACCATGGCCATTTATTCATTTGGAAGCCACAAGAAACCTGCCAGTTGGATATCCTGCTTCTAAATGTAGTTAGATAATATTAATAGAGGGGAAAAAAAATCTTTCCAATATTAGGAAAGCATATTCATCATGAGTAGAACAAATATATGCACTAATCTGCTGAAAATAGTGCTCCTGAATGGAAGGGGAAGTTGGTGTTTCTCCCTGGAATACTCAGTCTGAACACCCAATTAGGGCTTATAGAGGCAATTAAGGCACTCACAGAGCAGCAGCAGAGTTGTTTGAGCATGGCATTCCACTTGAATTAATCTATTCCAGTTCTTTGGAAGGTTAATTAGAGCCAGTTGTGATGGGGGAAACGGAAAAGGACATGGTAGGTTGAAATTGCTGACTAATTCCATGGTTTAAGCTGAGCAGATGTATGATGGCAGCCATGGGTTTGTGGATACTCTGAATTTTTTGCAAAAGATATGCCCTTAGCCCAAAGTTTGGTAGATTTTTTAAAATAATTATTTTTCTTTCTTCTCTTCACATTTTCTATTTAGCAATAATTTCAAATAAAAAGTCAGATTGTTTTCTTTACACCTATAGTCATCAATATAGTATCTTAAAAACTGAAGGTTTTATTTACACCCTACTGCACCTATAAAAATTTAAAAGCTTGTTACATGAAATAATTAAAACCTGAGCTTTCCTCTTTGTCTTTTGAAGAGCTCCTGCCATTTCTAAACCTCTTCTCTGACACCTGTCCTGCCGTTGCTCCCTGCCAGAGCATTTAGACAATTTGTGATGTGTTTTCCTCACTATGGGGAAAACAGGCAAAACCAAATGAACACCTATTGGGTTGTGTGCTGCTTCTGAGTGCCAATTATCTGAGAATGACTCGGTAATTATGTGACAAATGCCCTTGTACCAGTGAGGGAGAGATCTGCTATTCCCCAGTGAAACAGTTGGATGCACCTCAAGGTAATTCTGCTTCCTTCAGAAAAGATTTGCTTCTTAACAAAAATGAATGTGTTGGAACATGATAACTTATTATTAAATGTGTAATTTATGGGGATTTTAGGTAGCACAGACTGGCTGCCTTTTGGTCTTTGTTTCCTGAAAGAATGCCAAGCACACAGATTTCCCATCCCAGGGCTTTTGCAAACTTCACCTCATGTTCTGCAGCATCTCAGGAAAATAGGGAAAGCAGCCTATGAGCTATAAATGACTGGCTGAGGTTCAGAGCATGGAGAATTCCTTAGCTGTTCTGGGCTGTATTGTAGGTAAGGAGAAAAAAGAGTAAAACCAGGAAAAAAAGTTAATATGGACTCAGACCTCTAATGAGAATTTACTTCATCAAAAAAATTAAAACTTTAGCTCCTATATACCATTCATTAGACTTTTTTTTTTTTTTAAATTAGTTGGGCAGTGTAAGTTGAAGGACAGCAGACCCATTAATTGACCTGCAGCTGGTTTTGCATTATGCAGGGTATTGTTATCCAGTTGGTCTTTACTATGATATAGAAAAGAGTTTGATTGGGTTAACTATCAGACTCAACAGGCCTGAGAATATTTATTTATTTATTTGAACACCCAGATATTCAGCATTCTGAAGTAACTCTGAGAACTGACCCTAACAGACACATTTCCCCACCTAGAGATTTTGGCATGCACACATAAATGTCAGAGTTTAAATGTGCCATTCCTGTGTTGGTGCACATTGGTGCTCCCACACAAAGGGTGTGTCTGGTATCTGACAGAAATTCTGGCTTGAAATAAAAAAAAATATTATTTCATTCATCAGACTTTATGTCCATGGACTGTTCTATCTGAAAAGCAGGTAATGGGCATATTCAGCTGTTCAAAACTGGCACTGAGTTTGGGAGGGTGGGGGATGATTACTCTGTTGTTTGGGTTTTTCCTTTTATTTTTTTATGAAAAATACAATCATCTATCTCCTTGTGGAATTTCTACTCTGATTCACTTCAGGAACAGTTGTCCTTCAATAGATTTCACAGTGCCCAAACAGATATTTTGGTGAGGAGTGCTTTAATTTCCAGTGGACTGCATGTGGCCAGCTGTTACACTACCAAAATCATGCAGGACAGATGTTTGTTAAAATGACTGGGATTAGAACAGATACACTGCAACCTTCTTATTTTGCCAATAGAATTAGGCTGCAGGAAAGGAACTTACACTGATTAAATGTTTTCCAAGCAGACACTTGCACACCAGAAGCCATAGCAGTGCCCAGCAGCATTGTCTGATAATCTGTAGTGCCTTAGCAAGGATTAATGTGCTCCAGCCAAAGAAAAAGTCACAATAACAGGGCCATGTGCTGGCATGACCCAAGTGCAGATTTTCTGGAAGTTGCACTCTGCTTCCTTGGGTTCCCTCTGCTCTGTGTGGAAAGTGTGTTTATTCCCCAAATCCATCTGTATTTTAAAAACTGATTGTCAGTCCCATAATTGCAATGAGAGAGCAATAAATTACTGCTTGGAAAATATCCTCATCCATGTTTTGTTCCCTTAAAAATTGTGGGTTTTGCAAATGTGCCAGGGTCATTTTTCTCCCATTTCAGCTCTTCCACAGGTCTGAGCTTGGTTCCACCACTGCAGTTTCTGCAGGAACAAATTCTTTCCCATAATAAGAGCAGCTCAGTCCTTGTGTCACTGTGCAGGCAGCACTCACCCCAGCTGACCCTGATCAGCAGCACTGCAGTCACAAATAAACAAACAAACAAACAAATTCATGCTGCAAAGTGCTCTCCTTACATTTTCCTTATTTTTCTCTCCATGGGATAATTTGTGTTTGAAAGGGGGAGCCTGTGTTCAAGTGATGTGCAAAACAAAATCTTTGAAGAATCAAAACCACACCGAAACTGAATTTTTACAATCCTGCCTTTTATGTAAAAACCATTTAACGTGTCTCTAACAGTCTTCTCTAGAGTTTGAGTAGGAATCCATAAAACTTTAAAAACCCAGGCAATCTAATAGAAAATTCTATATCTGCTGTAAAAAATTTTAGGCTGCTTTCAAATTAGAAATTACAGGCTGCAAATTGAATTTTATAGATATCTTCCATGAGAATGAAAAATGAAATAAATGAAATAAAAGGTACTACTCTTGGGTTTCACCAGGGTTATGGGGTTGTTGATCTTTTAAAAAATAAATACAACAGTAGAGAGAGACTTGGTCTAGAATTTAATATGGCCAAAAGTGATTTTGTCAAGCAGATCATTCCAACACAAATTTAGGTAGGAATATTCAGATATCTGAATTTGTCAAATTTTGACAAAAATCTTAACCTGCAACAAGCTCTTTCAGGGACCACTGTGCAGTTCTCTCCAAGAAGAGAGCTGCTAAATTCCCTGAAATATAATTTTGTTAAATGTTTGCAGCCTTTACAGTTTATCAGGAAAACACTGATCAGTTGATTCCTGCCTCAGAATTACAGTGGGAAGTTCTCAATGAAGTAAATATGACGTAAAACAATGAGTTGGAAATCCATTGGAAATAATTTCACTTCTTGAACTGTGATCCCAGCCTGTCAGATGAAATGCAATGTGCTGTTTTGGTCGTTCTCTTCCTCTTAATAAAATTGCAGCAATAATTGGAAGTGTAGGACTCTGCTCTGACTTTGGAATTTGAATCCTGAGAGTGGGAAGTGTTTTATGGGTGTAGGGAGTGTAATTTCCTGGCTTTTACAAATGACTTGGATGCTGTGGGCACTTCAGCTCCTGAAATGCTCTCCTCAGAGCTGGATTTTGACACCAATATTACAATTTCAAATTATTGCTCAAGTTCTGTAGAGACCACATGGCCTGCTGTATTTGCAACTATTATTTGCAATAAGAGGACACATCCATTTGGCCAAATTGATTTTTTATTTTTGTTTTGTGTTTAACTGCAATGGCCAGTGCAGTGACTCTGCATTGGGGTCAGTACCTCAGGCAGCTCAGGGATCCTTGCAGAAAATTGCAGCAGGGATTTCACCAGGAAAAGTGTCCCAGTGTCCCTGACTTGGTTTTTTACAGTTTTCTTACTGGAATATTAATGTGTCACTTTATTTTTATTTTTTTCCCTTGAATATACCACTGTAATAAAAAAAAAAAAAAAAAAAAAAAAAAGAAATCAGTGATGTTTTCAGTGACTAAGGGAACTCTCAGCTCTTATTGCAGGGAAATAGAAACTCCTCCATCCTCAGCCTTGGCCCACACACCTTTATTATGGTGCTGCCATTTGTTGTTTGGGACAAAATCTGGTTGTTTTGAATCAGAGAAGGTTTTCCTTGGAAAACAACCTTTTAATAACAGAGCTTGAAGAATGGAGGTGCTGCAAGGGCAGTTTTGCCTTTTCATTGAGACAGCATTTTTCAATAAAACAATTTGTCAGAAGAGTGCTGAGCAGCCCTTGTTTCAAGCTCTGTTCTGTTTGATTGAGAGCAAGCATTTGGAAACATCCCAAGGTTTTTAATCTCTGATTTATTCTCCATTACTTGTGTCTTGGTTTATTTTAAGATAGGTTTCAATATGCTTAAAGGCCATTTCTAGTAGGAGGAAATCTGTTAAATGGAGAACACTGAAAGATTGAAAATTCTCTTCAGCCCAGCCCTTACTGGGTGTAATTTTGGGAAATTTACTTTCTTGTATCTCTCAAAACTTACTGATAGAATAATAAAAAAGGAGAAAAAAAAATAATATACAAATATTTGGATTTTTTTTTTTTTTTGTTAGTTTGTTTAGGTTTTGGGTTTTTGGGGGGGTTGTTTGTTTGTTTTGATGTTTTGGAGGGTTTTTTTTGGTTTTTTTTTTTTTTTTGGTGGGTGGAGCAAGACCTTTGAACCTTTGGAGCATTTTTCTGCTGTTGCTAACCTGCATTTGTTGTGGCTGTTGAGAGATTTCACACCCATGACTGTATAATCATCTTCCTTCTGCAGAGAAAAATCATTGCTTTGTCCAAATTCCGTACTAGGAATATTTGAAACAATAAGGTTTCAATTCCACATATTTGTGATGGTTAGTGTTGACTGTTGAGTTTATTTTTTACTCTTCACTTAACAAGGATTTATTAGTGAAGTGAAAACAAAGCATAAAGTTTAGAAACCTACTTAAAAGTCAGGCTGCTATAATTTTATCAACACTCAGGAAAAAACCCCCAAAAAACAGTGACTGAAAATTTATTCCATTCTGTTTTTTCTAAGATATGATTTTCTAAAGATTGCCATTTTTATTTGTGGTGCAATGGACTCAGTCTGATTTCGGAGGATTTCAGCAATGTCTGCTGTTATTTACCTTAGGAAAAAAAGAAAGAAAAATGAAAATGTGACAGTTCCCAATAATATTTCAGTGGCAAATGAGGAATGCCATTAAATTGTCTTATTCTGAAAAAACCCCAGACTGGGGTGCCACTGCTTTTTCCATTTCTGATGGTGAATGGTACAAGAATAACATAAATTAAGAGAACAAATCAAAGTTTTATTTCCTTGTTGGTGTTCTCAAATTTCTGGAATTCCTTTGAATGTCAAAATAAATGGTTGTTATGAAGGTTTCAATTAAATGGGAAGAAATGAAAAGGTCTTGCTTGGATCACAAAGAATCAGAAGAATAGCACTTTCCCCCTGTTGTTGGAATAATCACTTGTTTCCACAATTCTGCTTTTTTTCTGTTGTGCTGAATTCACCATATGTTTAGACTAAGCCTGTAACTATTTATTACTGACAGCAGTGCACCAAATGCTTGATTCCAAAGCAGAGCTAGACAAAACCAGCTTTGTTTTTATAAAGACAATGGTAATTTATACAGAAATTTAGAATTTATTGCATAAAAGTAACAGTAATTGTAAGGGGAATGTTTTTATTTCAAAAAGCTTTAAAATGCTTTCAGTATATAAACCTGCTCTAAGTAATTTCTCATTTTTTGAAATAATTAACTGGAGTTTTTTGTCATAAATTTCTAATAAAGCAGTTGGGAAAATGATCTCAAAAAAGTAGAAGAGGAATACAAATTCCAAACAGGAATGTTTAAATGCCAACAAAATCAACGTGTGGGAAATGTTTCCATTTCTCAGCTCTGTCTGGAATATTGGAAGTATTTTTTTGCTGTTGTTGTCTGGAGTATCTATAGTGAGGAATGGCAAACCCATGTTTAGCCACCAAAGACAGAAGGCACAAAACTGTTGTGTGTTGGCAGAGTGAATGAGAATTAATTAGACAGATACATAATTTATAAAGTGAATTAGAAATAACAAGGCATATTCTCCAAATTGTTATTTTCCACTGGCTGTGACTTGCTCTTCATCCAGGTGGTGATTTCCTTGTGTTCCAACAGACCTGAATTCACTCCCAGCTTTAGCAAAACCCTGCAGGGAGCTTTAAACACCAGCCCTGCCCTGTGCTCCAGCACCAGGAGAGGTCTGGAGGAAAATGTTTGTGCTGCAGGGTGAGAGACCCTGGGCACAGAGTGACCCTACTTGTACCTGCAATCCTGTGTCAGGATTCCTGTGTGACACAAACACACTCGGGCTGGGGCTGCAGGGATGGTAAAAAGGCAAAGCTGAGTTTATGGAGTTGCACGAGTTCATCAAACACCACAGATTTCTCATTTAAAGAATCATCAAGCAAGTGTGACATCCTTAAATCACAGACTCCATTCACAATTCACTGGTGAAAAAGGGGGTTTTCGGGATTTTCCCTGTGATTTTGTTTGACAGTGGCCCTGCCAAAAGCTTGATCCAGTGCACAGAGATTTTAACATGCGAGTCTGGAGTGTGTCCTGAAGTGCCTTTAAACTGCAACACGAGATTTTTCTGTTCCAGTTTTGGCCACACTGGTAGGAAAATGGGTGACCCCCCCATGCTCTGTCCTGATGATTATTTATGGGATTGTTTTATATCAAAACTGAGCTATGAGGAAAGAACCATAAAATGGTTGGAGGGACCTTGAAGCTCAGCCAGTACCATGGACAGGGACAGTACCATGGACAGGGACAGTTCCCACCATCCCAGGTTGTTCCAAATCCCAGAGTCCAGCCTGGCCTTGGGCATTCCAGGGATGCAGGGGCAGCCACAGCTGCTCTGGGCACCTCTGCCAGGGCCTGCCACCCTCACAGGAAATAATTCTTAAAAAAAAAAAATCAAATTCTACTCTCAGCTTGAAGCCATTCCCCCTTGCCCTGTCACTCTGTGTCCTTGGAAATTTCTCTCTCCACCTTCCTCGTGCCTTGCAGGCTCCCTTCAGGTGCTGGAAAGCCACAATTCCAGTGTTTGGTGGTTTGAGTTAAATAACTATTAATATGCATCATCTCTAAAACAAATATTTATATTTTCAACCACTCAAGCAGCAAATAAATGCTGAGGAAACTTGAGTATATTTCCTAGGTGGCAGTCAAAGAAGAAAGTGAACTTTTATTGAAATTTCAAAAAGCTGCTTCTGAATGGCAATTACTGTAATTGCATCACTTTTTTTGGCATATGTGCTATTAGATTTATTTAATTTTGTATATGTCTCTGCAATTAAAGTGACTTGGAAAGGTCATTTTTATCCTTGACTTTCTCTGTGTAAAGAGACTAAATATAGACTAGTAATGAGCCAAGCATTTATTGGCAAAGTTTGTTGTCTTAAGCTAATATTGTGCTTAGGTTGTATTAGGTCTCTTCTTGTTAGAAGGAGCTGAGACAGCTTGATTTTAAATATTAAAAATAAGATGAAAAATTAAATAGCTTTGCATGTTTTCCTTCCTCAGGGAAACAAGTTTTGGTCCACAGAAGTTCCAGGTAACAGTCAGCTCCCTGTGGGCTCTCAGCATCTCTGTTTCTCTTTCCTTTCTGCCTTTTTCAAGGTGTTTGCTTGTTAAAAATAACATTTATCCTGTTAAAGCTAAAGATACAGCTCTTAAAAATGCCATTGATACTCCAGAATCTCCATTTCCTCCTTAATAAATGCTGTTTATCTATGAAAAAAATTACTTAAAAATAAAAGATATTATTGACCTGACAACTTCCAGCAAGAAAATAGAAATCCTCTTTTAGATATGCAGTGATCCTCAGATTTACAGACAAAAAAAGCAGGTTAGAGGAGGAAAGTCAAGCAGTCAAAGTTTGATAAGTGCTTGGGTTTTTTCTCTGATACATTTTGTCTTCAACTCTTTCCCCTGTTACTTTCAATAATCCAGGTTTATTTTTTTCCCTGCTAACTTATGAGATTTGCTGGTTTTATTTATTAGCTTTAATTGTTTGTGAGTGTAATCCACTTTGCAAAGAATGGGAGGAGAGAAATAGAAAGGGAAAGAGACTCAGGATGGTCTTAACCCTGTATTTGCTGCCCTTAAAGGAAGCCTTGTACTTCTTGTTCCAAGTATCATAAAAATCCATGCAATTGTTTTTATTTCTGCTTTTAGAGACAGAAAAAAGAAAAAAAAGTTACTATAAGTAATTAAAAGTAAAAACAGGTAATAAAAAGAAGGTTTATTTTGTCATCTCTGTGTGCATAGTATGGAACTGTTTACTCAACAAGAGTTTTTAAAAGCTCTGTTAATAAAAAATTAGTAAATTTGTATATTTAAACTTTCACAGAAGGCTCATGAAATACTCAATATGAAAGTGAAAAAACCTCTTCACCTGCTGCTGCATGTACCTGTATATTATTCACTTTAGGATCAAACTGGTATTATGTGGAATTTGATGTGCTAATTCATGATAGGTTTAATTTTAATAAAAATAAAATCAAAACTATAAATTAAAAGTTTTGCATAATTAATGCCAACAATTATTCTTTGCAGCCAAAGTGGAACTTTTCTTTGCTAATCAGTGGAGATGAAATAATGGGATAATAAAGGCATAGCACTGGGGTGTAAATGATTGATTAACAAAGAAAAAAATAAGAAAATACAGACTTGAAAGGTATTTTTAAAATTGAATTCTGAGTTTGAGTGGAACAGTATTTGACAGAAGGATGTGGATAAAGTTTTGCATTGATTTTAGGAAGGGAGGGAGCCATAAGCCTAAATGCTTATACATAATGAATCTTGTTTCTGGTTTAATGGCATTGTCACATCATTTTAGCAAATTAAATTACCCTGAGGCAGCAGTGAGTCACACACACTGATCCCAGTGTGCACTGGGATAACTGGGAAAGGAGATTCAAATCAAGGGTGTGCAGGGGGCTGCTCATGGCTGTGAGCTGGGGTTCATCCAAAACTGGGTTTTCTTTTGTCCTCAGCCTTCCTGTGCAGAGGTTCATTCTGATTCTTTTAGCTCCTCTTGTCCTCACTTCACATGAAAGAGCTCTCAGCTCAGATCTGCCTCTCTTTTATTGGAAATGTTGAGATCCAGCATTCTGGTCAGGGCTTGCATCCCCACGAGTATGGAACAGTTATTGGATAATTATTGATTCCCACATTTGAAGTGACAAGCCATTGTGATTTCCAATGCTCCAGCACACTTGCAGATTTATTCTTTAAAGATTCTTTTCAGCTCCCAGCACTTAAACCCCAGCATGTGCTCCTTGCCCTGCTGCCAGTGCAGATCCCAGGCACACAAACCAGGCTGAAGGAGCAGGAATTGCTGTGTCCAGCCCCCAAGTGACACCAGGACGAGCTGCCCAGACTGAGCACAGCTTTCAGTCCATTCTGTGCAGCAGTGACACTTTTCCATGTGCAGTATTGATTGTATTCCCATTCTGATGAACAAAGCTGTGATTGTGCAGTTGAATGACCTTGAAATAATAGAATCTGCACCGTTCCTGCCCTGAAAATTCTATCGTGGTCCTCAAGCAATACCAGAAGCAAACAAATTGACTTTTTTTTTTTTTTTTTTCCAGTGCTCTGCAAATATAGAGTTTTCTGTTTCAACTTAAATCCTTCAACAATAAGTTTCAAAATATTTTTTAAAAAAATTAGTTTTCGCTTCACAGTCTGATGTGAAATCATTTTTATCAGTTTTTTGGTATAAATGAAAATATAAACTGATATAAATCAAGTTTTCAGGGTCTGTTTCTCCCATCTGCTGCCAGCCCTGTGTTCCTGACTTGTGCTACACTGACTTTTATGTTAGAAGGCTCAGAAAAAAAAAAAAAAAAAATTAAAACCCAACCCTTTGGAAAAAGATCCCATTTTGGGGATAATTCAGCTGCCTGAAATGGTTTTTCAGGGCTTGTACAAATTATAATAAGGCACAAGCAAGGGCTCTGCAGTGCCTGAGAAAGGGCAAGGGAAATGTCAGGGTTAAGCCTGGCTTAGTGTCTTTGGCACAGCCCCAGAAGACTTCTAGCCCTCAGTTCTGTGAATTATCTGTAAAATGTTCACAAAATAATAATTGAGTTCATTTAGTCTGAGGCTTTGGGCTCATGGTGGTCACAGGACAGGATTTGGCTGTGGCCTGGGGTATCAGAGCCAGCTCAGGCCAGGGCTTGCCCTGATTCCTGCAGGGATTGTCCTCCCTGGGGTCAGGGGGAATTCTGCTCCTCAGCTCTGAGCACTGGAAACTCACCAGCTGGCTGCTGACAGTAAAAACCAGGCTGGGGATGTGCAGAGTTCCACTGCTCACAGCTTATGTGGCAAAAAACCCCAAAGTGAGCTGTGGCTGCCCCAACCCTGGCAGTGCTCAAGGTCAGGTTGGAACAACCTGGGGCAGGAGCTGGTTGGTCTTTAGGGTCCCTTCCAGCCCAAGCCATCCTGTGATTCTATAAATTGAATACAACTTGATTAAAACTCCTGTCCAGTGATATGGATATTGAAATATCCCATTTAAAGTACTGCTGTATTCCTAAAGGGAAAATATTTATGACCAGAAAACCACAATCTGCTGGTGATGAATGCCTTCAATATTCAAATTCCTGCTCTTTTCTAAAAGCTTCATTTTATAACATTTATGCATTTTATTACAGCTTTAAAAACTTAGGAAATAAAGTTTAAAAACCCCAAAGAAAACTTTTTTAATAAGTTGTACCTGAAATGCAACCCATTCGTAGCTGTCTTTGAAAGTCTTTCTTGTAAAATATGAAAGCCAAATGTTATCTGTTCTGAAGGAACACTGAGCAAGACAAACTATTTGATGTGACACATTCATGCTTTGCTTGTCAGCCAAAACAGTTTTCACCATTATTCACTGCCCTCTGTATATTGAAGAACATATCTGAAGTGAGCTGAAGGCTCTTGTGTTTGGTGATAGTGTGTTACTGGGAAAATAAAACAGCCACAATTATCTGCTCAACAAATGGAACTTGTCAGCTGGCAGGCACACAGAGCTGATGCAGATGGCCAGCTCAGGAAAGCTGTCAAGCAGAAGGACTGAAATAAAATAGATTTTCTTTATATTCTGTGGATTTTCTAAAATGATTTTTTTTTTTTTTTTAATGAAGTTCAGAGGATTTTAGTGCTGTTTCTTAGCTCAGGTGTTTTCAGAGCTTCTGGAGAGAAAAAAAAAATAATTTCTGCTTGGGGAAGAGTTATTTCTAACATGGTGACAGGGATCTTTGGATGGGATGTGATGCTGTGGAGAGGATCCTTACAGGCAGTGATCCCCTCCTTGGAATAAAAGGAGATTTACATCTGCTCTATGGAGAGATTTTTGGAAACATAAAGTTAGAGATGTTGTATAACAGGACATGCAGCTGTTCTTTTTTGAATGAATGTCCTATTTTCCTCTGCTTTGAGTTGCATGTTGGGAGCACCTCAGAGAAACACTTTTATTGGAGAGCATTTTTATTGTTTGCTGTTCTGTTTGCTGCTTTATTTCTTACAGGTAATGAAAAACACTCCTTTGGATCTTCTCCTTCTCTCAAGTCTTATCTCTCTGTGGAGCAGGGAGATGTGTTTGATTCTGCAAAATGTCAGACTCAAATAAAAAGTACAGGAAAGCCACCTTAGCATAGGGATTGTTGTACATATTGGAGGAATTTTGCTTATTTGTTTATTAACACGTGGTTTTGCTCACCCTGCAGAGGGATGGTACAAAGAGAAGTTTTGTCTAAAAAAATTCAACTTGTGTGGAGTGTTCAAGACTTTCATAGACAACTGTTGAGCTGTTTTGGTTTTGTGGCATCAGATTTCCAATTACTCTGTTGTTTGCTTGTTTGGTTGGGGTTTTTTTGTCTTTGTTTTTGGGTTTGTTTGTTTGGTTTTGTTTGTATTTTTGTTTGTTTGCTGTTTAATTTATAATTGAGTGAGGGCTTTTTCTGTGTTTTGGTTTTTTTATTTTTTTTTTCAGTGGCTGCTGTGCTGGGGCAGGAATTTTGTCTTCTCATTTGAAAACAAAGATGTGCCATGAGTACAAAAAGAAATAAATGGAAAAAAAAAATAAAAAGAGATACTTGATCTGTACTGAGACTGTGGAATTAATGGCCAGGAACCCCAAGCCAGTCAGAAATGGAGATTTCCACTGTGTGAGACACAAGTGGCTGGTGTGCAACCCTTGGATGTCAGACTCCTTGGGAACATCCCACACCCCATGGTCAGAGCCAGGGAGGTGAATTCTTTGATCTGGAATGATATAAACCCACCCTGTGCCAGTTTAAACTCATTTGATTACCCCAGCTCCTGTTACTTCCCTTTGCTCTGTGGCACAAAGCTAAAATAGGAGATTAATATTCACTTTTGTGTCTGGATCTGTTCCCTCTCAAGGAGAAGAGCATTGAGGATCCTTTATTTATTTTTAATAGAAATCCTGATGTGGTTTGCTGTAGTTCAAACCACTCTACATCCCAGGCTGGTGTGAGGCAGGTTGTACATTGCTTTTTGCTTAACTTCTTACAATAAAAGTAGCTCGAGGCTGTGCCAAAGATTAACCTGCTCCTGGGACTCAGGAGGTGCAGAGCTGGAAAGGTGAAAAGCAGCTGGGCTGGGTGTGGGTGTTTTCTTTAATGTCTCCATTATCTTTTGTATTAAAAGCTTCTAGCACCTGCTGTCTTTAAGAGATCTTTTGATCTTAAATTCTAGGAACCTGGGGGCTTTGAGAACACAGGCTGCCAAAATGACACTTAGGGGAACTCCAGGGAATTTTATAAACAAAAAAAACCCAGAAAAAATTGGCAGAGGAGTAGAGTGATCTCTGATGGCTTTTGTCTCTGCCAAATTTTAACCTGCTTCAAAATATTTACATAAGAAGTTATGAACATCCCTAAATTTCTTATTATTTTTGTTCAGCTGTCACATCCTGTATAGGCAGGACCTCTATAACATGCTTTTACTGCTTTTGGAATTTATTGGGTCTTTTTCCTTTAAGGAAATGAACACTGAATGCTTAACTTTAGGAAGAATTATAAACTAATAAAAAGGGCCTTTCTGGATATAGATTTATCCATCTCTACGTGTTTCTTCAAAGATCATTGAGTCATAGAACAATTTGGGTTTGAAAGGATTTTAAAATCATCCAGTTTCAATCCATGGCAAGGACACAAATATAAGTTTGCTTTAAGGGGATATAAATATATAAACACACACACATTCAAACCTATATCCCATACATACACTTATTTTTTCTGTAAATTGGTGAGTCTATATATAATATTTATATTTATATTTATATTTATATTTATATTTATATTTATATTTATATTTATATTTATATTTATATTTATATTTATATTTATACATACGTGTGCACACTCTGGTTTTGAAGCACTTGTAGCATCTCCACTTTAGCTGGGAGTAATATTTTATGTCACATTGAAAAGCTGAATTAAACTTGATTTTAAGAGTTGAGCCTGAAGGGTCTCTCTCAAGCTATAGAGTTGAAATTGGACCAAAAGTATTGGTTCTATAAAGACTTGATTTTTTTCTGGTTTCTAAGTTGTCAGGGGCTTCACACCACCCCACATTCTCCTTTCTTTTTTTTTTTTTTTTTTCCTCTGCTTATTTCCATGTGGCTTTTGTGTGTCTGAAAAAAAAACATCTCAGTGAACTGTTGACATTTTCCCTCCTTGATTTCTTTACCTCTATTATTTGACCAGGTTTTCCTTGCATTTCGACCATTTCAGTCATTCAGTGCTGACAATGTGACTTTTCCCTGCTCACATTTAATTTGTGGTGAAATGTGGGTGTTGGAGATGTTTGACTTATGTCCCTCCAGATGTATGAGCAGAATTTTCACTGTGCCATATGGGAGCACAGAAACACGAGACATAAAGCTTTATTAACCTTTCAACAGAAAATTTAAGTTGTTATTGAACACTTTGTCATCAAAGCCACCCCAACTACAATTTTTTTTACAAGAAATCCCAGCATAAAGAAGTAATGCCAGGCAGTTGTTTACTTTTTATTTGTGTGGCATAATGAACATTATGTCAGCTCTGGTGGAACATTCTGGGTTTAGCACTGGTGCAGTTATCCCAGCAGAAAAGGAGAAACACAAAGCAGAGCAGGAGAACCCCATGAGCAGAGATTCTCATGAGTTACACCAAAATCCAGACACATGGACACACACAAAAATTACTTGTCACCCTGTAAGGAAAACAAGAAAAAGCAAATTGATTTCTTATACAGCATGCCTGAATTCTTTAATTACCCCACAACAGTGGTTACTGCACAGTCACCAGTGCTCCTCAGAGCCAGCATTCCAATTGCACATATTGAATTTACTCTGAGGGGTCACTTCTGAAATTGTATAAACAGAGCCTGACACCTTTTAATTGATTTCCCACCATTATGATATTATTGAGCCTTGCTTTACTGCTATCAACTTTTTTTGTACAATTGGAGAATTCTAAAGTCTATAACAGATTTTCTCCAAAAAGAGAGACTTAAAATTTCAATTTAATCAACTGTTCAAGCCATGTCACTTATGCCCAGTGCCTGTCTTTGAAAATGATGTCCAGGTGCTTATGTTACCAGGCAGGAGGTTTTGATGAGATTGTTGAAAGCAGAAATTAATATCAAGACTTTGTTCCCCAGGGGTGAAATGTGTTGTACCTGGATTTTGATGCCACATATTCCTGTCATCATTTTATTATTTGATCCAGTTACTTCAGCTGAACAAAAGACATGAAAAATCCACTGAGGACTCCATAAATGGCCCTTCTACCAGAGCCAGTATATCTTTGGAAAAATCTATTTCATTTTGCTTTTGACTGTTTCATTAGTAAGTACAGAAATTGCCAAAATAACAGTCAGACCTTAAAGAAATCTAAAGTTAGGTTGGCCAATAGGAAATGAATATTTAACATCAAAACAAAGGCAGAAGTGGAGAAATCAATAACCTTTGACAAGTAACTTACAGCCTAGAGAAACTCATAATATATGGTCACCACAAATGAACAAGAAGTTCCCCATTAAGTATCAAAATTATTTTGGGTACTAAATCATGAAAGATAATTTCCTGGAAAGTTGTTTGTAAAGGCAGTAGGCAACCAGAATATTCTGTGTACAGCTGACAGATGCAGTGTCTGTTTTTTTGATTTTATTTATTTATTCTTTCCCTCCCCTCACTGGAGCTCAGGAGAATATACAGCATATCCAGCAGCACAAATCCCAGTGAAAAATGTTGATCCTGCCTGCATTCCAGTGCAGGCAAAGCATGCTGTAAATAATGGTCTTCTCTTTTCCCCACCTCTTTATTAGCTTCTCTCCAGTGCTGACTCTATCAGAGCACTTTTCTGTCAGTATCTATAAATTATTGGCACACCCTATTGATCTGATAGTGAGGACAGCAGTGCTGTATTTAAATCTCAGCTTTGCTTTAGAAGTCTGTGCTGCATTTTACTGCCAGAATTCCCTCCCTGAGAGGCTGAATTAGTGAAAAGCCTGTGAGAAAGGAAACCCCAGGCTGGGGTTTCTCCCTCTGTCCCCATAGCTCTTCCAGCAAAGATTCCATAAAATGTGCTCCACCCTTAGCAGAAATTCCCTGGCTGCTGGGGGAGCTCACCAGAGAGATGGGGAAAGGCAGGAGTGCCCCTACTGCCAGATAATTCCTCCCACAAGGGCTTAACTCTCCACTTTCTCAGCCCAAAGACACTTCCTGAGCAAAGTTCAGGTATTTCTGCTTTGTTTTGAATTATTTATTTATTTCTATACAGTGGCAGTGCTGTCCTTTGGCTTTGCTGTTTAATACTTTGCTAATTATCTGGCTTGGAGAGGACTTTGAGGGTCCTGAGGTCAGTGTCTGTAAATGCTGTTGGTTTCTGGACTCAGCTCATTATATGAAGATATTAGAAAGGTTGTCAGACCTTTCCTGTGACTTTGACACCCGAGGAGAAAACATGCATATAATGTCAAAAGAGTTACTTTTGACTTTGTGCAGACACACACACAATCTCTCATTGTTATGCTTGAGAAGGAAACTCAAAACACTTCAGTAGTTCAGACATATTATTTTGTCAAGTCCTTACTCTGTCTTGTTGACAGAATACATTTTCTCAAAAGCTGAAATCATTCTGTCAAGGAAACTTATTTTGTGCAATAATCCTGCTTGTTGACAAATGTTCAAAAGGGAAAAAAATGTTCAATTATTCTGGGAATGTTCTGCCTGGTATCTCCAGGTTTATCTATTTTGCCACAGGAAAGAATGGTTATTAGTTTGTAGGTGAACTATCCAGGCCTTGATGTAATGAAAGAAAAATGTATCTTCCTTATATATATATATAGGTGAATGTGTTTTGGGGGAGGCTTTTCTCAAAGAATGTTCAATTTCAGGTCACATTCCAAATGAGTGCTCAGCAGATCAGGGTGTGTGTGGAGGGAGTGGAGGGAGGATGAGCAGAACCCAGACATATCTGTCATATATGTCAAGAAACCCAATGAAATGGAGACACATTTTTGAGTGGACTCACCTCAATAGTTACATATATATATATAAAAGAAAAGTAGTAGAATGATAAATAAATATTTGCATTTCTACTTGTTTTTCCTCCATGACCTCCAAATCACATTGGTTCCAGTTTAGGAAGGTGAATTCCTCAGTTTTGTTCTGGTTTATTATTTTTGTTTATAACTGAAGGAATGCTGAAAACAAGCCTGATTTGCTCTGCTGAGTGACAGCAGCACTCTGAACACCTCAATATTAAATTTCAGTGTACTGAACCCTGTGGAAAGATCCTGTGTAAGGAAAAATATGTAGGGCACCATGTAGAGCATAAGTGTCTCCTTTGTTTTTTGTTTCTGGTGGCACTGGTGACAAATTTACACTAATTTGTGTGGGTTAGAAATAATCTCCAGGGACTCTTAATGGAATTTGAACTTTTGGAGCTTTTTAAGGAACTTTGTAAGAAAACCTGTTGGAAATTGAAGGATATTAGGGGAGAATTTTAAACTTCTTTTGATGGTGTTTCATGAGCTCTAGTTGAAGCGTTTTGTTTAAATTTTTTGTTTGATGAACATTAGTTTAATAATTAACTCTTATAAACTCTCAGTGCTTGTAACTTTTTCTCCACTGTTAAATGACAGTGATGTCTGTGTGCTTGTGCTCCATTCTTCCTTCCCCAATGGACCTTCACTCACCTGGGCCTGCAAGAATTTATTCTGGTGATCTTTGGATTTGGTCAGGCTTCCTTTGTTCTCTAGACTCCTATGAGTAAAATAAAATCTGTGATTTGGTTTTGGATAGTGATTCTTGTCCATTAATTGATACCCCATAAAAGTTTTCATTCTTTAATAGTGCAGCCACTTTTTTATTGTGTTTCAGCTTATTCTATTGTTCCCTGCTGCATTGTCTGCCACATTAGTTTAAACAGAATAGTGGATTTTTTTTTTTGCCTTTTCATACTTTTCATTCACTCTATTGATTTACCAGTCCTTTGTAGTCTTACTGTCAATTGTCTTGATCTCTTTAATTCCTAATGTACAGCATTTTTGTCATACATTAAAAAAAGATGTCAGTCTATCTGATTTTGCATTCAAAGGAAATTCAGATTTTTGAAATAATAAGCCTTGTGTTAGAACTTATGCTTCTTTGACACCTTTAGATCAAAGAGAAAAGCAACAGGGTTTTTAATAGATACTCTCAGATGTAAATCATATTGAAAGACTAAGCAAAAGTAGAACAGTCCTGACTTCCAGAGAGGCAGCATCTCTATTAATTAGTTTCACCTCAATCCAGAACTGGTTTCACACCTGACCATGCTCAGCAGGGTATCCAAACCACACCCTGAGTTTCTACATCTCATGTTCTCACCTCCACACGTGAAGTTGGAATATTGCATTTGTGTAGAACTGTTGGGTATGAGGCATTTTTAATTGTTTGAGCTGGGGTGAGATTTAACCAAAACCAGGGAGTGAGTGCTATGACTCTCAGTTCTGGGTTTGAAGGGTCAGATACAGTGTGCTCTGTTCCTGGGGGGAATGTGCTGCATGCCTGGGTGAGACAAACTTCATTTGGGGTTTTCCAGTAGCAGCAGAGTTTTGGTGCATCTGTGCTTTGACATCTCTTTCCCAAATATGCTGTTCTCCAATACCTGGTCTGAACTTTCAGTTGCCATTCTGCTTTTAATTCAACACTCTTCAGCCTTTTCCCCATGTCTCTGATGGGATGAGTTGCTGATTCCTTGTCCTCTCAAGGTGCTCATGGTGGAGGAAAAGGCTTTCTTGCCAGTGGCATTAATTCATGTAGTGTATCATTTAGAGGCTTCTTGTCAGCTGAAGCCTTCTATTTCTGGTTTGTTCTCCAAAGTAATGAAAGTTTAAACTCAAATTAATAATTTAAGGGAATTGCTGCTAAGTTCATTTAGCCAATTGAGTGTCTACAGAGACACCAAGACAACTCTCAGCATTTAAACTCAAACATGAACACACCTGAGCAGTTCTAGGTTATCCTAATAAACCATTCTAAAATATCATTCTAAGTCATCATTGTGGTTTATCATAAATGTTATCAGTTTATTTTAAACACTTTTAGAAATCACCATCCTCTTTCACAAGGTGGTAAAGTCCACAGCTGTGGCTCTATAAATGGACATTTCTCAGCTTAATGGCCCTAAGACATTCTGCTCTATTCATTCTGTTCCTTTCTGTCACTTCATTCTCCAGGAACTTGCCATTAGTTTTCTTATTCTTTTCCTCTGCTTAGTCCTATAAATTTGGTATTATATTGTGTCTTAGGGGAAATAATTTTCTCCTGAGAGTTATTAAATCATAAGATCATCAGATTGAAAGAAATCTCCAGTCCAGCATCTTACTCAGTGTAGGGTCAGCTAACAATAACTGTTCAGAAATGTTAAAGATCAGAAATGATTTAGGGGTTACAGTGGTGGTGGTGGTTTGTTGTTAAATTAACTGAATTATGTGGAATATAACCCAGTCACTAAAACCACTAAATTTTTGTTACTTATTTGCTAGGTGCTTTATGACATTTAGTTACAGTGCTGTTTTCACTCTATATTTGTGAGAGTTTCTTGAAGGCAGACTCATAAGCCAGCAAAGTAGAATTGGTTTGTAGCATAAAAACTATTCATCAGCAATAATCCACTAGAGCATTATCAAGAAAGATAAAAAGCAATTGTCTATCTAAATATTTTGTTTAATTTAAAGGCATTTTCTTTTCTGTATTAGCTTATATTCTATATGAGACATTAGAATGACTTGAGGCATTAGATAACCCTTATCAAATAAGGTGTTTGTCAGACAATTTATTAAGCCATCTTTTTCTCTTCAAAGGTAAGACACTTCTCTTTCTCAAATCAAAAAAATACATTAAAATTGTGTAATAGGTAGACTAGTACAGTAGGAAAATTATCTACTAGGGATTGCATTTTTCTACCAAGCCACAGCAGGTCAGAGTTGCATATTAATAAGTTCACACTTTTTCTTGACCTTGCAGAAGGGTCCTGACTCTCCTCATCATTAGCAGGGAATTGTCACCTTATTTTTTTGTAACTGAAGTCTTTATTATTGCTGGAATTAGTTATGAATGTGTTTGAACTGTTCCTGTTGATGTCTTGCTGATGAGTTGTTTGTTGGTGTGTGCTGTGTAGGATTTGAAGAGATGTTTAATAAAGAACTAAACAAACCAAGCACCCCAAAGCCACTGATGATGTTGATCAGTGAGAGGAAGTCTCACACTTTTAAACCAGACTCAGCTGTGTTGGAACTTTAAAGTGGGAGGAGCAGCAGCTCTCACATCCTCTCTGGAGGGAATGTGGAGTGTACTGAGGGTGTCTGTCCTCAGCTTCCCACCCTGATCTTAGATTTCCTTACCTGTGGCTGTGGCTTCTCTGTATTTTGTGCCACAGCTGTGGGTTGATTTATCCATCAGAGTTCTGGAACTGGCAAATCTGCATTGTCCCTTTCCCCTCAATAATATCCTTGAAGGCAGGTTGCTCAGAAGGGGAGGTTTGGAGATGGATGCCATTGCCACAAAAGCCAGGAGGTCACAGAGGGCTCAGTGCTCGACTCCTCACCCACAGTGAGGATGTGTCCACTCCTCTGCATTCCTTTAGGCTCAATGTCTTTTGCTTCATCAAGAAATGATGAAGAAAATAAAAATGTCGATGCTGCTTTTTAATCAGTTCTTCAGTCTTTGTGCTGAATTTGGGAAAGTACAGCTCACAACAGCAGGGAATTGCTGCCTGGCACTGCAGAGCCTGCAGGCATTCCCTGCCAAGGGGCTCTGACACTTCAGGCTTCCTCCCATCTTATCCCTCAATTCTTTCCTCTGTTCCTGACTGTCTCAGCTGTCCCATCAGCTGTTAAAGAGTGAACAGAAGCCAAGCTCAAGCTGGAGTTTTATTGATAACCTGACCAAGGGATTTGATCTTTTCTTTCTCTCAGCCAGACTTGTGCAAAACACGTGACTGCTCCTGATCTCCATAAATAATTAATGTTCATTGCAATAGCTCTGAGGGAAATCACATGTTTAAAATTATACACTGAAATCATAAATTTGAGTTTTAGATAAAACATTTTTGGATTCAGGCTGAGTTATGTGCACACCACCCCTAGAAAACTGGTACAGATAGACTGCAGCATCCTGTCATTAGGATTCCTCATGAGCATCTCCTCTGCCACTAGGAAAATCTCTAAACCTCAGCTGAACCATTTCTAGGCTAACTTAAGGATATATTTCACTTTATACTTCATTTTCTCACTCCTAGATTATAAATGTTCACCTCACCTATCTTATAACATTTCTTCCATGATAAGGAAAATGTCATTTGCCATCACTTCAGTTCTGAATTTGTGAAAAAAAGATAAGAAAAAATGATACAAATTCATTTGAGGAGGGAGCTGTGTCTTGAGAACCTGTTTTCCAAATTGCCCAATATTTTGGCTACCACCTTGAAGCATAATAATTCTAAAGTATCTGAGTCAGCAAGTGGAGAGTTGGAATAGCCCTTTATTAAATAGTAAGCAATTTTCAACCATAGCTATAGTGAACTGCTATTCAGCTGTAATATATGGAAAATAAGTAAAATAATTCACTTGTGTAATACCTGCATTGCATTTTAAAGTCTAACATCTCAGCAGTTTTATGAGAAGGGAAGTATTATATGACAAATCATGTACCTTGTGATAATTAGAAGATGTGCTTAACTCTGCCATTGATCAACTTTCTTACTCCAAACTTGTGTATTGAGTGAAAAAAGTCAGGTCTGTTCCCTGAGAGAAAGACCTTGTGAATCTTGCTGAGAAGATCTCCACAAAAGCAGGTGGCAGTTATCAGATATAATCTTGGTGGAAATAGTCCCTTATGCATTAAAGTGAAAAATCACCAATAGTGCAGAGGGAAGTTCTGAAAGTTTCAGAGCTCCATCACTCACAGGTTAAAATGTGTCACTAGGTAACAAAAATATTCTGGTTTTCCATATGAAAATATTTCTATTATCACTTTTACTGTTGCATCTACTGCTCTTTTCTCCTTCTCCACAAGTCTTAATCACAGAATCCCAGGAAGGTTTGGGTTGAGAGGGACCTTAAAGCTGATCCCATCCCACCCCTGCCATGGCAGGGACACCTTCCACTGTCCCAATGTCCAACCTGGCCTGGGACACTTCCAGGGATCCAAGGGCAGCCACAGCTTTTCTTCAAAACTTTCACATATTAAAACTCAAGCTGTGTTAAAAAAAGAAACAGTCTATGAATCTATTATTCAAAAAGCTTCCTCAGCAATTTTTTTCCCCTCAATCTACCCCTAGATGTTGTAAAAAAAAAAAGCAAATAAATTAGGCATATTTATTCTGCTCACTTTGAAGATTTCCAGAGAAATTTGTACAAAGGAAGGCATGCTCAAATTAATTTAATGGTGTCTGGATTTCCCTGATGCTGAGCTGCTACAGATGTCATTCCAATGTGTGTGCAAAACAGGTTTCTTGACAGGTGTGCTTTTTTTTTTCTCACATTGCAAGAAAATGCACATTAGCAAATTAGACAATCTTTGTATGAAACATCAGACACAATTTGGGGGTTTCTGAGGATGATAAATTTCTTTGTGGTCGAACATCTGGATCTTGTTACTTCAGTAGCTTTTCCTCAGTGATGGAAACATTGTCTAATGTGCACCTTCTGTCATGTTGATTGGTTTAAATGTTTGTTTGGGAGAAGAAAGGATAACCTTTTATACTTTATTTCTACAGCTTGAATTTGTTATGGTATTGCCTACACAGAAGAAAAAGTGTTTTTAAACTCCAGGGAGCAGATGGTTCTGAAAACTTTTAGGGAATACAGTTTCCCACCCATTTTGGTGTGAACAGAACTTGATTAAAAGAAGAAAGAGGCAAATGCCAATACAATATTTTTCAAACAATGCCATGAAGTTATGTCAGGGGAGGTTGGGTGTCAGGAAAAGGCTCTTCCCCAGGGAATGGGCACTGCACCAAGCCTGCCAGAGCTCAGGAAGCTTTGGGACACTCCTGGGAGAGGTTGGGGTTATCCCAAGCAGGGCCAGCAGCTGGATTTCGATGATTCTTGTGGGTCCCTTCCAACTTAGATTATTCTGATTCAGTGGAATACATTTTATATCACTGCTTTTGCATTTTACATGACTGCTTCCCTGTCAGCTTTGCCAAACGGTGATTCCTTTGTCTTTTTGGCAAGTTATAGATTCAAGTCTATTCTCATGGATTCCCTTTGAATTTTCCATTTTTTCCTAATGAATTTTGGTGAAAAGTACAATGTTCTGTGTGGTCAGCCAGTACTTGTGCTGAAAGCACTGCCATGAGAACACTGAAATTTCTGATTTACCATATTTGAGCTAATATCAATTGTGTTTAGAATGATGAGAAGAGCTGGCTGAGTGACTGCATGGATGTTTTAGAGGCCAGCAGGTCTAAATGGCAAGTAACAGTGTGTTCATGAGGCAATAATAATTTTTAAAAGCAACTTTTGACAGGATGGTAATTTCAGACATAGACCTTCTGAAGGAAATAAACCTGCAATTAGATTATGGCCCAGTGGGTTTTATTGATTGATTTAACATTTTTGGAAGCTTCCAATGTGCTTGAAAGAACCAGAACTCCATCTCTGGCACCCATTTAACTTCTGCCACCATTGCAGTGTTGGCACTGAAGGATTGGCACACAAAGGCACAACTTCAGCATCAGGAGCAGGAGATGAAACAACAGAAAAGGCTTTCATCAGTTAGAGCAGAAGGGTGTTTATGCTGAGGGTGGTGAGTTCATTAGTATTTATTTGTTTTATATGAATTGGAAAGAGACCAAGCAGTAAATCAGGCTGACAGCAGAATTTCCCTCTCCTCCCAAACAAGCAGTGCAGCCTCTGCAAAAGTGGAGGAATGTCCTTGCTTGCTGTTTAGTCAGAAAAAATGAAATTAATTTATACAAATATATTTTAAAAATGCTGTTTTAATGAAGCACTTTAAATAAATGGAATCACTAAGACATTACAATGCAGAGCTGAAAATGAGTCCATGATCCTCCTCACTTTGGGTATACTTTGGTTTTATTTTATGCTTCAGAGGAGTTAATCCTGTGCCTAATCACAGCCTTGTTTAAAGGTACCACTCTTTTGCTAAAATCTCTAAATGGGATTTTCACAACTGGCCAAAACATTGTGATGTATGAGAGGACAGAGGTTAAAATTCAGATTTCAACTCGTTTTCCAAGCACATATTTAATGTTTCACCTGTGGAAGTGATGGGACTACTTAGAGGTCACCCTTTAAATGTCCTTGTGAGGTGCTGGATTGAGCTGCTCCAGAGAACAGCTCAGCCCAAGTGTGAGCAGATATTACATCTAGCAAAGGTTTATTATTACAGATTTACTATTTACACAGAAGGGCTTTCCAACCTGGAATATAATTTAGCCTGCAGCAGCTCCAGGAATGGTTATTTCCTCATCATCTAATCTTTAAACATCTTCCAGTAAAAGGCATTTGATAGTTAAATATTAATAGTGGCCCAGAAGAAGGGAGATGATAAGGCACTATAATATCTGGGAGTGACATGGAAGAACAACATGGGATTAATTCTGAGAATGTTATGATCAGGTTAATGCTGCCTGCAATATTCTTGCTCTATCCCTTTTATTTAATTGTTAATAATTTATTTTTCATTTGGATAAAATAAAAGGTGGATCACAATAAGGAATTGGATTTGCCAATGAGGGTTTGTATTGCTGGTGTTTTATAAATCGTGTCAAAAGTGATAGTGATGCTTTGATGAAAAATGTAAGCCTGAAAAGATGACTTTAGCAGTAAAAATAAAGTTAGAAAGTATTACATTTGTAATATTAGCTTGCATTTAATTTTGTAAGTTGAAACAAAAGAAATACGAGAAAAAAAAGCCAGCTAAGATATAATACAGACTTTTTTTTTAAAGGAAAAAGTTAGCTTAAGTTATTTTCCAAAACTAACTCCCAGTTTAAAAAATGAAATGAAATATTTGTTTATGCAAGATGCAAAGACTGATGGCTGTGAGCAGCTAGGTAATAGATTATGCAGCCAGAAGGGAGTATTGTTGTCAGCCAGTCTGACTTCATGAATTAATTTTTGTTTGTATTGGTGCAGCTCTTAGAGGAAAAAAAAAGAAAGCAACGCATCTTTAAGATGATTAGTGTTGAAAAATCTTCTGTTTGCCCCTATGCTGGCACTATTACAAAATTGAACCTTCTCTTTGACTGTTTTTAATTTATCTTCCAGCCATTTAATCTCATATTTCTGTCTGCTAGACTGAGCCAATTGCCAAATTTTTCATCTCCAGAGCAAGAACTGATCTCAAAGACTTGACCTTAAGCTTTTTGATAAATAAAGTGTGGTGAGCTATGTCCTCCTATGCATATTGTCCTGACATTTAGCCATTTTCATGGAACACATCTGTACCCTCTTGTGTTTGAGTTTTGTTTCAGTGGCTGCTCAGAACATATCCTCAACAGCTTAGTTTATTGCAATTTTATTTTATTTTATTTTATTTTATTTTATTTTATTTTATTTTATTTTATTTTATTTTATTTTATTATTGCATTTTATTGCATTTTATTGCATTTTATTTTATTATTGTATTTTATTGTATTTTTTTATTTTATTTTATTTTATTTTATTTTATTTTATTTTATTTTATTTTATTTTATTTTATTATTGTATTTTGTTATATTTTATTTTATTTTAATTAATTTATTTATTTTTTATTTTATTTTATTTTTATTTCATTTTTTAATATTTTTTTTTGTTCTCTGGAATTGCAATAACTTTGCCAAGAGCCATTGCTTGGCAGGACAATCTCTGCCGTGGTACAATCATCATTCTGGGGATCTCCTGGAGCTGTGGCTGTATTTGACTGTCTCAAGGGAAATATTTCACTTTCCTGAGCTCTCCATGCCAAAATCTCAATTATCCCAGTGGATCTGTGGCATTTACCAGAGAGCAGATTAGGTGGTTGTTGTCCAGTTAAGCAAATGGTGACAATTCTACAGCTGGTTGAAGACTCTTTAATTAGTTGTTCAACTCAGTTCATGCCTTCTTTGCTTTGCATTATTCTTTCTGTTTGCTTAAAATATGCAGGAATAATTATATTTCCCTAAAATTAATAATCTGCTGGGTTGCATATCAGCTATTCCATAATTCAGTTTGGGATTAGGTTTTAGTAGATGTGGATTTTGGTGCTGGATGTCTCCCTAAAATCCATTTTGTACCAAGAGATCTCCTGTAATCCAGCAGAATGTGAGTGATTCTAAGCCCATGGACAGGGTTTCTGTGCCTGCAGCTGTTTTTAGCATTTTAACAAGCTCAGTTTAGGATCTTTCCCTGCTGGAGTTAATTGGAAATGGCAGGAAATCATCACAGGTGAGACAGTCAGAGAGAAACACCTTTATTTGGGAAAGAACTCATTTATATTTTGCCTGTGCCACGATGTTTAATGAAATTCCTGGTGGACTGAGTGATAAATATCTCTGTTTCACTCATTCAGTTTGATTGGGCTCTGCTGCTGTTGGATTTCCTAGAATTGCATACAATTTATGAACTTTTTAGAATAATACCTTTTTCACTTCTTCTTCTACCAGATTTGTACAACTTAGAGTAAAATTAGAATACCTCAGCACAATTCTTAGTGTTTTTTAATGGCTTTTCAGATTATTTTGTGTATTTTTGACTTTTTTTTTTTTTTTTAAACTCATTGAGAATATAATCAGATTTTTTTTTTCTCTTTTGATTAAACAAGTTCTGGACTATTTGCACAAACAAAAAGTGTTCTGGATCACTCAGCAGTTTGGGGTTCAATAATCTGAATGCATCTTTCACTGTATTTATGGTGCCTGAGCCAAATGGGAGTTGACAGCTTTTCTGGTGAGCTCTTAGTCCTTGGTTAAAGCACAATCTTCCTTCTTCCTTTGGCTTTTCTCTCTACTGAAGCCTGTTCCCAGCTGAATTTCTGGGTTCCTGCTGGTTTTGGGGCTGCTGTTGTTGAGGTGACACCCATGGGTCACAGCAGGTCATCACCAAGGGCCAAAGAGCCCCTTTGGAGCTGGAGGATAAAGCAAATAAATCACAGCTCTTGCACAGCACTCTGACTGCTTGTCAAGAGAGGTTGATGTAAATTGAATTGTAATGAAGTGCTTTGATTTAGGAGTGGTTAAATTTTGGATTAAAAAGTCAAAGTTTTACAGAAGTTGTGAGTGGCCCTTTTTTATCTGGTCAGGGCAGTGTATTTTGGCATTTGCTGTTAAACAGCAGTGCTGGAAATACCTTGACACAGCTTCTTGATCAACCTGTTTCACTTGAAAACAACTTCTGATTTAAAAATAATTAAATTGAGAGACTCTTTACTGACTAGGTTATTATTCAATTAGCTTATATGTACAGTCTGATATTTGGAATATTAGTGAAATACAGAAGGCAGCTCTAGCTCTGAAGCAGCATAATTTTAATTATATCTGACACAGAGCCCCTTTGAAGTGTTCCAATTGATTTATTTTTGAAGTTTGTTATCAATCCAGATTGCAAATATATTCCAAAAGGAAGTCATGCTGCTTGTGTTTGCATTGGAGCTCACAGAGGACACTGGAACTGTGAACTCTTGTTTGAAAATGACCAATCCTCCTTCACCCATCAAAAAACCCCAAAAAGTTCTGTTTAGGAACCTTCATTTACTGCTACAACCATGTAACTAATCACAAAAAAAATATTTCAGAATGAAAAAAGAAAGGAAGAAAGAACTTTCAACATGTTCAAGCAGTGATAACTAGTCACTGTTTCGTAGCTTTTTACTCCAATTATTGTACATAAACTGAGTAGAATTTTGCACTGAGGATTGAAAGTTCCTTTTTAGAGATACAGCATTATCTTTAAAAAGCTCATCAGGGAATTTTTCACATTTCTGATGCAGATCCAGTGTAGATCCTGTGAGCAGAGTCCAGACCCACCTTCTGTGCCCAGGTGGGGCAGGCTGGAATGAAGAGCTGCAGGCAGCTCCATGGCTCAATGCAGCCCAGAAGCTGCAGAGCTGCTGGGACTCTGCTTGTGCTCACCTTCCCTGATGGAAAACAAACAAATCCTGCCGGGGCCAGTCCCTGGCTCACATCACATATTGATATTCAGGTTAAGTCTATCATTAGCATCACTAAATTTCGCTATTATAGTGCTTCTCTTACCTATATGCTGTGAGTTTTTTTTTTTGTTTGTTGTTTTTTAGAGTTCCACAGCATATAGAGGTGCATTCAAAATGCTGTAGGCTGATATATAAACTGTCAGTAAATAAACTGAAACACTATTCAAATAAAATCCTTATGGTCCTGACCCCTTGCCTCCTTTTCAGTTTTCATATTAGACTTCAACTTTACTAGAAAAAACACCAGGATACTTTCCATGGAGTTTATTTGATTTCTTGAACTGACCTGAGTGGTAAAGTAAAATGTTAATATTTAATAGTTGGAAGAGGTGCACAACTGGGGAAAAAATAAAATATGTATTTGAAGCTGCTCCGAAGCTTCTTGCAAAATATATTTATGGTTGGTTGCTATAATAGAATTTTAAATTGAGGAAGAATAAAACCACTGTTGTGGATAGAAGAGAGTTTCCAATGGGAAACAAAAAACTTTGCATCTCTTTCTCACTCACTGCAGCTGGTTTGCAGTTAAAAGATTTTGCTTTTCATTGAAATGGAAATCTACTGCTTCCTTCAGCTTGCATTTAAGGAACATTCAAAGTGTGGGGTTGGTGATCAGGCTGAGGGTGAGATGCTGCAGCAGTCCAGAATCACAGTTGGTATTTCTGTTGAGTGAGTAATCAGGGAAGCACTTATTAAATCCTCATTTACAGCAATGTGCCACAGCAGTGGGAGGCAGCTCCCCTGGCAAACTGCAGCCCTGGGGACATGAAACCCTGCCAGCCAGGGGGAACAGCAGCATCACCACGTCCTGGGGCATGAGCAGCCCCAGCCTTCTCTATCACACAGAAATACCTCACTGGAATGAAGGCTGAGCTGGAAGTTATGCTGCTGATACATGAGGCAGCAGATAATTCCTCTCTGAAAGCTCCAAGTGGTTGCAAAATGCACTCATGTTCTTACATAAGCTCAATTTCATTTTCCTCTGAAAAGCACCTGGCCACCCCAGCAATTCAGCTCCTTATTAATACCTTGTATTAATTATATATTATTTACCCTATAACAGAGAGCTGTTTGAGGGGGAGGTAGTGACAACAGACACTTTGATTCTGATTTAGGTTTTAAAACACTGAAATTATGTTTCCAAGCCAATTCTATACTTTTGTTGCTGTGTATAACAAAGCATCTCTCTGGTTGCTTACTGTATAAACTTCCCCCTATGGAATGTGAAGAACAACAGAGAGCAATGATGGTTTTAGACTTGCACAACTGTCTGAACAATTCCAAGCAGTTCTGGTGACACTAACATTTAACATCAGTGCTTTCCAACTGCATTTCACTTGTAAATATTTCCTCACTGGAAGCACCATATGATTCTCTAGGAAAAATACCAGTCTCCTGAGGTTTTGCTCATTTAAATTCAGAATCAGATAGCATCAGGCAGAAAATAAGTCATCCCCTTATCCTAGTCTGATTCTGACATTTCAGAAGGGGAACTTTCTTTTAGGGTGTAGCCCTGTATCAACTTAAGTAAGAAGCACAGCCTAAGGAAATATTGACTTTTCATTTTGCATAAAGCAGAATTTTGCTTGTGGAGGATGATATTGCTGTTGAAGGCTCATGTTTAAAATGCTACTGTTTTAAAGGTTTCATAACTTAAAAGTAAGCTGTAAACAAAAGTAAGCTGTAAACTTTCCAGTGTGAATCCCTTCAAAACTCTAGGTCAGGATTTAGCCAAGCTGGGACTTTAATTGGTAATTGGATGGCATTGGAACATCAGAACATTAAAACTTCATAATTATTAAGAAGAGTTATTTCTGAAATTTTGTACCACTGATCATTTAACTGACTAGAAATGGCAAAAGAGCTCCCCAGAGAGATGCCTGGATGTGCTGGAATGCCCTGTGGGGTCTTGGTCACCTGGTGAAGGCAGGATGGGGAGGAGGTGGGACAAAGCCCTCAGTCCTCCCACCCCTCCCAGAATTCTTGCCCTCTTGTTCTGCTCCAGATGTGCAGGCAGGTATTTCCTGGTGTCTCAGTGAAACAAGGAGGGCAGATGTTGGAGGCATTAAATGGAAAAACACATCCATGAACAGCCTGTTTGCACTGCAGGGTGTTCTGTAGGACTTGGGCTGCTGAGTCCCTGATCCACCTGGGCTCTCACTCTGTGAAATGATGATAATTCTGTTAAAATCCTGCTCTGGCAGTATTCTCACTGAATAATTGTTCACTTCAATCATTTCCATGATAATCATGGGGGATATCAGCGATATCTTTTTTATTTCATCTAGAAAAATATAATTGTGAAGATGAAGCTGTGTGATCCTGTACCATTGGCATATTTAGGGCTGGAGATCTTGAATATTTTGGCAGCTTTGAAGGATGTGTGTGAGATTTTGCTTAATTCAGGACAGAGTTATCATCAAGAATTTTGTAGTAATTTGCTTCATTTGATTCTGACAATTCCAAATTAATGTATAATTACAATTTAACATTTTAACTTTATCAGTTTTAACAACATTCATATTTGACATTCCACTAAAACAGGAAATATATGCTGTATTTTGTTTATCATGTTAATTTTGAGGATGGAAATGGCAAAATCATCAGACTTCTAGATTCCCTAAAGTCAACCTTGTGCTTCTGTATTTGAAACACACCTTTATGAGAACAAGAACACACAGGTGAGAAATGACACAGCTTCATTTCCATACTGTAATTCTAATCTTTAATGATGTCTGACTAGTAATGATCTCCAAATTAATTTCCTGTGCAGGACAGCACACAGGGCCACCTAAGGCTTTATTTCCTTATAATATTATGAATTTTATTTCTAGTCTGAGGTCATACATTTTTTTCCTTGTCTACTGAGAGCTGCTGAGTGCTGTTACAAACCAGATCTATGATGTCACTTTAAATAAACAGATGTAAATCAAGCACTAAAATCATATTAATGCAAGAGCAACATGCATTGGGTGTTATTGCACATGTATTATGCAGAGAACTTTGACACCAGACTTTGATCTGCCTTAAGTGGAGCACATACCTGGGATCCTGGATGGCTGCAAGGGCTGCTCTGAGACATCCTTGTACAAAAAATCTCCTGTGTTTGGCTGTAAGACAAAATGCACTGCTTGCTTTGACTCCTCTGCTCTTTATTCAGAGTCTGGTTTGCCTTCCATGCTCTGCTGTTTGCTCACTGACAGCAGCAGTGGTAGATAAAAGTTATTTAAGAAAAAATACACTCTGCAAGGGGTGACTGTCTACAGGTTGTCCCAGTTTAAACTCAGGTTTTTGGTAGAATATGTGGATCAATTTTTGTATTATGCAGTTTGAAGGACACATTCAAGGTCTGTAACATCAGCCAGACAGAACACACGGAGTTACAGGCCAGATTTAGAAATTAATGATCCTAGCTGCTGCATGCAGTCTGTGGTTACCTTAATTTCAGCTGTTCTGTACTTGTTTGTAGGGCTGGCACAAGGAAAGGCCCTGCCTCGTGGGCTTGTGTAGTCTAGAGGCTCTTCTGTGCTTTTGCTTGATCTGATGCCCATTCCTGAGGCAAATGAAGCAGAACAAACTTCAGATAAAAGCTGTCTCTCATTCTCATCATGAAAGAGCTGAGAGATGGAAACATGGGAGAGGCTGCACTGGTTCTGCTCTTACCTCGGGCTGGGAGGGAGGGAAGCATCCTCTGTGTGATCCTCCAGCCCAGGGCTGCAGAAATGGGGTGTCCTGCAGGGATTGGGGTGTGCTGCAGGGTTGGGGTGTGCTGCAGGGATTGGGGTGTGCTGCAGGATTGGGGTGTGCTGTAGGGATTGGGGTGTGATACAGGGATTGGGGTGTGATACAGGATTGGGGTGTGCTGCAGGGATTGGGGTGTGATACAGGATTGGGGTGTGATACAGGATTGGGGTGTGCTGCAGGATTGGGGTGTGCTGCAGGGTGGGGTGTGATACAGGGATTGGGGTGTGATACAGGATTGGGGTGTGCTGCAGGATTGGGGTGTGCTGCAGGATTGGGGTGTGATACAGGATTGGGGTGTGCTGCAGGATTGGGGTGTGATACAGGATTGGGGTGTGATACAGGATTGGGGTGTGATACAGGATTGGGGTGTGCTGCAGGGATTGGGGTGTGCTGCAGGGATTGGGGTGTGATACAGGATTGGGGTGTGCTGCAGGATTGGGGTGTGATACAGGATTGGGGTGTGCTGCAGGATTGGGGTGTGCTGCAGGATTGGGGTGTGCTGCAGGGATTGGGGTGTGCAGCAGGATTGGGGTGTGATACAGGATTGGGGTGTGATAGAGGATTGGGGTGTGATACAGGATTGGGGTGTGCTGCAGGGATTGGGGTGTGATACAGGATTGGGGTGTGATACAGGATTGGGGTGTGCTGTAGGGATTGGGGTGTGATACAGGATTGGGGTGTGCTGCAGGGATTGGGGTGTCCTGCAGGGATTGGGGTGTGCTGCAGGATTGGGGTGTGATACAGGATTGGGGTGTGCTGCAGGGATTGGGGTGTGCTGCAGGATTGGGGTGTGATACAGGGATTGGGGTGTGCTGCAGGATTGGGGTGTTTCACAGGACATGGTGTGTGCTGCAGGGATTGGGGTGTGTTACAGGACATGGGCTGTGCTGCAGGACATGGGCTGTGCTGTTCCCTATCCCTGCTGCAGGGATTTTCCTGTGGGAAGCTGCTCCTTGTGCCCTGGGACCAGGGAGCACTGCTGGAAATGGTCCTGCTGTGGTTTGAGGAGAGCAGGGAGAGGCTGTGCTCAGCTCCCAGCTCTCAGAGGCATTTCAGCGTCCTGAGGATGGTTCAAACATCCCTTTAGGGCCCCCTTGGAATCCAATCCTTCCTTAGGGTGACTCATGTTAGAGATATGTTCACCCCCCTGCAGACCCCTATGTTATCTTTTAGAGTTTCTATAGGTCTTTATCTCTTCTAGGTAATTGGTCATTTTCTACCTAAAACTTTAAAGTTACTGGATAGTTTTCAACTTATAACTCTATTGGTCACTTTTCAAGCCACCTCAACCCTATAAGATCCCTTTGATATTCAATGTATTTGGATTTGCTGTGGGGCCCCTTCATAGAAATAAAGCTGCCTGTGGAATTTCTGTGCAGCTCTCCCAGATCTCTTCTCTCTCTGGCTAAGAGAGAGCTGCAAGCAGGTGAAATCACAGAAGAGCTGAATGCCTGAACCAGGCCTTGCTTGATTTGGAGCACTCTGGAGCTGACTTCTGCCCTGGAGCAGCCAGTTCTGCTCCCTTTGGGATATTTTATCCAGGCTAGCTGCAGTGTCCCTCAGTGCCTTTATTTCTGTCTGGCAAATGGGCAGATGTGGTTGCTCAGTTTTCCTCCCAGAAGAGCTTTCCGTGGATTGTCAGCCCCAAATCTCAGGCTTTCCCAGAGCTGGAATTGCAGCTTGTCACTCTGCTGAAAGGATAATCTGCCACGTCCTCCTGCCCACTCAGAACTGTTATTCAGTGACAATATTTTTTTCATTTCACTGCATCACCTTCTGTCTTTGATATCTGCAAATTCTTTAAGTAGTTTTAAGTTTTTCCCCTCAACTTCTATGGTTTGTTTTTGTTTTTTTTGTTTTTTTGGGTTTTTTTGGTTGTTTTTTTTCCACATAACTAAAGCAGAAGCCCAACCTTCAGTTCAGGAATCTTAATTGCAAAGCAAAGCCCACTTTTTCAATATTTTGCTGTGGGAGAAAGACAGCTTTGATAGTTTAATATCACACTGTCTTTCACAGTGTCTTTCCTCACATGAGGCTAGAAGACAAAAATTAATCTGCTAAAAATAGTAAGCTATTCTGGAATGTAAAAAACTGAAAAATGAAATGGTCAAAAGTTAACAGTATTTCTCATCTGTTGTTTATCTCTTGAAATTAAGGAGAGCTGAATTAAGCAATCTCTAAATACAAATTATTTAAGCCCAGCAATTCAATGGACATCCAAGTATTCTGGCGAGGCCACCAGATAAAATTCTATTTCTTCTTATATCTGTTTTTTAAATGCTAATAGTGACATGTTTATTTTCAGAGTAAGACAGCCTGCCCATATTTTGTGGGTGGCATTTGCAGGAGCCCTGTTCAATACCTGAAAAGGTGGCTGCACTGTCCAAGGAGCTACACTTATTTCCCTATCAGTCTGGGAATACTTGTCTTTCCATCAGCTCCTGATGGGAAAACTTGTTATTGTCAATTGGCCAAGGGTGACCTTTGCTGCATAAACACTGACCCTGATGGATTAGGAAATGGATGTGTTGGTCAGACGTGATCTTTTACCTTCCTGTCTCTGATAGAATGCATTTATTAACTCCATTCTTCTGTTCAGCACTTCCTTAAAATATGCAATTTATGCTTTAAGCAAGACCTGTAATTAGTCCCTCTACCTAGTTACCATCAAAAACAAAGGATGCATCCAGCCCCCTCTCATTAGCATTGCACAAAGTGAATTGTCCCTTTCAGTTCTCGTTCGTTATTATCTAACTGATAATCCCAGAAGTTTATGGGCTGGTGCTACAGTGATGATTATTCCTCTGGTTGCTGTCCAAGGGGTCATTTTGGAAGGGGCTGGCTGCAGAAGGCTTGCAGAGGACGTAGATTTGCTCCCAGTCTCTCTGTGGCTGGGCAGGCAGCCAGGCTCTGTCTGAGCTTTGCTTTCTAAGTCCTGAATCACAAATGCAAAGGCAGGGGGAGCACAGAGCCACCATCCCCATCTGTCCAATATCACTGCACATGGAACTGCCCTATTGAACATATTGAATTAATTCCACTGCAGCGTTGCCCATCAAATTACTTGACTCTTTACATCACCCTTTTTTCTCTCCCTAATGCAAAACATCCATTTTATTTGACAAGGCCTTCTTTGGCTTTGGCCTAAACAGAGGATGGGGATGATCTTGGCTCACTTTGCTCTAAATAATCGTTCTTTAATTACACTAGAGGTGGTATCATCTGCAGTAATTACTGAAAAGATGTCAGCTCTCAGATAATGGAGTAAAACATTAATGGGACTGAGCTGGCCCAGACCTGACTCACAGAAACCAGGCACTGCTTGTGCTGTGACTTGGCATCACTCTCAGCCTAGTTAAGGTTTCAGCTCAGCACCTGATTTAGGGCCTTTCTGAAGCACCATATATTAATGCTGATGTTTTCTGTTTTGTTTGAACAGGAATCCTGCTTTTTCTTCAGAAAACAAATTGTGGGTTAAGTCAGATTTTTTCAGCTACCTGCCTGAGTAATATCTTTGAAACTTTCTCATAAACCCACACATTTTTAAAGAGGCCCCTAAAGATATCCCCTGATATCTGGAGATGGACAGGCCTTACTGGCACAGAGCTTTTTCAGGTTGGTTAGCAGCAGCAGTCAAATCTTGGGTATAATGTGATCTGAAGAGTTCTCTTTTTGGAGAAACTACCAGATTGTTCACTTGTAAATGAAAACTGTTGGCTTATCCCAGAATAATTTAGGTTGGGAAAGGCCTCTGACATCATCAAACCCAACCTTTGACTGATCACCACCTTGATAATAATGAGAATAAACTTTTTCTGCACGTGTGAGTGAAACAAAACTGATGTGTAAGTAATGCTTCCAGTTTCTGACACCATGACAAAGAAACACTGACTGGCAGGTCTGGAGGGTGGGACATTCATTAGCAATAAATTTTCAGTCAATTCAGAGCATTCACAAAAAATATCCAACAGCTTCTGTGCATGGAGTGACTTTCTAAATCTGCACCTTTGATTATACCTCTCATGGCCTTGTTGAAATCCTCAAGTCCTTTGAATCTAAAGACCCAGTAAAATTATAATTATATCAATAATTAATAACAATATTCCATGTCTTCCTTGTTCTGTGTAGTCTTCAGTCTCCTTTCTTTGCAGTTATTTTAGCTACTCATGAGTCCCACTTTTCATATTCAGGAAAATAGAATACAAATCTATCAATCTATAGCTGACAGGGCTCCTTACTGAAGCAACAACTGTCATTTGCTATTAAGTTAGACACAAAATCTAATATAATTCCAATTAAAAATAAGCCAGATGAGATCTTCAGAAAGGACTTCTTCTGCATCTCCTCACATATGCTACTTTTCAAATGAAAAAAAGTAACATATGTGGAGAGCACTTTGATCCATATGGTGTGCTCCCCTTGATATTTTTTCTATTAAAAATCTCTGTACTGATAAGTCAGCTTTTTGATTTATATAGTTGCTTTTTCCTCACTATAGAATATTGGAGGCTGTTTTTTTCTTCCCTTTTCTGCCACTTCTTCCCAGATTTATCTCTATTTTCAGTGTCTGGAGGAAGTTTCAAGCTCAGAGTTTGGCTAAGGTGTGATGGGTGCTGTTTGCCCCAGGACCTGCAGTGAAACCCCAGGTTGCAGAGGTCCCAGATGAGACCTGAAATTAATATTTCCTCCCTATTGAGCACAGCAAGTGCTGTAATGCACAGAATTCAGCACACATTTAAATGGCACACAGAGCATTCAGTGCCTGCCAAGCCTCTTGTTTTCAGATTCTCTGTTTTGTTTGCTTTTCTTCTGGAAATCAGCATTTCCTCTGGACCTAACAAAATGCAAAATCTCAAAGGTTACTTGCTATTCAAAACCTGACTTAATTCCAGTTAAAACTTGGGCTTGTGTGTATGTTTTTTAAAAAGCATTTTATCAAGTTTAAAGAAATTTGTATTTATTGATTAGATTAGATTAGCAGCTAAGACATAATGTAAATGCTGGCTGGCAGGAAAATTTATTTATTAAACCATGTTAAAATGAATTATTTGATTTTACAGGAATTACTTAATACCTTATTTCTTCCTGTATGGCTCTGTAGTGCAACCAAGAGGATTTCACCTGCATTTTTTTTTCAGCAGGGTTTTACCCTTCAGGATTTTGCAGCCCCATCCCTTTGGTGTGTTTTTGACTGTCCTTTTTCACCTGTTTGTGTAAGATTCAGCACCACCTAAAGCTGTGCAGCTTCTCTGCTGACTCTGGTGCTTCCTCTGCCCTCCTGTTTGGAGTTTTGGAGCTGGAAGCAAAAAAGCAAAAAGGGACCTTGTGTGTGGCTGTGAGCTGCCCCAGCCCTTTGGCTACCAGAGCTGCTCATCCATGTGCAGCTTTGTGTGAAATTGATAAGAGCTGGAGTTAATCAAAGCACTCAAGAAATCTATTTACTGGAGGTATCAGAAATGTGTGAGGAAAAGGTTTAAAGAACTCTTCAGTGTCCTTTAATGTGCTGGCACATTTCCCACTACAGAAGTCTGGATAAGATTGTCCAATGTTTTTAGGAAATTCAGAAGCTTTTTTTTTCTGATTTTGTTTTTTTTTTGGACAATACTGAACCATACATTTATAAACAAAGTTCCTCTTTGCTTTCACTGGAGACTTCTGCTTGTAAATCAGTGTCAGGGTGCAGCCTGTGGGTTTCCTAAGGAAAGTTCAGGAGACCAGCCCTGGAAAATAAAAAGGCAGACACATTAATGAGAGAATTTAAATAAATGATGTAGCCCTTTCCCCCCTCTGTCCCTGAAGATGGCCACTGGCACACCACCTGTGGTTATTCATTATTTTTGTAGCTGGTCTGCAGACACAGCACAGTCTGCTTCTCTTGTTGGGAGTATTCCCATGATGAATGCAGTGATCCTGTCACAGGTTTAGGGGGATTTATGGGGAGGAGTTTTTGCTACACCCATGGATTAACATCATGCTTCTTGTCTGCTCAGCTCTGTGTGGGTGAGCCCTGCGAATGACACAAGGAGCACTTTGATGAGAATTGTTTCAGACACTTCAGTGTAAAACTATTTAGTGCAAAACATTCTGTGGCTCTGAGAATCTGATTTTCATGTGTTCACTTGGAGTGATGAATACTTAACTTGAATAGAAACATATTTGAGTGTGGCTGAACTGAAAATTCATAATATCAGAGGAGTGTTTAAGTGACTTTCATTTTATCAGTTTAAGTTAGCTTTTATTAAGACATGACACAGGCAGTACATTAATGACCTGTGCTTTATTTTTTTAAATAATTGTTTCATATAGAGAGCAGAGTTGCTGGTAATTTTTTGGTAAGTGCTATAATTGTTTCTAAGTTTTCTGTACATTATATTGTAATTTTAGAATGCTCATTTAAATCTTTAATGAACACTATCATAAACAAGTTAATAAAAACTACTATTAAATTCTGTTGTGATGGCGAGAAAGTGATGTGCTATAAAAAACTGTATAGGAATAGTAATTGTAGTAAATATAATTTAATAGATTGGAATGAAAGGTGCACATTACCAGCAGAAAACTTAGAAGACTCACATTTAAAGGGAAAAATGTTTTAAAAAATGTGGGTTTTTAAAACATTCAATATTTCCCTACAAACACAGAGTTTTACCTGAGAACATGGGAACAGCAACATTCCACTGGTATTTAGAAGCTGAACCTCTCTACCACTTTTTTTCCAGTTCTGGATTAATCCAAAATCTTAATTTAGAATGACAAAAGTAATGGTGGCATTTGGCTTTGATATTTTCTGATATGGCATTGAGGTGAAAGCTCATAAACTGTCCAAAAGCACAAGCTCTATGTATCATATCTTAGATTAATGAAGAAAAAAGCAGCTGAAAATCTTTCTGTGTTTGCAGCTGGAACCATCCCCTGCTGCTCCCTTTGGCACAACCTTCACCAGGGTGTCAGTGTCACCTCACTGCAGTGTCAGAGATCTGGGAGATGCCAAAACCTCCCAGTTTTTCCTACAATCATTTACAAATTTTGCACATTATCCTTTGAACAGAAGGACAATCTTTTGAGATGAAGCACTGCAACGTGACATTGCATTAATTCATGAAAAGATTTTTAAAAGGGTATGAAAAGGACCTTGAGTGAAGAACTATTGAAAGGATTGTGATTCTGACATTGACATCTGTGCCATCTGGTTTTTTATTTATTTATTTTTTTTTTAAGTATTTAGACTTAGAAAACAAACTTCCTGAGTATGTGCTTCAGCCTGGAAAACTTGTTGTGAGAGAAGGATGGCAAAGCAAAAAACAATGGAAGGCAAAAGACAAAAGTCTCTGTGGAGGTGTAGTTTGCTTCTGAGAGTATTTGGAATTACTTGTCCAACTCTTGTGAATGTACTGGAGGAAAAGCCAATGATAGGGTGCAGATTAAGCCCTCTTAGTGTAATATTTTTGGTTTTAGTTTGGGCTAAGGCACAGTTTGTGGCTCTGGAATGTGGGTACACTTTTGTTGTGCAGTAAGGCAGTAATTGAGCCTCAGTAATGAGGTGAGTGGTATCAAAATCTCCATCAAATCTGCAAATCTGATTTGAGAACACTGGGATATAACAGAACTTTCCCTTCTCTTAATTATGCTGGGAGTTTCTGCTTCTTTGTTTGCCTTGTTTGTTTGGATAGAATTTTTATTATCATTATTTTGCTCTGTTTTCTTTTAGCAGAAGCTACAAAATGGGTGGGTGGTGTTCCAGCTCTTTATTTCTGAAAAGCTATTGTCAAATTTTTGTTCCAAAGAGACACACACAGCAGCAAATGATTTAGTCCCATTGTAGTTCAGTTTAATTTCCAGAGCTGCAGCATTGTTTGGTGCTCAGTTTGAGCAGCAGTTTGCAGGAGCAAGGAGCTGTGCAGGACCTGTCTTAGTGCCTGGCTCCAGTTTTGCCTTGCTCTGGCCTTTTACAGCCTAAATTCACAAGTTTTAAACGAGAAACACTTTTCTCTGTCCTTCTCTGTTAGATTATCCAGGGCAGCCATCTAGTCCATTTGCAGGTGACAAGAATTTAGTGCTCTCCTTTGTGTTTGCTGTAGTTCATAAATAATACATCAGACCTTTTGCTTCCCATGGTTTAACTGCTCTCCCTGAGGACTGTGCTGGCTGCACAGATCTGAAGTGTTTGCTGGAGCCTAAGACTGTTACTGAAGACTTTTTTTTTTTTTTTGGAGAACAAAGCTTTGTTCAGATCCAGCAGCTCAGTAGCTCCAGCTGACAGTAGATCAGTTTGCATTCTGCATCATGAAGAACCCTTCACATTGTTCCAGCCAGAATCTCAAACTGATGTAACAACCCCAAAAAACTTTAATGAAGGGAATAGAAATAAAGTAATGTGTTATATTAGCAGGAGTAAAAAAAATTAGTCTTTATTTGGGTACAGCTTAAACAATACAATGTGTAAAGATTTGCACTGTTTCCTGATTCTGAGGAGAACAAGAAGATTAAATATATCTTGCTATGTTTGTGTGAAAGGTGAACTGCAGCCTGCTGAAGAGCACAAAACTTGATACAGAAGGGATTTGTCTATAAAGAAAATACAGATAATCCCATAGAAAGGAAATATTTGATGTCCTCATGCATTTGGTAATGCAGACTTAGCAATATGTTGATAATGGAACATTGTCCCTTTTTGTGATCTTGAAAGAAAAAAATAAATATCCTCTCTAATGCTCTTTGCCATACTGCTTCTGGCTAGCTCTGTGAACTCAGAGTGTTTGAATAGGTGGAAACACATCAAAAAATCTGTAAGACATCTTCCTCTTGTTAAGCCTAGATAACTTTTTCTTTTATAATGCACAAGAAACATCAAGAGTGTCTGGAGGCTGTGGCAGTCTCAAGCACTTTTGGAGAGTATAATATTTATTTGCTTATTTTTCTTAATGACCCCAAATCAAGAAGAAGATATTCTAAATGTTAGTAGTGAAGAAAGAAAATAATGTATGAAAGACAATAATCTCCTGAGGAATGTGACATTCATTTCTAGCTGTCTGTATTGAGTGTGATTCCAAGACAAGACAATTCCAGCAGATTTCTGGCTGGAATGCAGCACATGATCCATGCTCTGGCTGAGAGCACAGGAGAAGTTTGCCTTCAGGTACTCACTGCAGGAAATACTGCATTTATAATGACATGGAAATTGTAATTGTCCAGCCCTGGTCCCCCTGGATGGAAATTCTGGGCATCACTAATCTTTGTTCAAGGCATTGAGTGCTCTTGTTAAGCATTTCTCTGTGGAGGGATGGCTGAGAGGGATTCCAGGATTCACAATCCTCTGGAGAAGCTCAGCCCCACAACCAGAGCCATCACTGCCTTGCCAGGAAATTTGGGAACTGAAATTAGAATGTGCTTTGTACTGGGCACGCTCACACAGGTTTGATTATTGTCCCAAATAAAGAGGACAAATTGTGCAGTTTCCTTCCAGGAAAAAGCCAGGAACAGAAGCAGTGCTTGTAACTGTGATTTATGGGGAATTTTGCATTTCTCTGAGCTATCCTAGGGATAATGTTTTGGGCTCCTGGCATCTCTGTCTCTCTCACTGTTTGCCTGAGGCTGCTTTTCCACAGCTGTCCTTGGTCTTGGTGCCTTCTTATCCTCACACTCTGCTGAAACCTGGTGCACTCTGTACTCAGGAGCCCAGGACACTCAGGCAGACCCAGCTTATTCCTCTCCAAGCCTTTAAAGGGCTCAACTCAGAACAAACTGAGAATTCATTGCTGCCATGTTGCTGTTCACAGCAGCAGGAAATGTGCCCGTGGATCACTCAGAGTTGCTCTGCCATGACCTGACAGCCTGGCCCAGCTGAGCCAAATCCAGGAGATTTCACTCCAGCTGCCCTTCTTTCAGCCACTCTCTTAGGGTGAGAGAAGCAAAAGCCACTGTGACACAGCTTCAGTGATTTCTGTAGCTCACAGCCCCCTCAAAGGAAATTATTTATGTGGAGTTTTATTTGTCTTCTCTGTTTTAAACCAAATTTCTCAAACTAACAATAGGTTTTTTGGGTTTTTTTTTGTTTTTTACATTATTAGGTTTGATAGCATAATTTGTCCATATCTGGAGGCACAATGAACAAATCATTAAAAGAATAAAAATCCAGATTTTAAACACCCTGTGTTACATTCTGTGTTCTACTGCTCCCATTATTTAATTTACAATTTGAGGCTCACACAGTACTGTCAGTATTAGATGTGGGTTTCATCTCTTGTTCATATTTTCCATTTAGAACTATATTTACTCATATATTTACAAAACCTCAACATATACAGAAGGAAATTGTGTAATGTACTTTGATTCTGAGCAAGCAGCAACAACAGGAACTTTGGCTGAATTATTTAGGGAGGAAGGAAGAAATTCTGGAGAAATCAAGGTATTTTTTATAAATAAATCATACTTCATGATATTAACTCTTTTCAAACCCAAGCAATTTTGTATTGTTCCTCTTGACTCCTTTTCAGATCTTCCTTTTTGGCTGGAACACTTTCCAAGTGTTTTCTCTTCGTGCTGTTGCCCTTTCACAGTGCAAGGTGTAAGGGATGAGGAGCAGAATGAAGCCTCTGGTCTCTAAAAGTTTCTGCTCTTTTGAGCAACTAAATAATTTCTTCTCAAAATTCATGTAATGGGTTTCTTTGTAATGTTGCTTTATGGCTGCATCCTAGTGAACAGCATTAAACACAAGAGAACTGCTGGAAAACCAGGCTATGAAGGACTTCAGGAACTTTACAAACTGCATTTGTATTGAGATGTGAAATAATCCAGGCTCTGCTGCCTGAGATGAAATGGCACCTCATGGCTTAGCTCCAGATGGCCAAACTCAGTCTGGGAATGGGATTTCCTGACTTCTGCTACCAGCTGGGAATGGCTCTGAGTCCTTGCAATCCCCTAACCCATGCCCAGCATCTTGTGGCAGCATCAGAGCTGGCCCTGGCCAAAGTGCTCTGGGGTTTGCAGACAATTCAAAGCCTGGATGTTTGCTGCCAGCCCAGGATGGAGATCCCAGGGATTCCAGAGCCCATCTGCTGCTGTGCTTAGCTGTCCTTACCACCAAAGCACAGCCTCTAATTAGAATCTGGACTTTTTTCTCCCTTCAGTTTAGGGGAGTGATGTGTCCAGTTTGAAATGATGCTGAGCTCTCCTTTCTTTGCCACTTGTAATGGTCACTTCTATTCAACCTATTTTTTAGCAGACTGATACCAAAGGTATTGCAGCTTAGAGTTCCTTACCTGACATCCACTGCTAGCCTCTCTTATTATTGTTATTAACATTTTTATTATTGATAAGTATTATTACTGCTGATGTCAAAGTTTTTAGCACACCAGCCATCAGCTCTCTCTGCAGCAGAGTTTGGGGTGTGCTGTTCTTTGCCTTTCTGTGTGCAAGGCTTCACTCTGGTCCAGCAGGCACATGACACCAGCTGTTACTGCAGAAATCAGACAGAGATGACACAAACTGCCTGGTTCCCAAACCCTCCAACTCCTGCTGCCAGATCACTGTAAATTTTTGGTTTTTTCTGGCTCAGGGCCATGATCAGGCACATCCATGGTGGGGCAGCTGGGCCAGCAGGTCCAGGCTATTCAGTGATGCCTTTGATTTGGGTTTTTGGGAGGATCATGAAATTATCCAATGGTTTGAGAGAAGAAGAACCCACTGGGTCTCCTGTCCTATAAATCAAGGCAGATTTTCTTTAATCTTCCCTTTCTGAGCAACATTCTTGTAGGATCCCTGATCTCCCAGGGAATTATGAGGCAGGAGTGGGGTCCTGAAGAGAAGGAAGCAGAGGGGGAAGTGAAAAATGCTTGTGCATTTCTGACAGGCTTTGCAAATTGCTCCTTTGTTGCAGTGATTTCAGTTGAGAAAACCATTTTATAATAATGTTGTATCAAATTATGTGGGGGGAAAGTTCTGAAGAATGAAGTAATTTAGTAATTTCTTTATCTTATGTAAAATACAGCATCTTTCTAAGTTGAGGATGTTTAATGACCAAGTTTAGCAAAAGAGTGGTTTGGGGTTTTTTTGTAAAGTGAGACTTTGGAAGAAAACATAAAGATTTTATATATCCTATAAAACTGGCACGCATCACATTATTGATTATATATGCACAATTAGCTTTTTTTTATCTAGTTCTGTATTATGGCTGGATTAAATTTCTCTGAAACACTTTATGGTGTATCCTGGTGTTTAAAACATTATTGCATCCCTGAATATCCCTTGTAATAGTTCCTGGTACAGAATTTTGCCATAACAGATGGGTATTTGGGTATTATTTTTTGTGTACTTTTCAAGTCCAGCCACAGCTCAGAATAGGCACCTCTGCTCTTTAAAAAAATATGCTAAGATTTTCCTCTTATCATTAGGGCATTCTGAGTGATAGACAGATGAAAAAAATTGCAACAGAGAGAGGGAATGAGAAAAGTTCTGTGCTTCCATGTCATTCTCTGGATGGCAATCACTGCAACTCCTTTGTGAGATAAATTAAATATAATTCAGCAGCAACAATATGTCTGCATCCAAAATATGATGTCAAGGTTATAAAAAATCAAACCAGTCTTTTAAAAAATACCTTTTAATCCACGTGGATAATTCTCTAAGCTTTCAGCAGGTGAAAAATCAGGTTGCAGCTTCACAGCAGGTGTGGGAGTTGCTGCTTTGCACCTCTCAGAGTCCTCCCTGCTTGAGAGGCTCGGGGTCTTTCTGCTGGCAAGGTTGGTTTTATTAACAGAAAAATTTGAGAATTGAGATGTCTCGTTCTGGTGTCTCTCTAGAGGTGGATCACACCTTTAATGAGGGGGTAATAATTAACCAGGATTTCTGTGACAAGTAGAAATTATCTGTTTTCATGGCTCTTCATGTATCAAAGCAAGGGATGGAATTTTTGATGGCATTCACTGAATTGTGATCAATGGGTGGCTAAAATGTGGATTTAATCTGCTGTAATCCATGAGGCTGTTCTGCCACCAGGACATGGGAATAAAAACAATCACTTTAATTTGATATCCTGCAAAAGCATGACAGCAACATCTTAAAAATTGTGTCAGACAGTTATTTAAATTTGTTGCTGAGATGGTGAAATTCAAGGTGTTTTATCTGGTCACTTAAGAGGTGAACTGGAATCAGAAAATCCAATATTCACAGGTGAAAGTGATCTTTAGATTTATATTAATTCATAAGAAATGTAAATAGGAGAGGAGGAGAAAGACTTTGTGAGTTGAAGAAATGTGGTTTTAGTTATATCAGTGTTTAAGAGGAAAAAAAAAAAAAAAAAAGAAAAAGAGATGGATGGCAGAGCTTTAAAGCAGAAGTGTGGGCCCAGATTGTTTTTGAGTGATCAGAGAAAATGCCAAAACCTGTTTTTTCACATCATCTGCATAACAATGAAAACTGAAGCAAGGTTGTTGGAAAATAACACCCCTGGGATGCATGTAAATACACAAAATCTTAGAACTCAAACCAGAGCCTTAGGGAATTCAAAAATGCAGAAGGAAGATAATAAAAATGGAATTATTTATGGTTGTTAATTGAGAGCAGTGACAGAGGGACTTGAAAAATCCTAACACTGCACAAACATTGCATTTTGTGGGATTTTTGGAAGAGATTCAGCCCTCACAAAAGACTTTTTGCCTGTGAGGACATCAGAAATATGTAGCAAAGGCCACCAGGCTGATCTAACCTGAATCAGAGTGGGAATCCTTTTTAGTAATAACAGGAGAAATCAGAAATCAATGAGACAAATTCTGATTAAGTTTGTCTTTTACCATGGTCTGTAAAAAAACAGATTTTCAGGGCAAACCAGGCAAACAACAACCACCACAATTCTCAGTGTTCCTCTGCTGCTTTCCAAGCAGCTCTTTCACTCTGCCAGCCTGACTGCACATCCCCTGCAGGATTTCCTTTCCCCTGTCTGAAAACCAGCAGAGTCCCCTCAATATTTGGGATGCTCTAAAAATGGGCTTGTCTATTTATTTTTTTATTTCCTTTTCTTTGTGTATGTGATGGTTTCTGTCTTTTAATTTTCATTCAGTTTGAATTAACTCATGAAAAGGAGTCAAGTCAGCTTTGGTGACAATCTTGATCCTAAAAAGTGCTGATCCCTTTTTCCTTGATTCCATAAATATGCAGACTGGGTTCCAGGAGCAATTTGTCTGTGCTTCATCCCCCAGCCATGATCAGGGTGATCACTTCTTCCCCATTCTTGATTCACCCAAATCCTCAGTGCTCTGGGATCTGGGGTGGTTTTTCTTCTGAACTACACCATAACTCCAACAGGAAGCCCTTGATAACAAGGGATTTCCAGCTGGAAGGCTCAGGAGGTAATTTAATTTAGATTAATATGAGTGCTGAGCTGCAACAATGCTGCTCCAGGATCCTGCCATGTGAAATAATTGCAATTTGCTATAAAAAGTGCAGGGCTTTGGCAGCACTTTTTAGGTAGAGCAGAGAACAGAGCACCTCCCTGGGCATGCCAGCCTAGAAAGCAAAATCTCACAAATGGAAGGGCTCATCCAGCTCGTGGAAAAATACCAACATGTCTTTAAACCAAGAGAATGGCAGAGCTGCATCAGAGAGCAGAATTTGCTCTTGAATCCAGACCCACCTCACTCAAGTTACTCCAACTTTCACTTGCTTGACCCAGGGAGTAAAAGCATTTGTTATAACTCTCTGGAAATCCAAAAAATGTCCTTCCTTTGCCAGCCCTAATGACTGTGTTCCAGACGTGCTCTTGGCAGAGCTGGGGAATCGCATTAAATGAATTTGGGAAATATCAGGAAGCTCAGGGCTCCAACCCAGCTTTCCTGAAGAGTCTGAGGGCTTGGGGCAGTGGCTGTGTCAGAGAAATGTGCCTGATGCTGGTTTGAACCCTGGGCTTTGACAGGAGAGAGCTGAGCCTGTGCCCAAAATGAGGGAGAGAAGAGCCCAAAAGAGCAGCAGAGGGTGAGCAGGGATGGATGTGCTGGCCTGCAGCCCTGGATATTCCTGAATACCACAAAAAAGCAGCGAGGTCAGCAAGAGCCCCCAGCACAGGAGCAGCTTTCCTGTTCAGAACCTCCTGCAGGGCCATAAAACCATTAAAAAATGGAGAGATCAATCCTAATCATGAGACCTGTTCTTTTGAAAGCCCCACTGGAGCAGTTCAGCAGCTCTTTCAAACTTTAAATCACAGGAGCAGTGAAACCAACATCTAATTTTTTTTTGTTTTTAAAAACTGCAAAAAGCAGAACTTTTTACACAATGGTCAGTTCCCAAATCAAATAATATAGGTGTTGAGGGAGCAATCCATACATTGGGTTTTACAAAAAAATATTAATGAGTAGAAGAATGCCAAGAAATTGCTCCTAGCACGGTCTAGAGAAGAATTTGATATTATTTCTTCTTGTCTTTTTTAGTTCCTGAGCAGTAGAATAGGAAATAGAATAGGGAAATGAATGGAATAGAATAGAATAGAATAGAATAGAATAGAATAGAATAGAATAGAATAGAATAGAATAGAATAGAATAGAATAGAATAGAATAGAATAGAGAATAAAGCAAAGCTCAGGTATGCAGAGGTGCATCAGGTCTCCAAGTATTAACTGTGGGAAGAAATACAAGGAATACAATTTGAAAAAGGACAGTGTAACTTGGAGAAACAGTGGTATTGGCTTGATGTTTTTTTGGTTTCTTGATAATTTGCCACTCTTTGAATACTTTTAATATTTTTGCAGTATCCAGTCTTGAGCTTCTAAGATAAGGAGAAGTTGTGGAAATCAGCCTTGTGCACATTTCATAATCTGATATCAGTCTGTCTCTTGTGCTGCAGGAGAGATCAATAGATGTTCCCTGCTGAGGATGTTATCTTTGGTACCAACTTTTTAATTAACTCTTGTCCTGAGCTCAAAGAGCAATGTTTCACAGTAAAAACTCTTGATGTACAAAGCAGATCTGACATTTATCAATTACACTCCCTGGTATCCAGTGCAGTGATCAAACAGCCAGAGCTGTAGTTCTGCTTGTTCTCCAGTGATGGCAAAATATCTCACATACCCACATCAAATGCATTTGCAAGGCTCTGGACTCCTTTTGAAGGAGTTTACCAATCATTTTGGGAAGATATTCTATTGGCACTAAAGGGAAATTGTCAATACTGAGATCATGTTGTGTTGTTGGACGTGATGGGAAGGGTAATAAATGCAGCACAGTTTTAATTTGAGTTGCTGCCACTGGAAAAAGCCACTTCCACTCCCTGGCTGCTCACTGAGAGTTTGCTCTGCTCTCCTTTGGGCATCTTCCAGATGAAGCTTTCCTTGGGCATCTGTGTACCAGCCCACAGCTCTCTGCATTTGGTTTCCTCCTTTGCTTTCCAGGTGAAAATCTGATTTATCAGCACTGAATCAGGTGCAGTCCATGAATCTGGATGACATTTTTTCCTCAGGGGGAGCTCTTGTCCAGACTGGCAATTTGTGAAAGTGTTTTCCTTTACTACCATCTCTGAGCTGTCCTGTGCTGCAAGAGCAAGACTTCAAAAAAGTTTGAGTAACAAATTAAATCAGTGGCAAAATATTTATTAATTTTGGGGTGATGACTGGGCCCCAAAAATGGAAGTAGATTCTATGTGGCCATTGATGCTAAACATTGAATTTACAACACCCTGGATCAGCTCCTCACCACTCTTACCAGAACCTTTCAATATCTCTCTGAATGCCTCTAATCTGCTTAGTGTTTATTAATATTTCTTAGAATGTTTTCCAAAGATGACACAAAATTTATATATTCTATTAAAACATAATAAGGCTTTCTAAAATTTCAAAGTGCATTACTTCATGTTCTTTCTGTCTGTGTTATTTTGTTCTTTGATTGCAGTAGCAGTCACTGAATATCTGAGGGTCATTCAACACTGCTGATGTATCATGACAATAGCTAAATTAATGATTAAAAAAAAAAAAAACTCAACAAGGACAGCTGCTTCTTAATTCTCAGTCTAAGTGTTTCTATTTGTGTAAGGGGCTTTCACAGGATGTCTGGAAGGAATTTCTCTGCCTCTTTTCTGAGATCTCAAGTACTGAAAAACTGTTGAGATTTCAAGAGCCACTGTGTTTTAGGAAGACCTCCTAAAGACATCCTAATTCCCAAATCCCCTTGAGATCCCGTGCACTTTCCAGCAGCAAAGCCCCTGCCTGTGTTATTACTGTTTATTTTTGTTGAAGGAGACACCAACACCAAGAAACAATTGGTGATCTCTCCCTGCAGCCTGATTCTATCCAGCACAGCTGTGTCTGCAGCTGTGGACAAAGCAGAGGAGATAATTTTTTGCTTGTGGTCCTCTGATTGCTTTGCTCATCTCTGCTGGTGACAGATTAGCTCTGCAGCACATCCACAGGTCACCAGCCAGCCTTTTTGTATCTGTACTGGTCAGTGCTCTGAAGAGAGATTTGAAATTGAAAATAGCACTTTCCTTTGTTGTCCAGTGTTTTGGAGAGGCAGAGCTCTGTAGCAGAGGGGCCACAGGTCACCCTGGAGATGCAGCAGCAGTGCAGAATGCAGCAGCTCTGCAGGGCACCCATCCCTCATTATCCCTGCTGCCACTGGCCCGAGCTCTCCATGACATTTATAAAGTCCTTTCCATAAAAAATTTAAGGTTAAAAAGTGTTAAGGAAAAGTACCCTGCTGAGGTTTACTAATGAAAGAGGGAAAGGTTATTTTATTATCAAATGTACAAAGGAAAGCACTTTTCTTCATCTTAACTGGACATTTTCTTTATAAAATGCAAAAAGCCCTTATCTTTTATATTTCATTTTCATCAGGTTTTCCTGAAATAGTTGTAATTAAATATTCTTTTAAAACTTCCCCTTGAAGCATCAAAGTTACAGTTTAAAACAAGATAAGGGATTTAAATTCTTTGCCAGCTCTGTGTCTTTGCAAAAACAACCTGTATTTTCAAGGAATCAGATGGCATATGTTGTGAAAAAACCTCAAAAATAAAACAGTGGTGCTGTTGTTGCAACAAATGGACAGATTGGAGCAATCTCTCTTTAAAAGGACAGAATTGGTGAAGGATAGTGAGGTCCTTTTTTGGGAATCATGGAATGTGTGCTGCTCCAAGAGCCAGAACAACCACAGCAACACCAGCAAGGCAGAACTGCTGCATCTCTGGCCTGATACAGCAATTGGTCTCTTATTTCCTCATGGAGTTATATATTTTCTCCTAGCTATCAGGAGAGGAATTGATGGGACCAAATTTTGAAATGTAGCCTTCTAAAAATTAAGGAGACTGTGAATTTTAAGTATTTTTTCATGGAACGTGAAGCAATTTCATCAGTGAAGCAGTTCTTTATTCAGACAAGAAGAGTCAATCCAGGAAAAACAGCCCTGCAGATGAATGCATCAGGGGCAGAGAGCACAAAGTTAGAATCAAGGAGGTGGATTCTCCTTCTTTTCCCAAATTTGTTAATTTGGTTCTTTCTTCTGTCTGGGTTTTCCCCCTCTGGCCTATCCACCAGCACTTCTCATGGATTGATAGATTTTGGCTTAGACTAAAAATACAGCAGCACATATGCTGCAACAAAAGGGCTTCAAATTAGTTTAAAAACACCCATTAAAGCTAAAACATTTTGATTTTACCAGCCAGTTTCAGTTGAAAGGATTTACTTTCTGCACAAGATCATTTTTAAAGCTGGTCATACCCAATCCTCTCACCTTTGGCTTTGGAATGGTCTTTTCATCTATAAAACAATGGGAAGGTTAAACCTCTATTATTTATTTTGTTTTGTTTTAATATCCAACTCATGAGTTGCAGCACAGAAACCTCCTGGGTAAACTCCATTTTTTTTTCTGGAATCTTGACTTGAACAGGGAAGCAATTCCTGCCTCTTGTCTCCATCCTGCCTGCTCTAATAGCAGTCAGAACCTGGGAAAGAATAGCAGTTGATAAATATGCCTTCATAATGAAGTGCTTAAAATTGAGAAAAAAAGTGCTGTGTCTCAGCTAATTTATTCCTCATCTCAAATATGTTCTAGCCCTCATTACTTTTGAAGTAAACTGAGAACTTTTGCCAAGTATGTTTTGATAGTAATGAATAAAGACTTCTCTGGGAGATGGATGCTGCTTATCTCCAGGTATGTTCAGACTCAATGAGCATTTTCTCTTGTATCCTTGCCAAAATACCTTTCCAGTAGAGCTTGCCAAAAAAGTCCCAGAGAACAGTACTTTATCTTTTTGAGAACCAAAAAATGAGGCTGTGTTGTGGGCTAGACTGACTTATCAGCAGTGAAATTCAGACTTCCTTGGCCTGTGCTCCATTCCAGATAGAGCCTATTTAAAGGAGATGCCTGCCAAAAATTATTAACAGATTTTTTGGGGTGTTGATAGCTGCTCATGCACCTCATCAATTCTGCCCTGACAGCAGAACCATCTTCTAGGAATATGAAGATTCCTTTGCTGAGACTGACATGGAAAAGGATTTTGAATGTTTTACTTCTATAAAACAACAAAGAGGAGAGAGTATGGATTATCAATATACCCAAGATATCACACACTGAAAGCTGAATTAGCAGCACAGTAAAAATGGCTTTTGTAAAACCTGCAGGCTTTGATAGAAATGGGAGAGGCAGCTCATGGAGCTGGCACTGCCTGACCCTGCTTTGCAAGTCATTCTGGTTTCCTGGTGGTTTTTCCAGTTCTGGGAGGACAGTGAAATTATGCTTTTAAAGTGAGGAATGTAACCAGGATAATTTATAAGAAAAAAAAGGGCTGTTCTCTCTCTTTGAAAATTTCAGAGCTTGTTAAAAACTTTTATCTTCAGTGTGAGCCTAGTTTGTCATGCTTACCTTTTTCCAGTTCTGTTTTTTGTTAACTAGAAACAAATTCATCACTGGAATTCATCTTCCAAATGCATTGTAAGTTCCTGTAGGATCTTTATTTTGGGTTTAAAATTAAAACTTTATGTGATATTCTGTCCATTAATTTCCTACAATGATTGAATTGAGAAATGCACTGAAGGAGAAGTTATTAATAAAAATAAAAATCAACAAATAATTTCTGTTAATATTGTTCATATTTCTTTATAATTGGATTCTTTCTAAGTGAAAGTAGTTTGGATCTGGAAGATCCTTTGTGTCCTGGTGCTCTGATGCCAAGTGTACACCAAAGAGTGAGATGTGGAAATTGTATTGTGGGTCTCCTCCAATTCTTCAACATTTCTTTAGCCATCTCTGAGTAGTTCCAATTTGAATATCTTCCAAAAATGAGTTCATTCCAAAGCAATGCCATAACTAAAAGCATTTCTCTGATGTTCTGATCCCCCTCCCTGGGCTTTGTGGCATGAGAATTCCCTGTGGGACAGCACTGAGGGTGAGCTGTGCAAATCTGCTTTTCTTCCCTGGATTTCCCAGTAACCTTCTGAGTGCCACTGCACTCTGGACACCTGGGCAGGAAACAACTGAAATTCAACAGCAATTGCAACTTATCTGCAAACTGATTTAACATTCCCTTCAAAGCAGGCACCAGTGAGCTCCAGAGAAGGTTTTAGTGATGCAGGGTCTGTGAAATGACAGGAGCCTGGGGTCTGCTTGGATGAGGACACACGTGGGCACTTCTGTGGCAAAACCTCCAGCATTTTCTGAAAAGGAACCCAAATCTGACTGTGCTGTTGTGGATTTTGGGGATGCTATTAAGAACTGTTATTATTTTGTTATGCTAGTCAATATTTTTAAGACTTAGCCAGTTGATATTAATGTTCCAGACTCACTCACTGCTTTTGTTTCCAATCCATTGTTTCCAATCCCACTTTTATTTTTCAGCAATCTTCTGATTCTGTTGAGTAATTATTTCTGTGGTTTCACCAGGAACTTCAGTGCTGCTCAGCAATTTCTTCTGCAGAGTTTTGAAAGTGTTCTGTTCAGAAAGAGCTGTCAGATGCAAAATATTTTTTGGGCCATGGCAAACACATCTTTGATAATGTGTTCACACTTTGTACCTGAATAAGAAAATGTCTTGTCAGCAAGACTTTTTTTCCTTCAGGTTTTCTTTTCTGTCCTTCAGACCAAACACTCTGGCTGTGATCCAGCATGTGGTATTCCAGTGTGCCTTCATACATTTTTAAACCATTCTGTGTCTTTAAAGATTTTTATTTCAGGGATATAATCACTCACACTTCAAGACAAAAAAGTGGTCGATCTGGTTTGTGCTTATAAAGGCTCCCCACTTGGCAGAAAACAGAAAACAGAAAGGCTGCACATCCTGAAAACCTCAGAAATTTCCTCACAAGTAGTCCTCAGATCCTGGGAATACTTTTGAAACTGTTCACTGAAGTGACATTTCTTTTTCCTGCTCCACATGGGAATGCTTTGCATGCTGAATTAACCTGGCAGTCTCAAGAAATTTGTCACAATTTTTTCTGGAAACTCTGCCTTGGGCAGTCCAGTGGGGTAAAGCCCAGAAAGGCATTTAAAAATCTCTTTTAAATAACCCCAGTTCTGGTTAGGTATGAACCTGTTCCAACTTACTTGTCTTGTTTCAGTACCAACTTAAATCAGTGGCAAAATATTTATTAATTTTGGGGTGATGGCTGGGGCCTAAAAGTGGAAATAGACTCTACTGTGTGGCATTGATGCTAAACATTGCATTTTCCATCCTCAATAATGAGGGTTATAAGTGATAAGTCATCAAAGTGAGTACAAGAACAAGTGCAGACACAGCATAACCACTGAATATTTCACAGCCAGAAAAAAAATAGAGGTATTAGCAGTGAATTATTTCTTCAGTCTTTGGTGTAATTATTTTGGTTCTGCTGAAATGCACCCATGCAGCACAGTAGTTTCAGGCAAGAAGTGAAGAAAAAACTTTTTCCAGTTGAAGCTGCAGGACCAATTTTGATAGTAATTATCTGAGCTTGGGTCAGCTGGCTGGATGTTATTATCTCCTGCCAAACTAAAAAATGAAATTGATGACAAATGAAACCTGTAATGATCCACAGTGGTCAGACCCCAGTAATGGAAGTCATCCAGAAATACACATCTCCCTGCTGCAGAAGATTTCATTTGGTGGCTTTTCTTCTGATCTGCTCTGAAGGGAAAAATTCCACTTAAAGGTTCATTAATAGCATGTGAATGTCATTTTCTGGCACTGCTGACTCTCATCTCTTAGGAATGCTGAGTTTCTCCTGTACCCACTGGGCTGCAGGTGTCAGGTGGGATGGGGGACGAGGTGTGGTGGATCTGACACCTTTAAAATCTCCTGTTTGTCATGGCAGCAGTCCTACAAATGAGAGCACTGCTTGCATTAAAGACCCTTTTAAATTTACAGGCTTAATGGACTCGATTTAAAAATGCTTTTCCCTAACATACCTGCTGGAAGTCGTGTTCACATTCTTCATTCTTGCATTAATCTCTTGAGGAATCCCATAATTTTCCTTGACTTGTGGTGTTCTACCTGAGACTTATCAACAAAGCAAAAAAGGGGAGATTTTCTCCACATTATTTATAGACATGTTGTTGTTTATGCCCAAGCCTGACTTGTTACCTCTTTGAAGCAGTTGCACATAATATAAAATCCATTTTATCTCTGGGGAGCTCTGCTTGTGCCTGCAGGTGATAATTTTTCAACTGTGTATTCTGCATACATGTAGAAAACTCTGCTTTTGTTTTCTTAGGGTTCAGATATATTCTAGATATTTAGAGTTCAGAGTTTCTTTTAAACTTTTCTTGTCAAGATAAACAGTCTGAAGTTTGAAATCTTTCATCCAGGCTGGTTTCCCAGTTCTTCAGTCATTTTTATGGCTCTGCTAATCCTTCTGGTCCCAGTGGTCCTGAGGTGAAAGCCACTGTGATTTCTCAATCAGAAACTTGTGACCAGGGAAAAGAGATTTTATTTCAACCTCCCTGTGACCCTGATCTCACAGAGCACCCTGAGCCAGGAGTGGCTGTAAACAGAGAATCCTCTGGACCACTTTTATTTCTGATGGAAACAAACTCATTTGAATCAGTGCAGATCTTCCTTTGTGGCAAGCACAATTCAGCTAACCTGTATTATATCCTCCAATTATTCTAAAAGTATTCCTAAATTTGATCATGGCTTTAGGGTTTTGCTGTTCAGTGGAGCTCTGGAGCTACATAGGATGTGTTTCCACATAAAGCAGAAATATCTCACACACAGTGGCACCTTCATCAGAGGAAATCTCTGCTCACTGAGGTCCTGGCTCACCCTGACTGGTACCTGGGATGGAGCTGCCTCTCGTGTCTGTGATTAGATCAGGGTTGGGGAAGCTCACCCAGCTTTCATCACTGCCTGTCAATGGAAGAAGTGACCTGGCAATAACTCAGCCCAGCATGTTTGTTAGGGAGGCTCACCCATGAAATCTGGAATCCTTTCAAACCCAGAAACTGTACAGTTTCAAAGGAGCTTGGAGGGGCTCATGAAAATTAAATGCAGAAAATATGGAGTGAGTGGAAGGTGAAACAGCTTCCATATCACCTTGAGGTTTCCTTTAATTGTGGAGAAGGTTTTAGCTGGAGAAGTAAATTCTTTTCTGTTCTTGTTAAATAAAACAATGCATGACTTTGCTGTGTTTTCAGCCATTTTGAGCAACTGTGTGAAAAGTTCTGGTGTAAACTTTAGTGTTTTAGTTTCTCCCTGTGTTATTTCTAGAGGATTCCCAATGGCACTAACTTTAATAGCTGTACTTCTGCTTGAATTGGTGATTTCCATTACAAACACTTTTTGAAACCAGATTACTGCTTTTCCTGCTACAGTTCACCAACAGAAACAATGCAATCATTTAATATCACTGTGGATTTCTGCAGTCAGCAATGTGAAAGATCCTATGATGTGTTAGTGGATATTCCTGTATAGCTGTAATAATGTCAGTGGTGTTTAATGTACAGATGAACAGGTTTCCCAAGAACACTTGTTAGGTATTTAAAACCTTCATTATATTCATAAAAGCAGTAAATTTGGCATGTCAAAATATAACTATTTAATTTCAATATACCTTTCATTTGGCACAGAGAAGTCTGGTGAGGGAAGATGGTGACCAGAGTTTTTGGATGAATTCTCCCCATCACAATCAGAGTCTCAGGGTCCTTGGAGCTCACTTCTCAATGCAGCCCTGGCAAGCTGCTCCAGCAGATCCCTCCTGACCCTCTGCTGCAGTAATGAATGCACTGACTCCACAAGTGGCCACTTGAAGGGACAGAGTTAAGGTTCCTTTGGTTCCTTTTTTCCCTGACAATACATCTTCCAGCTTTTCAGGGCTAAAAAACCTGAAAAATTCAGATCTGAAGTACTCCAAGTCTTCCCTCCTTGTTTGTCAGCTGCTTGAGTGACAGTGAACTTTGCTTTCCAGAAGCTCAGAACACTGTCCATAACCTTAACTGTGTGTGGGAGAGGTTTTATCACTGAGGGAGGAGAGAACCTTTCCCTGCCCTGGTTCTCAGATCACTGTTTCACTGGGACAATAACCTTATTTCCCTTTAAGGTGCTGCTTTTGACTTTCCTGGGCATGGCCAGCAAATAGGAATGGCAGTGGGCTAAGGGAGAACTTTCCTAGAACAGTGAATTCATCAGGAAATTCATCCTCTGCCACCAACCACCTTTTTCTACAGTGTTTTGTAATATTCAGATGAGTTCTTAGCCCAGTTAGGAAATATTCTCAGGACAGATTTATTTATTTAAAGTGTATGTGTGCAAGTTTCTTGAATAATGTGTTGGGCTAGAGCTGCACCAATGTAATCTTATCAGCATTCAGTATCACTAGCCTTAGAGAGGAAAAAAAAAGAAAAAGAATGCATGGAAATGAGATAAGATAAAAATTCAATCAGAAGAATAAAATATTTTTGTGATTGTTTTATTCATTTTCTTCCTCACACAATTCCCTCTCCTAAAGCACCCTGTCTTAAGCAGCAATGTTTTGGCATATGTTCCAAAATATATAAAACCTGGCACACATGAGTGGAGGATTTTTAAATTGCTAGTGAGGACCTGATATACTTTCACTTTAATCTGAATTGGAAATAGCTCAAGTAAAGAATAACAATGTTGTCTGCAGAGATACTGATGTAAATAGATATCTCAGAGTGTAGTCTTTTATTTTTGCTTTTTATTCATAACTGGCAAGAACCTGTAAATAACTTCACAGCAGAGGTGAATGATTAGAATTAAAAAGGAAAAAAACTATTGAAGCCAGAGAAAATTAGAAAAGTTCTGAGAAAGTTCTTCATTTATCCATTTCTTTCTCCTGTTCTTCTTTTGAAGAAAAGAATTAGAGTTAAAATTTTGGTTTATATGTTTTTGTTTTCCCAAGCTGGCACTTTTTTCCTTGTTTTTTTAAAGCTCATTTTATCACTCCTCTCTACATGGAAGTGTATCCCAGCCCCTTTGCAAGGCCATTTTCCATAAATCCTTTTTTTTCCTGCCTCTATCCTTATCCCAACGACTTAAAAATAATCTCAAGACTTGAAGCTTTCTCAGATTTTGCACTTCCCTCAAAATTCATGTTGGTATTTGTACAGTATTTATATTCCCCATGTCAGTTGTGGAAATAACACCAATGACCTACAAACATTCAAAATTTTTATAAAAGGATCATGTCCAGGCACAAATTATTTGCAAAATTAATCTTCTGGATAGGAGTTAAACTGTCCTCCAACTCCTCACCAGTGTGGGATTTTTAATTAATTTTGCAGTGATGCTTCACTTGGTTACCTTGGTGTGAAGAGAAGAAAATAAAACAACTTTAAACTTCCAGATCCCACTGTGGAGAGGGATGCCAAAAGGAGACAAACTCACATTCTGCATGGAGAGAGTGATCATGTTCTTTCCCAGGAAGATCTGCATTTTGTGTCCTCAGCTCTTTGCAGCTCTAATATGCATAACTGTTCTCTCCAGTTCAGCTGAGCTCAGAGCAGGATATAAAAGAATCGAGAGGGAAAAATAGCTTTATGCAGCTTTTCAGATCTCCAGTTGGAATTCATTTCAATGACTGTCAAAAGATGGAGAAAAAAAAAAATCTACATATTGCATAGGCTGTTCTGCTATTAGCTATAGTTTAAAAATATTCAGAGCATGCTTCTTTTTTTTTCCTCCTCTGTGACTTTCCACTTGTATAAATTTGTCAAAGACAAAGAGTGTTGATGGCTTGCTGAATTTAAAGACCAGCAGCATTTCTAGAAGGGCATGAGGAGCTCCCTAAATATTGGAGACATGATCTTAAGTCCTTTCATGTTTAATATATTGATTTTATGAGTACTGGAGAAAAAAGAATGATCCAAAAAGCTGTAAAAAGTCCTGTATTTGCCACCACAACTGTAATAGTATTTATGGTTAAATATATAAAGGCCATAGCTCATTTTGCACTAATACACTGGCTTCTATCTTATAAAAAATATCAAATATGTTGGACAAAACTACCCCTTGCCAATAAAGGGAGTCTTGCTTCAAGCACCCAATATCATCTCAGTGTGTTAGGAGAGCTATAAAACTGCCAAAAGGTTCTGCCTTAAAATCTTTCCTCAAAGTTGCATCCTCGTTTCTGGTCTGTGACATCCCTGCCAATGTCACTGCTGGGCACTGGCAGATGACAAGTGCAGGCACAGAAACGTTTGATGAACATGTTACATGTCCAAAATGCTGGTATTTCACATGTGCAATGCAAAGTTATTCTTATTAATTGAGGATTCAGGAGAATTTTAAACTAAAAAATAAATTAGCCTTAAAAATATGGAAAATGTGGGTAAGTGAGCAAAGCCCATTATTTTCTCTTGCACTAATTAAAACCAAAGTTTTAATTAAAACCTGACCCGAGTGTAACATAATTCTCCAGTAATCTTGCAGTTTAAGGGTCAAAGACATGGAAGAACATAATTGATGATTTATGTTTATTATTATTTATTGGGCTGAAAGGGCTGAGCTGCCTGTCCCTGCTGGAGTGGCTCAGAGCTGAACCATCAATCATTCCCTGCCTGATGAGGGGTAAAAAATGAATATTACAGATAAAAACAGATTTTGGGCTTCACTTTTTTTGTGGCTGGAGCTTTTTCTAAAAAGATGCCTTGTCTAATAAAATGATGGAATAGCTGAATATCCTGAACTGGGAGCACAAGGAACAGAACAAGTCCAGCTGCTGGCCCTGCACAGATGTTCCAGAACAACTCAGAAATATGTGGGTACATAAGTCAGTGAAAGGGGAAAGGTGCCCCTATCCAAAAAACTCATTTTCTGGGTTCTTATATGTATAGAATTGAAAATTAAGCAATAGAGAATAGAGAATTCTAATTTAGGGAACTGGATTTGTGATGTTTTTGTAATACATCATCTGTGATACTTTCACCTGGAGCTAATTCATTTCTAAACTTTTATTCACAAGTAAATCTAGCTAATAAAAACCCCTGTCAAAATCCAGGAATCTGTTTTTAAACATTCAGCCAGACAGACAAACACAAAAGGGGCACTGTTAAATCAAATGTATTCAACCTTTAGTCCGTGCACTGTTAAATTAAATTTATTCAACCTCCCATGTATGTAGCATAGTATTACAGTCATAGATTGAGGATCTATTTAATTCAGTGTTTTGTCCCAGAAGCTCAAAAAAAGATAGAAATGTAATTCATGTCAACCAAAATTATTTGAATATTGCACACATTTTTTTTAATTATTATTTTAAATTAGTCAATTTTGCTGTTGAAGGGAAGGATTTTCTGGATCACCAACTCACTGTGTGTTTCCACTGATGAGTCCAGAATAGCTTTATTTTCCTCACTGCCTTCATGAGGCTTTCTACTCCTACACTTTAAGAGAGTAATTAATTTAATTACTTTAAGTAGTCAGCACTCTAGCAATGTGAATAGGAGTGCAAAGGTTTGGGATCTCCCTCTTTACTAAAGTACCTTTAAAAAATAAATTACATTTCTACCATACCAGACTAGAAAATTAAGCAACTACCTCTAGTCTGCTGTGTTATTTTTCATTTCCTTCTAATATTTCTTGCTCTAGCTGTCACAGAGGATAGCTTTGGGGGATGTGGAGTTTCTATATATCTTTTGAAGAAATGAGCACAAATTTCAGATGCAACCTGTTACTACCTGTTCAACATGATTTCTGAGAGGCAAGAAGTGGCTGTGCTTTACAGCTTTGATTTGTGAATCAATTATTTCTATCTAGCTTGGAGTGGTTTCATCAGCTCCAACCTCACATAATCTGGTGCTGTGTAAAACTAAACCCTTTGGTTATTGGCACCTAGGACGTGGTGACCAAGTTCTGCACTGGTGTTGTTTGAAGTATTCCAATTTTTATATTTTTTAACGTGTCATAAAAGGGCAAGAAAACACACAATGAAAATTTTATGGATTGTTAGTCCATCTTTGGCATTATTCTGGAGACTTAAAGTCCAATTATTCAGTCTCTGGGGTAAGAAAGGGTCTAGTTCAGGAAACACAAAGGAGCACATTTGTTTTAATTTGTCTGGAGCAGCAATGCACTTGGTGTATTCCCAGCCCTCTGTGCATTTATCAACAGAGAGCCTCCAAAATCCAACATCTCTTCTCATTCCTCCTCCACAGAGGGGCTACAGCTTCATTAGGAACAAAATATAATTCCTTGCATTTGGACAAGACTTTAATGCAAGATTAGTTGCATTTTTAATCAATATTCTTTTATAAAAATTAAATGTGCAAGGAAGCTCTTCAAGAAGGGATTCATGGCTTGAGAGCAGCCACAGTGAACAGCTCTGTGCTGCTCCTCCTTGCCCTGAAATTATTGAAAAATTTGGTATAAGCATACATTCTCTGTCTGAAAATGACCACAGGGGCTGTTCAAGATTGAAAATCCTGAAAATGTGGTTTGGTGTCCAACCCCTAAGTGCTTGACCCTGAGCTATTATGCCCAGTATCTGGTGCATAATATTTGTAATAACTGTGGAGTTCATGGGGAAGGTCAGCACATGTCTGAGCAAATTTAAGTTCAACACCTTTGATTCCAGTCCCTGGACACTTTATCCCTGAAATGAGTGGTTTGAATTAAAAAAAAAAATAAAATTAAAAAAAAAATATATATACATATATATATATATATATATATATATATATATATATATATATATATATCTTCAGTTCCTCTGGGTAGGAATTGGAGTTTGGATCAAGAATGTACATGAAGCTTCTCAAAAAAAAAAAAAAAAGTGATGAAAAGTTGGACAATATTACACCTTGAGCATGGAACCTCCTGTGCAGAAGGGAGCTCCACTGACTCCTCTGTGCAGAGGAAAATGTTTGTTCAGGAGTTGTCCTTGGGTTGGAGGTGGCACCAAATGTCAGGTGGAATTTACTGTTAAATCTGTTGTTAAATTCCTCATGCCAATGTGTCCCTGTACAGAAATAAAAGCTTAGATGAGCACAGTCCACAACCATTAAATGCATAAATTATTGCCACAGCAAAAACCTGGAAGAAATATTGAATTGTTTTGTATTTAAGGATCTAGAATTCTGAGACATTCGTGCTTGCATGTGAAATTATCTCTGCCACAGGTTGGGAATCCCAAGATTTCCTCTGTGCTGGAAGTGCACTGTGCTACTGATTAGTTAATTATTCACTTGGGCCCTCTCCAGCTGAGTACCCCAATAGGAAGGAATATAAACAAAACAGCTTCTGCCAGGTGTCAGCCCCATTGAATAACAAAAAAGAAAATGAGATGTTGTTACTGGTGTAGGGTTTTTTTATTTTTTTATTTTTTTCAAAAGAAGACAGAGAGAAATATCTCTAGCAATTACATTGTTAAAATGATATTTAAATAGCCTGGATGTGTGGAGGACTTTGCAATTTAGAATGATTATATAAAAATAATGAAACCAGCTTTTTTTCAGTCTTCTGTGAAATGGAATAATAAGCACTCTCCTGAACAAACCATATTATTTTCCCATGTCTTTTCATTACTGCATTTGAAGTTATGATTCATATATTATGGTGATTCATGGCTTAGCCCTATGGAGCAGAGGCTTATTTTTAGAGTGCTACCTTAAATTAGTATGACTAATAAGTGATTTTGAGGTACAGTGATCTCAGTGGCTCTGCAGCTCCTTTAATGTGTTTATATCTGACTTTCCCTGACACTTTACAGCAGACTTTCCAGGGAGCTGGGTGCTAACTGTGATGTATTAGAACCTTTAAACTCATGAATTATTAGGCTTAAACTGAAATGTGCTTTCCTGCTCAGCTGAGGAACATCTTTGCATCTGCTCTGCAAAGTTTCTCTGGTGCCTCCCTAATTAGTGATAAGAAAGCCTTTTCTTTTTTTCCTTGCCATGTTATACTGTAGAAAAAATTATTAATCTTTGGATCCAATTCTGTTCATTCCTCAAAAACAAACAAACAAACAAACAAACAAACAAACAAAAAAAAAAAAAAAACAAAAAAAAACCAAAAAAACACCCAAAAACAAACAAACAAAAAAACCCCCACAAAACCCAAAAAAAAACCCACCCAAAAATCAGGTGGGAACTTGGGGCATCTCTGAAATTTACCTTCAAGTTGGAGATCTTGTTTGAAAACTCCTCTATTCTGAGTACTTTTGTTAAAGATTAAAGACAATTTGTTAGCATCAAGATGAAATATATTTTTTTTTATTTTAACAATTCTGATGGAGCTCGTTATATATTATTAAATTTATTATTATTATTATTATTATTATTATTATTGTTGTTGTTGTTGTTGTTGTTGTTGTTATTATTAAATATTGAATAGTTAATGAAACATATTTAGCTTCTAAGTCCCTCAAAAAATTCAGACTAAAAAAATTCATCTAAATCTGCCCCTAAATTTATTTCAGGCACTGTTCCTGGTAGAGCTTTTATATTTCTCTTTGTGAACAGGTAATTGCTGCTATTGCCCCTCTCCTCTTGGTAAAGTGGATATTATGAGCTACAGTGCAATCAATATCTAGAAATAGAGTAAAACTGCAAGGTTAGGGGATTTTTCTTCTTCTTCATCGACTAATTCTTCTCCTTAAACTGCTCAAGTATATGAATGGCTGACATTTTGCTCTAGACTTAGTATCTGTATCTTAAAAATCGTAACAGACACAAAAATCTCCTGGAGCAGGGGGTCATGGGGTGTCACTTCCCTGTAAAGGGCAGCAGTGTGTTTGTTTTATGAGGATGGTTTTTCTCAGGGGGTTTGGAGCCTTTCCTGCTCCTCCCTGCAGGCAGAGGGGCTGCAGGTGATGGTGGCACCAAGGGAAGAACTTTTAGGTTGAATTTTGGCTGTGTCACGTTGCTTTTCCCAGAGCATCCGTGTTTCCTTGCTGCATTTGGGTCAATATTGAAGGATCTGTGCCCAGGGGGGTTGAGGGCAGTGCTGGGAGAGAAGAGAGATTTGCTGTGCACCTGCAGAGGGGCTCAGCACAATTCCCCCTGCACAGTAGGGGATCCTTTGCAAACATGAACTTTAGAGAGAACTACAACGATTTCATGGCTGTGTTTAAGCCTGCTCAAGCTTTTTGAGCTGAGGTTTTGAGTAATTTTTTTTTTTTTTTTTCAGCAGGAAAACACTCATGTGTGCATCCCTGGGCACTGCATTTCCCTGCTCTGCACTGGGGAGCCCTGACTCTGCACTGCCAGGGAAAGGCTGAGATGCAGAGCTCTGGAGCTCTCCTGATGTGGAATTCTGCACTGCCAAGGAAAGGCTGAGATGCAGAGCTCAGGAGCTCTCCTGGTGTGGAATTCTGCACTGCCAAGGAAAGGCTGAGATGCAGAGCTCTGGAACTCCTGATGTGGAATTCTGCACTGCCAAGGAAAGGCTGAGATGCAGAGCTCAGGAGCTCCTGGTGTGGAATTCTGCACTGCCAAGGAAAGGCTGAGATGCAGAGCTCTGGAACTCCTGGTGTGGAATTCTGCACTGCCAAGGAAAGGCTGAGATGCAGAGCTCAGGAGCTCTCCTGGTGTGGAATTCTGCACTGCCAAGGAAAGGCTGAGATGCAGAGTTCTGGAGCTCCTGGTGTGGAATTCTGCACTGCCAGGGGAAAGGCTGAGATGCAGAGCTCTGGAGCTCTCCTGGTGTGGAATTCTGCACTGCCAGGGGAAAGGCTGAGATGCAGAGCTCTGGAGCTCTCCTGGTGTGGAATTCTGCACTGCCAGGGAAAGGCTGAGATGCAGAACTCAGGAGCTCCTGGTGTGGAATTCTGCACTGCCAAGGAAAGGCTGAGATGCAGAGCTCAGGAACTCCTGGTGTGGAATTCTGCACTGCCAGGGGAAAGGCTGAGATGCAGAGCTCTGGAGCTCTCCTGGTGTGGAATTCTGCACTGCCAGGGAAAGGCTGAGATGCAGAACTCAGGAGCTCCTGGTGTGGAATTCTGCACTGCCAAGGAAAGGCTGAGATGCAGAGCTCAGGAACTCCTGGTGTGGAATTCTGCACTGCCAAGGAAAGGCTGAGATGCAGAGCTCAGGAACTCCTGGTGTGGAATTCTGCACTGCCAAGGAAAGGCTGAGATGCAGAGCTCTGGAACTCCTGGTGTGAATTCTGCACTGCCAAGGAAAGGCTGAGATGCAGAGCTCAGGAACTCCTGGTGTGGAATTCTGCACTGCCAGGGAAAGGCTGAGATGCAGAGCTCAGGAGCTCTCCTGGTGTGGAATTCTGCACTGCCAGGGGAAGGCTGAGATGCAGAGCTCAGGAGCTCCTGGTGTGAATTCTGCACTGCCAAGGAAAGGCTGAGATGCAGAGCTCAGGAGCTCCTGGTGTGGAGTTTGTCCCAAACAAACTTTGTTTTTTCAAGCACCTTGCTCTTCTTACTAGGCACACACAAAACCTTAAGGGTGGGCAAGTTAAAAACCCTCCCTGAGGCAGCTGAGTGATCAAATCTGTGAGATTAAACCTGTTAATTTGGTTTCAGAAAACAAGCTCTCTTACTAATATACTACCAACACTGTTCTTTGTTAATCTGAGCACAGCCATGTTCTAATGAAGCAAGGTGGTTTCTCCATGCACATTGGTTCACTTGGAAGTTTATTGGAGCAGAGCAGAGCAAGCAAAAATGGTTTATGTGTTGATGGAATAAATGTAGTGTGATGTTCACTTTGTGTACACGTCTGAAAATCCTACCCAGTCACCAGCAATGAAATTGTTCCCATGCTTGGCTTGGGTGTGATCATTTTCCATAACTTGGGAATTGTTTGGTAAAGAAGGAAATTCCCTTTGTGAGTATCCATGTATTGCATGCAGCTCACACCACGTGCAGACTGAGGCTGGGGTTTTGGGGTGATGGTGAAATCATAAATGGAGTCAAACCATGTCTCTGGAACGAGCAGTTAACCTGAGCACTGCTGCGTCTGCAGCCCCATCACTCACCCATGGGTAAGGCAAACAGTGGAATTGCTTCAAGAATGCTTTTCTCAAGCTCTTATTTATTGTATTCACCTCTGGATCATGAATAAAACAAACAGTAAAAGATGCAACGCTGCTCCCACAATAAGGTCAAATAACACAGAGTGGAATTCAGCCCTCTGCAGGAGGCCAGCACGAGTCATACACCCCAATTAAGCCATCAAAGTAGATTTAAGTGGAATTTATTTGCTGTATAAGATTTGAACTATGAGTCTCACCTTTAGAGAGGCAGTCCACAAAGAACAAATGCTGGGCTTGAACTTGTCCCCAAATAAATCAATGTTATCCTGCTGATACCACAGGAAAAAATGAGAGTCCAGTCACTTGACTCTTGTTTGTAAATACCTGTTCCTGAACCTTTGGAAAAGTACTCTAGCACAGAAAATAAGGAGAACACATTCCCACCTCGGCCTCCTGGCTTTTGTGAATCACTTATTCTGGCTCCTGGCTGCCTTGTTTCTTGCCCCTGCCATCTGCAGATTTAGTGATTTATGATTCCAGTGCAAAACGTTACCCAGGATTGAATCTTGAGCACAGCAGCACAAGGCTGAAGGAAATGGGCAGGCACAGGATATGAAGATTTTTGTGTCACTCATGCTCAAAGGGTGAATGAATACAGAACAAAGTTTTTTGCACTATCATTTGATTATCTGTTCCTTTTAGTCCATGTTTGGACACTTCTAGTACCCAGCAGTGAGTGCAATATCATGGCATTTTTATCTGCTGGTAAATGCAGAATTGGTGGGCTCTGTGTAAACAAATATTCCAATACACTGTCTATATTAAAAATCTCTGACCTGCTTAGGGAACATTTATGTTTTTGTATATGCTGACTTTATATATTGGCTTAACATGGAGATTCTGAATTTGTGATAACCCAGCCACAGCTTTTTCTAGGCTTTTTTTGGCTTTTTTCATATATATAATTATTAGTTGTACCTTAAATGAGGCTTTTTTTCTTTTCTTTAGATGAACAAAATAAATTACTACTCTACTTTCTTCTGCATTGTTTAAGACATTCAGCTTAATATAAAATGGGAGAAAAAGTCCCTGAGTTCAGGTTGTTGGCTCAGCTTGTTTAGTTGACTGGTAGTGGAATGCATCTAAAAGGAAGTAACACAAAAACTGAACTAATTTGGAAGTTCTGAGCTTTTGTAGGTGCTGGGCAGTGATCTAAAATCCTGATCTGCATTTGCCAATTTGTGATTGTGGGAGCCTTGTCCTTCAATACAGCTGGGAACTCAGATACATCTATCCTCACCCCCTATTCAAACAAAAGGCAGAATTTCATTTCTGATGGAATTGTTTGCTTGAAACAAACCCATATGATTCAGAACAGCATTTAAACATCTCATTATATCCTTTTATATCGATGTGTTTCCAAGGCTCTTTTAGTGCTGCAGTAAATTTGGCCCTTAAAATGCAGGAGTTTGCTCAAATGCTGCTTCAAACCATCAGCCTTTTGTGAGCAGAGCTCATCATGAAAGCAATGTCAGGCAGGAACATGCAGTTTGTTACTGCAGGGAACCAATAAATAAGAATTCAAGCTTGTCAACATTTAGCTGTAGGAAATTTGAAGACATTCAAGCCTTAATGTCACAAACACTGGAGAGAGCTGTCGAAATGTCTTTAACAACACCACTTAATGGGAGCAGATAAATGCAGAGAGAGACCCAAGGCCTGTACCTGAGGAGTGCCATAAACAACCCTGTCAGTACAGGGGAAAATATAGATCACTGAAATCATACTGAATGTGCTGGCAGAATTTAAAAAGCCAAAGGTGTAGCCTTGGGGAGCTGCCAGGAGTTCTGGTAGCTGTGGGGAATTCTACCAGTTCATATAAAAAAACCCCAGGTTGAATAAGAACTTCAGAAAGAAGAACTTCAGATCAGTTTTGATGGATCTCATTGAGGTTTTGGATGAAATTGTTGGAAATGCCTTTTCAAAATAAGCATTCCCACATCCCACAGCTTCTGGAAAAGTAGCAAAAAGTGGCACTTTTTGCAGAAAAAGTCACACCCATCATCCTCTGTCTTGGGAAGGTTGTGGTCTTCTCTTTTCCACTTAAATTCAAGCTTTCCATCCTGTGTTATCTTTTCCAGATAACTTTATCTTTTCTACAGAAGTACACAGAACTTCCTATGTAAGGACACAGAATACAGCTCACTTTGTTTTTTGGGTTTTTTTTTATCTTTTTCTATAAGGTGCTAGGAAAGATTAGTAACCTAGACTGATGTGAAGTTGCCCTGCAAATAATTTGGAATTCCTCATTTAAACTCTGTGATTGTTATGTGCAAATACTGGTGTAGGTTAGCTCTTAGAAATTAACTTCTCAAGGAGATGCTTCTAATTAATCCTCAGTGAGCAGGTACCATTTTAAAAATGCACTTTAATCAGAAATAACCTGGAATTATAAGCAGGAGTGAGTATGTTTGTACTAATGAGCTGGTGACATTTAAGGACATTTGTGCCAAAAGGAATACAGCTTTATGAAATGTTATGGCATGAAGGTGAAGCACAAAAATATTCCTAAAATACTTTTTTTCATTAAAAAATTGCATTTAACACCGTGTTGTTTTTGGCAGTCTTGTTTGTTGCAAGACAAATTATTCTTTGAAATCTGGGTTACAGTTAAAGCAAGCTGCAGATTTCTGGCTTTGAAATGAAATTAAAAGTTGAGTGAACACAAACAGTTTCCCACTTTTTTTCTGTCCTTCCTCTATTCTGGGGAAAAATTTAATCAAAGCTGAAGTGCAGACTGCTCATCTAAATATTAGAGGTATAATTAATGTTAGGGTTGTAATTAAGTGATTGATATGAACAACATCCTTTAAAAATGTATTAATTGGGAATGGGCTGCTGAATGCAACTCCAAATACCAACCCCTGAGCATTTCTGTAGCTGCAGCTGGTTTTGGTGGGTTTTTACCAGTGTGATTTGAGAAAGTTTTAGAGAATTCAGTTCTGAAAACATCCATCCAATTAATAACATGATGCCTAAATGTGAATCTATGGAGGGAAAAAAAAAAGTCTATAAATTATATCACAGTGAAGTGCCAAAGGTGCTTTCAATGAGGATTTTTATACTCTGAAATGTAAAGCTAAGAATTTGAAATTAAATTTGAAAATAAATTGATGGTTGTTACATAAATTAAACAAAGGTCATTTAAAAAGCATTTTCTGTTAATTATGAACTGATTTTGTCAGGAAGATTGGGAAACCAATGGATAGACATCACTGACAGTGCTCACCTTGCAGCAGCAGGTGAGCAGTGCAAGCATCAATTTTATGACAATAAAATCTGAATTCCTTTTTGCTATCACCCTTATGAAGGCACACAGGGAAGGCTGTAGAGAATAGGAAAGGAGTTGTGGAAGATAATTTGGGGTTTTCAGTCCAATTAACCTGGTTAGGTGTTTGTCTCAGGACCCTGAAGAGGCTGAGCACATTCTGAGTGTGGGTGTGCTGTTCCCATATTTGGCTGTATGTTTGTCTGGGCTTTTTCCTGTTATTTATTTAATATTTTCTGAGTGTCTGTAACATTCAGCTAATTAAGATATTGCTCATCCAGGTTTTCCTGGATCCCAGCTTCCCACTGCAGGAGCCTTTCTTTCCTTTTTGTATTGCACACATTCCACATCCCATAAATGCCACTGGGAGTTTGGAAGGAAAACAGAGCTGGGGGAAGAGCACCTGAAACTAATATTTACCATCTAGGAGATAAATTGGCTGCTTCCAAGCCAGGAGTTCACAGATTTGTGTATTTTAAAGGGCAGAATTGTCACAGTATAGCAAACAATTAATACACAGAGCCTTATTACTCAGTGCCTGATAGCAAAGTGCCTCAGCATTGTTAGTAAATCACAGTGGTTTATGATAAGCTCATGGCTCATTCATCTGCCTTTTTTATACAGCAAAGCTGCCTGAGTTAATTCTGCTGTAGAAGGCCTGTGTGAAAATAGAAGCATTTCATTAAGAATACATTAAAAGGAAACTAAAATGATGAAAATATGCCAGTAATGAATCTCCACAATTAATGGCCCAAATTAATGAAGGTTTCTCATTCAGGAATGAAATAAGAGCTCCTAGAATACTTGCTCACAGATATCAAGCTTTTAGTCTCCAAAAAGAGAGGATTAATTTATGGCCTTTTCAATGGATTTATGTTATTTGGCAGAATTTGTAAAGTTCTTTCTTCTCTCTCATTCTTAGGTATAGTATCAGACCTGTATGCTGAGAGCTCTGAGAGGAAGCAGGGAGAAAAAGGAATAATGCAAACATTCTCCTGCTTCTGCTGAAGTATCCTGTGCATCTGCACATCCAGTTACTTGTGGAAATGGCACAAAGTGCTGGCAGAGCAATATTTTTTTTTTCTCTGATGTTTTTGTACATGGAGGTTTAATATGCACAGCCTGACTTCAGTACACCTGTATGCAGTAGACTGAAATGGATCTTTCAGGAAAATGCATTTATTTTGCATGATCCCTGAATAAGCTTTACCATATGAATACATTTTAGGTTCTTTCAAAGCAGGAAAGACAAATACAGGACAGCTATATTTCAAGGAATTCCTCATCTGACTTACATTGATTGAAAATAAGGATAATCTTGCTGATAATGCAATGTTCTCTTTAAATAACAAAAGCTTATTAGTAAGAGTTTAATTCTATTTTCTGCAAATCTTGGTTATAAATTTTATAAACCTTTAAGCATTTCACACTCCCATATACATGTGCAAGTTATAAACAGTTGGCAAAGACGTAGTGTTTGCTTAAAGAAGGTTGTTTGTCTCTTCTTGTCTCATTTACCTTCAGGTGAGAAGGTTATTTAAGGATATTTCTGTTTATTAGAATTGATCCACAGGTGGAGATGCCTGATGCTGTAGGCAAATGCTTCTGCCAAGGCACTCAGTGTGACAACATGAATCATCCATAATTAGAGATAGTCAAAAGTTTGGAGAGATGCAAAATGCAAATCCCAACTTTCAAAATATTGAGGGGAAATAGCAACCTTCCTGAACTTCCTATTTCCTTACAGTAATCAGCCACAAGAAGCAGCAATTCCAGAGCAAGAGGTGATGCTTTAATCTACAGATACCACAGGAATTCCAGGAGTGTTTGAAGTTGTGGGTGTTGGAAAAATCTAGAGCAACCTTGTCTGTGCCTTTGCAGTTTTCATGTAGGATTTTGGCTTTGCAGCTTTTTGGTTTTGTTTATTTTGTTGTTTTTTGTTTTTAAACAAGCTCTTTCCAGCCCCATTTCCATTCTCTCAGTGCAAGGGTCACAAGTCCCAAGCTGCTGTGCTCCTTTGCAGGGGAACTCAGGCCAGCATCAATCTGTGCTTCCCTCCCTGCTCTCCCATGGAACATTCACACACACACATTTTCTTTCCTCCAGGCTCTCTTGTAGCTGCTGGGCACAGACCCAGCTCCTCAGAACTTCTGTCACTTGCAGAGTGGAGCTGCAGGCATAGCCCAGGTCCTGGAAGGGACACAGTGCCCTGACAGAGCCCTGGGGACAGCAGCTCCCCCCACACTCCTGAGCCCTTCAGCTTCTCTCAGGGCACAGCAGTGATGCCTTCAGTCTCAGCTTTCACATTTCTCAGATTCTACACTTCATTTGTGACTCTGAACTCCATATAAAGTGTTCCAAGTTCTCCTCCCAGCTCAGTCACACAAACAATCCTTTTCCAGCCCAGACCCAAGGACACGCTGCAGCTCCAGCCCCAAACAGAGAGAAAGGAGGAGAGAATCTGGGAGGGTGGGACTGCAGAACCTGGAGCTGGGATTGGACAATTATCACAATATGGAAATGGACCAGAACTCATGAAAGTGGGAAAACTCCTGGCTCTGGTTCTATGTTGGGTGGAGCCATGGCTGGGCTCTTGCACTGCCCAAGGTGAATCCTTTGAAGCATTTTAATAAATCCCTGCTTTATTCCTTTAACTGTCCAGCTTCTGTCCCAGGGAGCCTCTCAAGGCACCAGTATTTGGTGAGTGCCAAAGTGCCAATATTGTACTTTTCTCAGGCTGAAGCATCCTGTTTCTCTGGAGAGGTGAATCCAGCAAGGCTGGAAGAGCCTCATCTGTGGGGTGACCCTACAGAGCCCACAGGGCTGGGAAGGGGCTGGGTTCCTGCCAGGGCAGTCCTGCTGCACCCCAGCATCAGGAAAATTAACTGGAGCTGCCTTGAAACAAATTACTGCTGCATTCTCTTTGCTGGTGCATCTCCAGGCACTGAGTCCTTTTGCATTTGTCCCTGGTTTGGCCCCAGAAGTGTGCCTGTAAATCACATGCAGTGAAACATGGTGGATTTACACCTACAAGATTACACTGTAAAGATTTAAATGATATATTAAATATTCGCAGTGCAAATATTTAATTGCATTTTAATAATTAAGACATCCAAATTGGCTATTTTCTCTCCTTTTCCTTTCATTAGGATGAGCTGATTCTTTGCCATTTTTTTCTCCATTTAGTGCAGTCTCTACTGTAAAAATGTGTTTTGAGATATTTCCATTCTTTTGGATGCACAAGGAAAGACTAATCAGCTAATGTTAGGAGACTAACAACATTCCAATGCAACAACAGATGGCATTAGGAATATTGCTGGAAGAGGGAGTTTAGGATAAGGCTGAGATCTCCCCATGTATTTCTACCCCTCTTGATGTACAGCTGCTTTTGTCTGCAGATCTCACTTACATTCAGGCACTTGCAAAAATGATGAACTGAAACCCAGAATGAATATGGATTTAAATATCAAAACATGATCTTGCTTACCAAGGAATGAAATGTTTACACTGAACCATCCTGTGCTGCTCTAAGAACTGTTAATTCCAGTTCATTTTTAGTGTCAGCCTCCCTGTATCCTGACTGTACAAAATCCCAACCACTTCCAATACAATCCTCTGCACCAAGCATCAAGGTCAAGAAAATATTTCCTCTTTATTTTGTTTTCAGAAAGCATCTGTACCAGAACAAGGGAAGGAAATAAAGTATTCTCTGCTGCAGATGAAACAGAAAGGACCCACAGGGTTTCTTTCTTTGAGAAAGCTTGGCACTGCTAATTTTTTGCAATAGGGAGTTGATATTTGGCAGAGACAGTTATTTGTCTCTTTTTCTCGTTTCTGTAAATTGTTGACATTTTTAGACTTTTGAAAGTGTTATTTATTAGATGTTCTGTGCAAACTTCATAGCACACAGCCACTCAGTTCTAAATTATGTGCTCCAGCCCCAACCTGTTCCAAAGGCTCAGAACAGATTTGGATTTATGGATATTTACAGTGTCTGGGCATGTTGTACCATTCTCAAAGATGGATCAATCAAGCTGCCCACACTTGAGAACTGCCTGAGCTCTGTAGTGATTCATACTTCATTGCAGGGAATTAAAATGGATATACAGAATATCTCAGACAGTGAGGGTCGTGTTGGACCAGTGCAGCTGGAATTGAAAAGGATTTTGAAGGAGGAGAGATGTGTTACAGGGTGTGCCAGAGACTGGGATGGGTTATTAAAGTCTGCAAACCTGACCAAAGTATCTGATTTTCCACTGCACTATGAGCTGCTTCCCTGCTCAGTGTCTTTGAAAGTCAAGCTGCTGATTTTTAAGACAGGCTTAGGTGCTGAAATTTTAGGGTCATCCACAAGGGAAAGTTGGTATAAGGATGTTTGATGAGGTTACAATTGTCACAAATACAACATGCAATCAAAATTACTAATACTGAAATAACTGCAAGGTGCTTTGACCATTAAAACCTTTATTGCTATTTTGTCTGTGATTAAGTTCTGCACTTCCTTTCTTAACCATTAACTAAAATCCACTCATTTTTGAATTAGTCTGATGCTGATAACATGTTGTTTTTTTTTTTTTCTACAATGATGTCATTTGTCTGGTTCTGCTCATTTATTGGTATCATCACTCCAGTCCATGGAAGTTTTCCAAGCATATATTAAATATCCCTGTGAATCAGAAGCTTTATGACAGCAGAATGATTCAGAGGGAAAAGCTGACATTTCAGACAGAATTGAATTGGTTACACAGGCATGTCCATTTTTTAATGAAGGAAAATTCATTTTAATTTAATTAAAAAATGTTTGAAGTTTGAGAATTCTTGTGGGCAAAATCTTGAACTTCTTAAATATCTCCAAACTCCATTTCCTGAATGTCCATAATTTACCAGATGTTTATAGGTTTTAGTATACTGATGCATATACACTTTAAAAAGATATTTTTAAATTTTCTAAGCTATTTCATGAGTTCCTATATAAATGCATGATATGAAATATAGACAGAATATGTCCAGTAATGTAGATATTGTATTGTTTAATCTGTATGCAACTTTAATCTTATATGTCATTATGATAGTTAATTGGAATAATTTAAAATTAAATGTGGTCTGTAAATGCTTTTGTTTTGGTTAGGTTTGCCTCTGTCCAGTCACTGAATAGTAGAAAAAAACAGTTTTATTTCAGGAAGAAATTATTTTGACTTTTTACTCCTATAATTATATATTTACCCATGAGTACATCCTGCATGAACCTGGCTCTGTCAGAAGGCCTGCAGTCAGCATGATTCCTGAGGAAATTAACTTTACAAATCATTCCATAAGTAGTCTTTTGCACATTATTTAATTTATATATTCATTTTCTAAGCATTTGTTTGTTAATTTAGCATTAATATGCCTAATTCTGCATGCATCTACTTCCTACACATAGTACAGACACATCAAATTGGATTGGAACATTATATTTATATAAAATAAATATATTTCTATGTATCAGTACATATTTATATTTATTGTCAGAAATATTTTTATTGAATACTGATACATTTGTACAGATCAGGGTTTTTTTTTTTATTATTTTCACTTGGATAATAGACTGCTTATTCACCAAAATTAAGTTTATCATACAAGGATGTAACAAATAACATCAGTCTGCCATTTTTCTCCAAACAATTCACCTCCAGCTTTTCTTAGCAATAATTTCTGTAGCTCTACATGCCAATAACAAGCATTTATGTCAAACCAACTCCAAAAATTTCCTGCTGCTTCTCTAAGCCCAGCAAAACCCAAACAAGTTCAGCAGAGGGCATTTGCAATACAGAGCACTTGAGAGACAGTCTGAAAGATGTTTGAAAGATATTCCCTTCTTGTGGCTGTAATGAAATACCCTGACCTTTAATTCAGAGTGTTCCTACTTGTGTTGGTGTGAAATTACTTGATACTTTAAAAAAAAACCTGAAATTAAGGCAAAAAATTTTAAAGTAAAACTTTTCTGCAGCTGTTTCATGTGACAGAAGTATAGCTGAAAGTATTAAATGTGTTTTTCCTCATTTTCAAAGAAAATATTAGTATGTCAGTGTTTCCCCAAATCCTTAACTTCTTAATTTCATGGAGCCAAAGATGGGTTTCAGTCTGGCATGCCAGTGTCTGATCAGTGCTTATTAACTCTGTTGACTGACCTCCAAGTGTCACACTTGAACCTCACTGCAATCATTTGAAAAATTATTTCTGAATTTGAAAAACTTGTTCTTGACCTCATTTCCCAAAGTTACAAATGAAGGCATTCTGGAGGTGGCTGTTGAGTGCCTTTACCACTGGATCCTGACCCTGTTCTGAGGGGAGGGTGGAGGCCAGGCCATGAGAAGATTTGCAGCTGCATTTTTTTAACTCCTTTTTTTTCTTTTTTCCCCAGTTTTTTAGTGACAATATAAAGTAGAAAATATAGGGAAAAAAAAACTAAAGAGAGTTGTGGAGGGTAAAGTTAAGCTTCTATTTACTATATTAATATTTGATCTTGATATAAGTTGTATATCCAGCTGGAAATGTTATCATCAGAGAGTCCCTCAATGGTTTGGGTTGGAAGGGACCTTCAATCTAGTAAATCCATTAAATCCATTCCCACCCCTGCCATGGGCAGGGATAAAATCCACTGTCCCAGGCTGCTCCAAACCCCAAAGTCCAACCCGGCCTTGGGCACTTCCAGAGATCCAGGGGCAGCCACAGCTGCTCTGGGAATTCCACTCAAGATCTTTCCTTGCCTCCAAGGAATAATTCCTCCCCAATATCTGATCCAACCTCTTTTTGTTGCCAGCCATTCCCCCATCACCCCATCCCTTTTCCCAAATCTCTCTCCATCTTTTATCAGGCTCCCTTCAGTACCTGGAGTCCATACCTAGGTCCCCCCAAAGCTTCTCTTCTCCAGGTGAGCCCTCCAGCTCTGTGTCCCAGCCTGTTTCCCTGGTGAAGAGCAGCTTGGTGCCTCCTCCAGCTCCTCCTGTGCTGTGCCCAGGGCTGGGGCAGCTCTGCAGGTGGGGTCTCACCTGAGTGGGGCAGAATCCAGCCTCTCACCCACCACCAGCACCCCAAAATCCTCCCTGGCAGGGCTGCTCTGAGCCAGGCCAATTTAAAACTGCTCCTGCCATCATGAAATTCTTTCCCTGCTTTGCTGTGCTGTCGTGGCTCACTGTGGGATTATTTAGATGACAACAGCTCTGCTGCCCATGGGCACAGCTGAGCTGGGTGTTTTTCAAAGCAGCTTACATCTCAGCTCCACTCTGCCATCCCATTCTCCGAGGCACATTATCTCCTAAAAGAGCATGCTAGGTCTGCCCGAATGCAGGTGCTTTACAAGAGCTTTATTCTAATTGTTGTCTCGTTCTCAGTTGGCCAAACACAGCCCTGCACAATAAAATCCTGTGCTGACCAGAGATGTCATCCTTGAAAGGGCTGCTCACTTCAATGGGGAGTTTCTGCTCGAGAGCAAAAATCCTGGGGCAGCAGAGAAGACAAGAGGAAAAATCTTTACTTTTAATTACCTAGAAAACAGGCTCAGTTTTCCCAGCAGCCTGCCCACAAAGCTGTTGACAAGTAGAGCACAGACTAAAAAAAAAAGGCTTCTGTGCCTGGAACAATTACCAGCCTGAGCAGAGCAAAGGCCCAGTGCAAACACAGTGCTGTGTCTGAGCACAGTCCCTCCAATCTGCACCAAAGCCACGCTCAGCTGCAACAGCAATGCAGAGATTTGTGACAAGGAAGTGATTTTTGATGGAGGTGGCAGTATCATAGAGCTCTGCTGCTCTTTTATCAGCACAGCAATGGAGCTGTCTTCTGTCAAGAGACAAGGGAAGGATGCCAAGGGAAATAAAATCAACCAGGCAAACTTTTTACATTCGGACTGATGAGCTGTGTGCTCTTGTTTGGAAAATTTAAGGCACTGGGAGCTCAAAAGCCTTTTTGCCAATATAGTTTTAAATGATAATGCAAAGGCTTTTGTGAGATTGCTCACCATTTATTCTAATAAAACCAGTTCCACTGTGAGTTTAACAAGTGCCATGAAGCAACACTGCAGAGACACCTTCTTAGATTTTTGAAGACAGGAATCTCCCAGCCCTGGCACTGGGTGTGCTGGGCTTTTGGAGGTTTTGAACAGAGATCTGACAGGGGGAGTGAGGGAAGGGAAACTCAGGATGTTCATCTTGAGGGAACCTCTGGTTACAGGCACTTCAAGGAAGGGAGGTTTGGGAAAAGTTCAGATGTAGATTCATATCTAATCTTTCAGACTTTTCTATCTTATTAACTGCATTTAAAATGTAATTAAATCTTAATGTCTGTGAATCACATGCTTTCCCTGGACATTTCAGAACTCTCTATAAATAAGAATTTTATGCAAACATTCTCTCCATTCCCTGATATGCTGGGGATGGAAAAATTTCACCAGAAATAAACAGAACCAGGGTGAACTTTCCCTATCCCTGTTCACAGCCATCTGGATTAGTTTCTCTCATCTGATAATGAGTCCCCATCATCATTTATTCCTCTAGAAGATTTTTGGACCTGTTCTCAACCCTGCAATCTCTAATATTGCCTGAAGAGTTTGCAAAGATAGCCTGGGAGGTAGCTGCAAAGGCATTCTCATTACTTTAATGAATTTCTGACCACTGGTCCAGGCTATCAGCCCTGCATTTAATTAAAGTAGCACAAGCTGTGTATCCACCAAATGTCCAGGCAAAGGTCAGCAATCAGTTCCAGGCTCCAGCACTCTTGAAACTCTTGTAGGACTGAAAGGAGCCTCTAAAAAGACAGAAACCCAGCTCAGCTCAGAGAGGCTGTGGTCCTGTTTTCCTTTTCCTCTGTTAACCTGGAACTTGCACTGGCTCACACAGGGAGCTGCCTCCTCCCAGCATTTTTTGGGAGTTATTCAGGGCTTAGCTCTCTGGGATGGGAAAAAGGAAATTATCAACTCTGGTTTGGATTATTTTGAGCTTCTGTAGAGCAGCACCTTTCCAGCCTCCATGAGTTTATGTGCATGTGCCATTTTGAGATTTGAAAACTTTGATGAGGATGCTTTCCTGTGCTTTTCTCCACATTTTTCTCCTCCTAAGTTCTGAGTCAAATTCAGCTGAGGGGAAGCAGACACCACCATCACCTCCACCCAATCTTCTCCCAAATAAAAGAAGTTTTTTGATGCTAAAGCAGGGCTTCTTTTCAATACTCAGATTATTTTCTTCATCAACAAACAAGAACCACTTTGGCAGTAGGAAGATGGGCAAGCAGTGCCCATCCATACCTAGACCATAGAAACTCTCTAGGGAACCAAATTGCTTTTAAAGCATTATTTTCCATATTTTAAATTAATTGGGTTGGTGTTGAATGATCAAGACCATTTTATAAGAGGCTCTAGCTCTGCTCTGATATCTGGTGCTGTAGAAAGGACATAATTAACATCTGCCAGCACAAAGGCAGGCATGGATTTTATTACAAGCATCACTTTCTGAGGACTTGAATGACTTTGACCTCGAAATGTTAATCTTGCTGAACTCCAGAGCAAATATCAAATGTCAGGAAATTCCAAATAGATGTGTGGACTTTGAGTACTTAAATTAGTCTGCCTTTAAACAGAGAGGGGTTTACAACTTATTAACAGAGCTGTCCCACATTTCAGAAATGGACAGAAAGGTTCTGTGGGCTGAGAAGAGCAGAGAAGGGGGAAACCTCCCAGAGTATTCTGTAGGACACAACTATAGCCTTGTTTTGATTTTTTTTCTTTTTAAATCAAGTTGTTTGAAATCAACACCACTAGAAATATCTTTGCCATCATCTCTGGTGTCTGGATTTCATGGTTTTTCAGTGCACACATTTCTAATGCCTGATGCTCAACTGGGTACAAGGTTTGGGTTTTCTATTTGTAGTTTTAATAAGCACACAACAAATATAAAACTACTTATCAATAAAAGCACTTTGATTTGAATTGCATTTTCAAAAAAAAAAAAAAAAAAAAAAAAGTGAATTTCTATTTTATTTTTTTTTAAGAAAAGCTTTTATTGGGTGAAAGTAGATATCTTCCCTAAAGAATGAAATCTGTGTTTTTGCACAAAGGCAGAACTGGAATTTTACCTGCCAGTGGTAATTGGTACCAGCTGCTCAGGGATGCACCTTAAAAAGGCAACATAACCAGATATTTCCCTAATGCTGGAATACTATTACACAAATCTCTTTCTAATGTGTTTGGGATCTTTTTCATGCTCTGAACTCTAAAGCTCTTCCCATTTTGCTGCTGCTGCTTGCCCCCTGCTGTTTTTGCTTTGTTCTCTGAAGGGAAACTTTAACAACCCCATTTCTTTGTTTTTAGACATATATAGGTATATATACACATATCTATCTAAATATATATACATGTATGGAGATGCCTGTGTGCCTGTGTGTACATGAATGAAATCAAGGTGTATAATGTGAATAATTCCATGAATAAGCATTCAACAAAGACTACCATGAAAACAAAGCCAAATCATTGAGGCCTGATTGGAAATTAAATGAGATTTTCCTATACTTTATATAACAAAGGACCATAAACCAGATTAGACTGCACACTTTAGAAGAAATGCTAGGTGGAAATCTTTTAAAGGTTCACCTTATAAAAAGAAAAAAAAAGAAGAAGAAGGAAATATTTTACAACAAAGCAGGAATGCTTTTCCCTATAGTATCATTTTTTAAAGAGAATTGAAGACTTTATTGTGCTCAAAAAACCTGCACAGTTATAATTCTGTGAGTAGTGGCATTCCCACTAGGAAAATTTGTTGTTGGTAAAAGAAAAGAAAAAGGTATTTTTGCTGTTGTTTTGTATTGATCTGTCAGCTAAGTAAACTCCTTCAGTAAACCTATTAGCAATGCCAGAGTGATCTTTTACTTTGGAGCACTTGCAAAAAATTTGCAGTGAGTTTTGCAGTTCCACTTGGTGACCCCAGCCTACAAATCTTTGTGTGGGCTCTGTCCTCCTCAGGCCATAAAAACAGAGTAAGCAGGTTTGTCCATTGGCTGCAAATCCCTGGATGTTTTAAATTTCAGGGGGGAAGAATTATTTGAGGAGGAGTTCCTCAACATTTTTCTTTCCAGGAGGAGTTTCTGTGCCTTTTCCCTTTGGAAAAGGGATTTTCACCATCCAGAGGGACTTTGTGAGATCCTTTGCATCTTCATGGTTCATGAAGTTCTGTGGTTGTGCACTTGGAACAGGAATTTATGAGTGACTCCTTGTCAGACAGACACAAAAAATTCTGTGTCCTGTGGCCACAAGAGCTTTCTGCTGTTTGCTCTGAGGATTCAGTGTGAGTGACACGTGTGACTCCTTCTCAAGCACACATGCTGGGTGACATGTTTTGCTCCTAGAGAAGTGGCCAAGGCACATAACCCTGGTTTTGGGGTGATTTTTCGTGTCAGCCTGAGGATGAGGAGGTGTTGCCATGAGGGATGTGGGGTGGAATGAGCAGGAAGGGAACCAGGCACTCGGTTGTGTGAACTCTAAGGGGTGCAGAGGGTCAAGAGCAAATCCTATTCTTTGTGTTTAATGTTTCTCTTCTGCTTTATTCACACTCTGAATGTGCCTCTGTTCCTCTGGGGCAGCTTGGAGAGGTTTCCTAGGCATGGGGGATCAGGAATTAACTCATCTCAGAGCTCACTGCTGCTCTCATCTCTGCCTGGTGGCTCCACCTCAGACTTTTCTGCACAGACATGGGTAATTCCATCTTCTTCTGGAACACTTAAAAAAATATCATGTTGGAAAATTTGGAACAGGTGTTGTTTTAGCTGAATATTTGCTCTGGATCCGGAAGACAGCTTTAAACTGAGGAATAGCAGACCTGGTCCCTTACAATTGTTTTCCACCATCTAAAAAAGTCTTGTCAAGTACTGTATTCTGGATTTCAGATTTTTGATATTTTTGTATTAAGATTACATCTAGCCTGGGAGATGAGCATCCTAAGCAAAGTCTTTCCATCTAATCCCCAGAGAATTTCTGTTTTTTCACTCTTAGCATGATTTTGTCTCTCGTGGAAGATGAAATTCCTGTGAACAATCCCAGTGTTAAGGGAATGAGAACCAGGAGCCAGTTACTGGTCTGATACACAAAAAATGCATTAAGGTTTGGACATAACCTGCAGGAAGGAGGTGACTCATCTTTAGTCACCTTGTTTTGAACTTATTCCAGGATTCAATATTGCAAAGTATTGCACACAAGCTCAGCTGATGTCTGGAGACACTCAGGGGGAGCAGCAACTTTGAATTCTGGATTTCCTGTGATTTCCTGTCACTGGAGGGTTTTAACCCAACCACTTACTTTATTTTAATGGAGACATTTCTATCTAATGTCCTTTGTTTCTTTTGAAACCATTAAAAAAAAAAAAAAAAAACAAACAGAAAGGGGGTCATATTAATAATGTATTATGCCTGAGACTTCTTCAAACATGATCAATGTTAATGGGATCATTGAGACTCCTCTCTAGAGATCAGAATTACTCTTTAGAGCTGCTACAGATCATGTTTTCCCTGAACACTGAACATGAAGCACAGTACACAATGGTTACTGGTGTTATCAGTGGCAATGGTCTTTTATCAGCCAGTTCATTGACATTAGAGTGCAATATTTTTTCCTAGTAATTTAAAAAGAAAATTATTTTTTTTAATCAGACATCATCATATGCACCTGTGAAATATTTAACTGCCTTTTAAAGGTAAAAAATGAAAGTTAAAAATAATTCTGGTTGCAGCTTTTATGATACTGTGAATTTTTAATTAGCACAGCTTCATAAAATGTTAGAAAACATTCTACAAGCCCATGGAAGGTAATTCTGATACAGCCACACTATATCATGGCTTTTACAAGACAGAGACTTGTCTCTGCTGAATGGCTGCAGTGTGAGAAGGTTTTGAGAGCTCACAATGGAAGTCAACAAGAAGGAGTGAAGATGTTTTGGATGCTCAGCTGAGGACACAGGGCTCAGAACAGATGCTTTTTTCATGCTCTCAGTGCAAACCCTGTGTGTCTCTACCTTGGCACTGCTACAGAGCTTTTCAACCTCCTTACCTTCATTTTTCAAATTGGGAAGTACAACATGAGTAACTGCACATGTAATAATCAGCTTTGAATTAAGAATGAAGTAGAAATATCATTTAATCATCCAAGGTGTCTTTCCTAGGCATGGCCATCCATTATCCTTACGTGGTTCATCTATCACTGCCCTGCTTGGTGCAGGATTGTCCCTGAGTGTGGCTCTGGGATTTCAGGGGGTTGTGATCACTCCAAACCCCAGGCAGTGGGAAGGGAGGGAGGGAGCAGGAAGCAAGGAGCTGGGAGGTGTTCCTGCCCCTTGAGCTGTGATTTCTGGTGACAGAAGGGCTCCCTGCAGTCCCAGCAAGCCCCAGAGGAGTGCCTGGGGTGGGTGTGCAGAGCAGCCCTGCAGGGGCTCAGCACATCCTCCCCTCCTGCTCACCACCCATCTGCAGGCCACATAAAACATCTTTATGGCCAAATGTCTTCATGATACAGAAAAGCCCCAAAAGTTTATATTCATCTTTCAGTGTTGCAGTAGTTTAGAGGTTTTTGAAGCTGAGCCTTATTTCATGCCTGTCTCTTTTAATGAGGGCAGTTTTTTGGTTTTTTTTCAGGGCTGGGCTGGTTTAGCAGCTGAGGCAGCACAGCTGAGCAGAGCTGAGCAGTTTCCATTTGCAATGAGGCTGTTGACAAAAGTTTCAGGGAATTGAAATGAAGTCTGAAATATCCTTCCTGCCTTCACCAGGATGTTTGGAAGCCCTAGGGTGCTCCAGACTGTGAAAGATTAGTAATTAAAGGCTCACCTTCTGTATACTAATGAAAGGCTCAGAACTACAGCTTTTAACATTGAAAGGATTGCTACATCCTGCATTTTTCACTTTGAGGTTTTTAGAAAGACTGACTGTGTCAGAGGACATATCCAGGAGCTGTGCTGAGGAGGTGACAGCATTGTTGAAACAATTAGGGTTTGAAAGTGTGCTGGGCAAAGCTGCTGCCTGCACTGCACAGCTGGAACAGGGAGTGCAGCTGTGTGATGCTGTACTGGTGCTACTGGAACAGCTCTGTGGTACTGGGGTGGTGCCTTTTTGGGCTACCTAAAAACAGAGCCCAGGCAGAATTAAGAGAATAAAAAGCAATTATAATTATTTAAGGGCTTTCAGGTACATTTAGGGCAGGCAGAGCCACTCAGGGTCTGCACCCAAAAATGGACCATGTGTCTGGGTTTTCACACTTTCATAAGTTTGGTCCATTTGCATACTGGGGGTTAATCTCCCAGTTACAGATTCAGGTAATGAAATCATTTACCCCAAGTTTGCTCCCCCCAACTCACATTTGTTTTACCTTTCTTGTGGCCTGGAGCAGTGAGGAGTCCTTGATTCCCAACCTGGAGAGGAGTTGTGTCTGCCCAAAATGGGAGAGCAGCAGCTCACACTGGATGTGGAGTTCAGAGTTATAGACTAAAGAGCTGCAGGATTACAAATAGAGGAAGGATAAAAAGCTAAAATCCAAAGGCATCAGTAAGGATGGTGGTACTGGTACTGGTGTTACTGGTACTGGTGTTACTGGTACTGGTGCAGCTCCCTCTGCTCCTGGCAGCCCTGCAGGGCTGATTCCTCATGGCCATTCCTGTCTGCTCTGTCTGTAAATGTCGTGTCCCATCTCTCATGAGAATTAGGAGAGGACTGAGCAACATCTCACATGAACTGGTACAATCCCTGTGTTCCCATGAAATGGCTGGGCACTCTTCCCTCACTGGATTTTTTGCTTTTTCTGCAGGATTTGATAATAGTCAAAGAAAATATAATATAGAATCTTTTTGCCCTATATATCAATGTTTTGGATTTGATAAAAACCCTCTCTGGTTTTGCTTTGGCTGTTTTTATGTAAAGAAAAAATAGATGAGTCAGGTAAAGAGAATTCAACCAGCTGTCAGCCAGTTTCATCTATTTATAATCTTTACAGATTTGTTATGCATTGTTTTGAAATTTCTAGTTTTATTTTATTTTGACTTACAGTGTACCAAAATAGAATTCTTCACCACTAAAACATAACTCTGGATACAGGCAATATCCCATCCACCCCTAAGACCAGAACTGTTTTCACTTATCAGGCACAGATATTAACAGATGTCAAAAAATAAATCAATAACTCAGCACATTTTTCTATATTCTTCTTGTAAACTCTTGTGCAAGACCTATTGTTTCAAGAGGCAGATTTTCTGAAGAAAAGAACTAAAGAAAATTAAAGGCTAAAATAAAATTACCACGGGAGTGACTATTTTGGTTGGAACATCCATATGTCACAATCTCAGGTGTTGAGGTGTCTTTTCTCTCTGAATTTCCCATCAATGCACAATTTGAATTTTTTCTAAAGGCAACCAAATTGCTGCCCTGTAGGAAACCCTTTCTCATGGACAGCTGCATTCCAGTGTTTTCTTGTGCATCTCTGTGTGGAGATGGAACCCATCTAAATATGAGAAGAAAAGGGGTGGATGACATTTTCTCTGAAGTGCCAGTAGGTGTTGTGAATTCTCCTCTCATTTTTTTTTTGCTGCCTACAATGAATAATTGGGCATATGACAGGAAATAATTTATTCTATCTAAATAAATGGAGCAAGGTTCTTCTTCTTAACCACAAACAAAAGTGAAAATCCTGTGTCTCACTGTCCTGCTGCTGGTGCAGGGGGGAGGAATGTCACCCCTGACTCAGGATAAATTACACAACTTTACTGTATCCCAGATTTAACAGCTCCTTGAAAGATACATCAAACAATTCACACTATGCATGGGAGGAACAGCAATTCATCCAAAGGTGGCAAATCTGAGACGTGACAGGGATTAAAAAGGAAAGGCAAAGTGCAGAGCCACATTTTTATTCTGCTGCCTTTCCACACAGGTCATGAGAGGCAGTCCATTCATTCCCTCAGTACACCACCAAGTTAAATATATTCACAACCACTTCCAAAGCCACTCTTACTCCCTTTTAATTTTATGTCAATCAGCCATCACTGAGATAGTCTAAATCCTCTCAAAAGCAAGGGTTCATCTAAATTAAAATGCACTGTGGATTGTGTGTGTGAGGGTGTCAAACTCTGCTGGAATGGACAGTAAATAGGTGTATTCCTTTCCTAACACCAATCCCTGCAGTACCTGCTTCACAAAACTGGGATCCAAACCTTCTTCCATTTGTATCAATAAAAAAAAAAAGGGAGGAGGGGAGAGAATATGACTGTGCAAGTTAATGGAGTTAATCACATTCATATCAGTTAGATGCAGAGGAATGAAAAGGACAATTTGTAAGCAGAGAATTAGCTCTGCTATTTTCCCATCAGCAGTCTGAAGATAAAGGAGCACTAAATCCATAGAACTGAACTCTCACTTTTCAGGGAGAGCACAGAGAATGGGGCAGGCTGGTGGGCAGGGCAGAGGTCCAGGAAAAGGACTCAGGTGTGACCAGGCTTAGGGAATCTTGGTGTCAGGGGAGGAAAAGTAAAGTCTGTAGGGTTCTAAATCATCTGGTCATCTTAGCAGGAGCTCCCAAACTCCTCCTCAAGGCTCAAGCATGAAGCACCTTTGGGCACCTTCCAGTGATGAGGGATTCTGTAAAAAGTCATGCTGTGGAAGGACAAGGTGTGTTGCCTTTAAAGTGAAAGGAGTCAGATTTAGATTAGATATTGCAAAAAAAATCCTTCCTGGGAGGGTGGGCAGGGCTGGCACAGGTGCCCAGAGCAGTGCCCAGACCAGGCTGGACCCCTGGCACAGTGGGAGGTGTCCCTGCCATGGCAGAGAAGTGTTGAAGGTCCCTCCCAACCCAAACCATTTTTATAGTTTATAATTTCTGTACTCCCTTTCTTACAACCTAACTATTTGATTTACCAATTCAAGGCTTGAGAGAATCAACAAATTGTGGAAAGCTTTCATTTCCTGAATCAAAGGCAGGAAATTCTAAAATCTAACTAAGAAGAGGCTTCTTCCCTGTGAGAATCCAAGATTGTTTCAGTAGGGCTAAAAGAGCATTTCCCTTGTGTCCAAGAGAGACTGAACCATCTCAGCCCTGGCTTTGACCTTTTAGCCTTCATTTGAAACAAGACCTGTAAATCAAAAATTTAGAAGGGAATAATTACTCTCACTGAAGGCAATCATATGAGACTTGTAAAGGAATTTTCCTAACACTATAAATTACATCAGATATTATTACCTCAGAACACAGTCCGTGAAGAACTTTTCAGGAAGAATCAAAACTAATTTATAAAGTCTGTAATTAGAATCACAGTTGAGAATTAAATCAGTGCTTGAGGTGCTCTATGATTGCAATATCCCTCTCTTATATTTTCACATAATATTAAAGTTAGTCTTTCCTTTCCTTAAATTTGTCTGTCAAAATGGAAGAAAGAATCCAACAGATTAATTCTTCTTCCTGTCTTCCCTAATTTCCTCTTCATATTCCTTCAAAGGCTTCAAGGCCAAAAGTCACTGCAGATCCCCAGCCTGGGTGTTCTCTCTCCTGGGTGATGCTGTGGTAGCCCCTTCACCAATTCCAGGCTTCCAAACCCTCCTCACTCCTTCAGCCTGAGTTAAACTCTTCTAAACTCATTTTACACTGGGCAGTTTCCTGAATTGTCAGCTCCAAAATCATTAACCAGGAGCTACAACACTGAGATTTTATGGTTAAAGACAATTATTAATTCAGGGGTCCCACTCCATGTTTCAATCTGCACTCTCTGATGCTCAGGCACCGAGAGAAACTCGGAAATTCTGTTTAATACCTTCCAAGCACATCAGCGGCTTTCATTGCCAGGGCTGTGTGATCAGCACCTTTGAACAGCACACAATGCCTTCTATTTCTGCTGTGAGAAGTGCTCGAATGGGAGCAAATTGCTCTCGCTGCTTCTGCACAGAGTTCATCCCTCCCTGCAGCCAGGGGATGGAGGGATGGTGAGAGGCTCAGCTCTGCCACACAAACCACTGGAGATTGGGAAAGTCCAGACTGCTGGCATCTCCCCCTCCCAGGCTGAACAATTCCATTGTCTGTGGAATTTGGGATTTGGTGCTGCTGTGCCCAGTCCTGGTTTGTACAAACCACCTTGCTCTAGGAGCTGGAAATGGTCTGAGGTCCTGCAGGGCTGGAACAGATGAGGCAGCTCTGCCTAGATATTGGCCACTGCTTTTAAAATTATTCACTGTTCATGTGCAGGTGGAATAGGACAGGAGGAATCATGCTAAATAAAACCACTTTGTGTTGATGGTTCAATTCCCATTTTAATTCCATATTAACACAATAGAGCTGTCTTAAGACACTTTACCAATGTGTTGTCAGTGGGAAATTTCCATAATTCAGCAAAACACAGGCTGACAGTACCATTTAGACAGGACTGTAGTGCTTTAATCTACATTTTACAGATAATTTAAATACTCTTTTTGAGTGTTAATGGCTGGAAGCTTCTCAGAGGCAGAATGACCTGGGAAGAGACTCTGCAAAATCAGCCCACTCACATACTCCAGTGTAGGGTCACTAACAAATAATTTAGAGACAGGGAGAACACACTCTGGGTTAGATAAACATGGAATATAGGGTCTAATACAGTCCTGGAATATTTCTAATCGATTTTATTTGGTATTTTGGCAGTGTTTCTGTGATAACAGGTTCATGAAGCTCAATGACTGTCTGTGCTCTTTCCATTGTCTTTTACATGAACATTGTCTCTTTTCTGGTTTACAGTGGGGTTCAGCCTGACTTTGATAATGAGCAGAGCCATTTGCTTATCCTTAAAAGAATGCTTACACTCAGAACTAAAATTGGTCAAAAATGCTGAATTAGAAGTGCAAAGCTTTTGCTTTGTTTTTATTATGTGTGTGGGTTTATTTTTGTGGGTTTTTTTTTGGGCTTGGTTTTCTGTATGAAATGTTTTCTACAGTATTGTTTTTGTAAATCAACAGCAAATCCAACTGTTGTTTTTAAAACAACCAAGCCATCATGCAGCCTCCATGTACCCTGTTGGGAGATGAATAGAGTCTTGAAAATGCTGTATTCTCCATCCAGTGCATCTAAGGGAATACTTATATTTAAATTTTGTTTCATCCTCTTAGTATGAATTCATGTCATTACCAAATGGTAAACAAAAACAGATGTCAGGCTCACTTTAGAAAAAGTGGTTAGCTTGCAGTTAGATATTGAAGCAAACTGCTTCTGAGAGCAGGAGTTTGATATACTTCTGTCCTTCCCTTACAAATTAATATTTTTATGTTGGAAATACCTGTAGTGCCCTTAACTCTTCATAGAAGAAGGTAGCCAAAACAGGGGGGAAAAAAAGTTGGAAATATCAAAGCCATTAGGCTGAGGAACTTTGAGAATGTCTGGTTAGTTAAGGGTATTTGTTTATTAAGAAGTGAAGAGAAAAGAACATCTGGCCATTAAAATAAGATGAGCAGGCTATGGAATAAATTTATATAAATAAGCCTAGCTTAAAAAGCAGAACAGTTGTGTGCTTTGCTGCTAAACAGATTTCGTGGCAGTAATGCAAACTTGCCAAGATATTAAGTAAATGAAAGCCAGCAATCAAGTCTTTAAGTACATACCTTAATGTCATAAGAGTATTATGGGCTTAGAGAGGAGGAAAGCTTATAAAAGCACTGACCTTCATCTGCACTGTGAAAGACATTCAGGTGAGTGGAAATAAGGGTTTTTACCATATTATAGACACCAGCTCAGAACAAAAGAATTGTGTGAATGCAAATATTGTAGCAAAAGTTTATGATGGGGGTTGTCATTATTCAAGAAATCATAATTGAAGGCATTTTGTTGGTTTTACCCAGGAGGTCTGAGGCGTTCTCAGGTACAAAAAGAGTTCTGTAAGGGCACAGGCAGAGGGGCAGGATTCATATCTGCAATGGAAATAGCTTTTCTCCCTTTGACACAGGGGCAAAGTGTTCACCACTTTGATGGTATTTAACAAAAGAAGCCCCAGCAAAACAAACAAACATTGTCCTGGGTAACTCTTGGGTGGGAATTAAACAGAGCTGCCAATATTCAGTTCGTGTCTGCCTTGCTCCCTGTCCCACTCTGCTGGTTCTCTCCAATGCTGAGCTCTGCAGTGAAAGAACTTTTCCCCCAGATGCAAATCTCAGATGGATTTTGGGGAATAATTCCAGCCCCATTTTCCTTTGTCCTGGAGGATCCCTCATGCTCTGAGCAGTGTTAGTGGCTGCACCTCCTGCACTTCTGCTTCTCCTTTTTGCCCAAAGAGATCCATGTTCTGTGGAAACCAGTTATGTTTGAAACCAGCTGGAAAACAATCACAGTTTGAGGAAAACAGCTTGTTTTGTTTTGGTTTTTTTTTTTTCATTATGGAAATGTTTAACTTAAGGCAACTGACTCAATTATAAAAACCTCAGATTTTGAATATTCCATACTTACCACCCAAAAATCACCCTTGGCTTTGGGGTTTGGTAAATGATCACAACTAAAGAGAAAAATCTGGAATAATCCAGAGCTAGCAAATGTTGAAATTAATACTACAGGATGCTCTGGTAGAGTACACACAAGTGTGTATTGCAATTTTCTTATTAATTGAGAGAAATGAAGGATGCTTTTTATCATGTCAAACTATTTAAATATTAAAATTTAAAAGCTGTGTATTTTAATGCAAGGTGTGAATCCTGTTCACCTCACCCCACTGGGTCTGGCTCTCTGAGCCAGCTGCAATGACTGTGATTTTGGAGGAAATGAGCAGTTGACTGGAATTAGAAGTAAAGTATATTAATTCATAGAGAACTAATAACATTCAGCTTTCTTGTTCTACTGTGTTCCATAATGCAAATTTATCTATCAAAGAGAAGAATGCAGTGCAATTAAAAAGTGATTAAGAAAGCAAACAAAAACTTGCATTATCAAATTACATCACCATCCCACCAAACATTTAAATTAGTCTTTGAAGGCTCCTCTCAGCTGAAGCCATTCTCAAATTCTAAGTATTTGTGCTAAGAATATAGAACTGGAAACCAGAGGGTTCTTTCAAACCATCAGGTCTTGCTGTAACATCTAATTCAGTCTTTCTGAATTCAATGTTTCTCCTGTAGAATTTTGCAGTAGGATTTTCTATACTATGTTGTTTCTTGAGAAATTGTAGCTTAGCAGATGATCATTAAAAGGACAGTTATTCTGGTGGTTCTTCACATTCTCTGGGAATTAAAAATACTTCAGGCTAGTTTTCGAGGAACCAGCTTCACTGCCAGAGGCTGAGAGCCAGGAATATTTATATCTATATAAACATATTATAGAGCACAATTCAAAATTTATAGAATATCAGAGTATATTGGAAAAAGCACTAAATATTGTTTTTCTTTGTGGGTCTGAGGTTCATTGTCTCAGCTAGTGCAGCCACACAGAATCATTGATTGTCATCTTGGACAACTGCTTCAATCATTAATTCTCTTCCATCATATGGGAGTGCAATTTTTATGTTTAAATTTGATTTTCAAACAGCTCAGGTAGTCAGGAATAAAGATTTAAATAGTAGTAGACTGGAGCACAACCAAGTTACTCTAAAACTTTGTCCTCAGTTGCAACTGGGTTATTTCCCAGGCTTTATTTGGAGCAGGTCAGGTGTCAGGGTTTGAAGCCTCATCCAAAGAGCACCAAAATCAAGGATATTTTTGCTCATGAGCACAGGGTGGCTTTGATCAGGTGCTGTGGATTTCTAGTGTTCTAATTACAAATACTCTAGAAATTATTTATTCAGATTATTTCGAGGCAATCCTTTAGTGTGACTGAGCAAATGGAAGGCAGAGACTGCAAATCTCTCTTCTGCAGGGATGAGCAGATAAGCAGGGTGGGAGTAACCCTGAAATGGAATTGCCAGGCTGTGATAGCACCATATCACCAAACTTCTGGTTTTGGAACAGGATTTATCTCATGTCCTTTTGTTCTTTGCTGATATCTGTGTGAAGGAGAGCTGAAGGGCTCATCTGTAGTTTTGGGGAAAAACAACAACATTGTGGACAGAGTGTTATCTTGTAGTAGGAAAGAACAAGATAACAACTTTTTGGCACAAAGTGAGACAGAAGTGACTGCTGGAGCTGCTCACTCCTTGTGAATAGAACTTCTTTTGTCCCATGAGAAAAAACAGTCTCTGGTGCTCACAGCCATATTTTGCCATATTACAGGATAATATTATATATTACATATTAATTACATATTACATTATATATTATATATTATGTATTTCATTAAGTGCATTACAGGACATGGATTATCTGAGGTCCCCTGTGCTGTGATCTTTGTGATCCTTTTACCCTCTCCAGTTTTTCTACTCTCCTAGTTCCCCCCTTGCTGCTGAGTTCAAACCCCACTCTGGCTGATGCTGACTGAAGTGCTGAGCATTTGCAGATCCACTCACAGTGAATGGGGTGGGTTGGTCCAAATGAAAATCAGGCTCTGAGTCCTGCTCCAACATTACTGCAAAATTGAAACTTACTTGCAAAAACTTTGAAAAAGCCAGTTAATTAATTCAATTAAGGAATCAAATTACCAAAAATTAGGAACTTATTTCATTAATCTGGGGCTGCTTTATCTAAAAGCCCTATGACAAAAGCACAATGAACCAATGTTGGTTTTTTTTTTCCCGGAGTATTTAGCTTTAAAATTCATTTTCTTAGGAGAGAGATTCTGAAGATTATCATTTCCAACAAAAGAACTTGTTTATAGCCTAACAATAATGATGACTCTCAAAGGTACATTAATTTTTTAAGTGTAGATGTTGAAAAATATGCTGTACATGAGGTAAATTAGTAGAGAATCATGAGCTTGACTTGCTAGTTTTATCTTCTGCTAGAGATAGCCAAATGTCAGGAGTTGCATGTTCAGGGAATTTATTCATCTTCCTAAATGAGTTTTCATCCAAATAAGAACAAAAGCATTTTCACCTAAATTTCTATGAAATGGCAATTTACAGAAAATGATAGTTTAGAAAACACCAGCATATGGTGCTTTGAAATGGTTTCCACATTTGCTGAGAGCGTTGGAAGCAAGAGAGAATTCAGAGGAAGAAACCAAGCTTAAGAAGTGAGCTGCATTTAATCAGCCAGGTGCTGCTGTGCTTCCTGAAGCTGCTCTTACTTAAACATAAGAAAAAATTGTCCTGTGGATGTGATCTGACACCAGAACAGGTTTTCCAAGGAGTCTGCAGGGTCTCCATCCTTTGGATGAGCTCTGGGGGTGTCCTGGGTGCTCTGCTCTGCTGGGAATGCAGAGCACACTTCCCTCTAGAGAATTCCAGATGCATTTTCTGCTTTTCACATGCTTTTTGTCCTGTGAACGTGGAGATTTGGCCATGAAAATTTTCCCCTTACACTGGTGAAAGTGTCCCACAGGTGCCCATGAACTGATAAATGCAGATCCAGGCACTGTATATATTCTACAGCACAAATCCCTCTATGATCAAAGCAGTTTTATTTGGTTAGATGGGAGACTTTGGAAACTTCCCTTTGTCAAGTTGGATATTCAATTATCTTCATTCCAGCATTTATGGAACTCAGGGAATGTGAAATTGCTGCCATGAGTCTGTGCTCTTTCACGGTCTTTTACATTTCTTTATCTCTTTTCCTATTTTCCATTGTTATATTTCTTCTCTGTTGCCAGCTAAAGGTATTTTAATCTTTTGTGCATGCCTCTTATACTGCACATGCTATTTGTTCTGATTTTACCCTGATTTTTAATTTCATTTGTTCTGACTTTGTTCTTACACAGCTCAAACTGTGGGATTCTGTGCAATATTCCAAATTTCCACTGCCATGCAGGAGAGCACATTGATCTCTGGTTGCTGTGGGCCTTCTGCTAGTGGCACTTCTGCTATTCACTCTACAATCTTCTAAAAAATCCTCTTTTTGGCCTCTATGCAGTGACTATTTTCTGTGCTGAGTGGAACAAATCCTCATTTGTTTTTCTTTTATTTTTTTTCTCTTTTTTTTTTGTTTCTTACATTTTCATTAAGCATCTTACAAAGATATCACTCTATTATCCTGAATTAAATTAAGTATATACCATCAAATTTTAATTGTTTATTCTTCAAGCTGTGCTTGTTCTTTGAAATCCAAGAAGATGAGGCAGTGTTGAGGATCTGAGCTATCCTCAGATACATCCCCAGCAATTTTCACACCAGTGATTAGGGGATTAGCTGCAAACCACAGGCACGTGCCTCAAGCCCAAACAGAGCAGGGTGGATTCTGTTATCCCACAAGTAACACTGTGGGATAAACATCCCTTTGTTTATACAAGACATGATTATGGGACTGACAGTAAAAAACAAGTCTTTTGCTGATTTTTTTTTTTTTTTTTTTTCCCCAGATCCACAAGCACCTTTCCAAATTCCTGCAAATTCTTTCACAGTGTACTGTGCTTTTTAGGGTTCAAAGCAGCTGGCATTAAATAATTCAGAATCTAGACACCTCTTTTAGTATTCAGTGATAGCTGCACATCTCTTCAGTGGTTATTTATTTACCCTTCCTGCTCTTCTCTTGCAACTCAGTGAGTGAGCTGGGATGTGCTGCTCAGGGCAGTGGCTGCACCCAAAATTTGGAGATATCTGTGAGGGAAAAAAATTGGCAAAAAGTCAAAAGAGTCCAAAAAAACCCAATCCAGACCAAAACAATAAAAAAGAGGCAAGGTTTTATTATCAAATGGCACATGTGGTATGTTTTGCCCCTATTTTCTACTTATGAGAGAAATGAAAGAATAATCTAAAAGTGTGAAAGGGAGATGAGAGAGGGAGGTGAGGAGAGCATCCATCCAGCTGCCAGGGTGTTCAGGGCCCTGTGGGCATCACTCAGGTTTGGGGGGCATTATCTTCTCATAGATAAGTTGTCACCACCCTGGGTTGAAGTTTTTCACCTTCATTTCAATGAGATTTTGTCTCACTTATTTCTGGATCTTTCTGGGAATGGGCCAGGGGGCTTTGAGGGTTTTTTTTGGTGGTCTCCATCTCTCTCTATTTGTCTTGCCCACCCTTTGACACCACTTCTGCTCTTGCACTGTCCTGAAGAGGAGAACTGGCTGCAGAAAGGTGTTTCCCTACCTTTGTACTGCCCCTCTTTCCAACTCTAATTAAACATTAACCCCTCTGCCCAGGCTCTCACAGGTGTGCTCCAAAACTGCTTCAAACTGTTTATTCAAACTAAGAGAGTAAGGAAGTGAAGGGCAGAGCTATTGAAAGGGAAGAAAAACCCATGGAGGCTCAATTCACACCTTCTAACAGAATGGGCTAAACAGGTTACAGGCTCTTGCATCCACCTGGCAGAGGGGAGGGCATGGCTGTGAATGGATTCTGAAATTTCCAATCTCCAGGTGTGCTTCAACACACAGGTAATAACTATTATAACACTTTGATAAAAAAAAAAAAAAAAACATTAGGGTCTTTATCTAAAACCTGACCTAAGAATCATTTCATCTGTTTAGACTTAACATTAAGTTCAGATGGTTTCATTTCCATGAGAAAATTCTGACCTGGCAAATAGCTCTCAGCAGAGTCCTTTGTAACTCCCAGCAGAGTCTTTTGAGTCTGCAGAGGGAAGCAGTGGCTGCTCCTCACTGCTGCCATATGGTTTCTTTTGAGCCTTGGCTGGTCAAAATTAAAAATGGACAAGTTTTTTTAGTTCCCTAACATCTCAAGTACCATTGAGAATCCCCAGGCCTCAAACAGGGAGAAGAATGGAATTTAGCCACATAGAGGGAGAAGAATAGAATGTAAGTTTAGATCAAAATAGCACAGTGAAGACAAGGAATGACAATTCCAAGCTGTGAGGATTGCCTAGCAGGAGGAATTTGGGTAATTGTTACAAGACTGAACAAACAGTTCTCTCTCTGTTGCTTTTTCAGACTTGTTTCTTTTTCAAATGCTCCTTTGTAATTTCCCAACCTTTTCCTTGGAAGCAGTGACAGGAGCAGTTCAGTGGCAGAGATAAATTGCAGAGATGACCATAATTTTCAATTACACCTAAACACAAGTGATCCAGCTGAAGACAAGCCCCAGCCCATTGGGCAGCAGAGATTAGCATAGTCGATTTGATAAATGTGAGTCTTTGAACAGGGGAGTGTTTGGGGATTTCTGTGCATCTGTGTTTGTCTAGTTGCACTAAGCACTCCCCAGTGAGGAGGGGATTTTCTAAGCCTAATATGCCCAGGATTGATGAAGCCCTGCCTGAGCAGTGGCTGCAGAACAAACCTTCACAGTGATGAGCAATCACCTCTGCTCTGCACCTCAGAGCAGCCTGCAGCTCCTCAGGAAGAGATGAACTTTTCCCTGGCTGTGAATATTCCAGCTATTAGGGGGTGATAATACTTCCTGAAAATGATGATAATGATATTTCCAGATTCTGGAAAGGCACTTTGGGTGGATAGAGGCAAGGAATCCACTGATGGGGACTCCCCTGCAGTTTTCACCTGAGCCCCTCTCACATTTTCCAGAGGAGCAGCTTGGATGATGTTCCTTGACAAAAATTCCCTCTGCTGCTGCCTACCTGCGTGTTTGTGCCCTGGAACTGACTGCAGCAAATTGTGGCTGAAAGATCAACAGGAATTACAGTGCAATATCTAATGGAATCCTAACTTTATAAATTGTACCTGTTCAGGACTGTCAGTTTAGTCAGTAATGTCACTGTTTATGGGAAATTTGCAAAAGGCCCTGATATTTATACAGTATCACAGGATTTGCAATAAGCACATTTAATCTTAAACATGATTTTTCAATAGAAGTAGAGAAAAAAAACCCTTCTGGATATAATCTTCAAGCAAATATGTGGAGTCTGCCCAACTGCTGAGATTTTTATTATTTTTCTTTAAAATGACTACCATACATTGGGTGGAAACAATCCTTTCTGCTCCCTGCTTGAGACTTATTCTCAATTACTGCCTTGTGTGCTTGAGACAAAGATACAAAATGTGCAGATCTGGGCTGTGCTCATAATCCCTCTGCCCTGCTGAACCCCAGGGAATGTCACAGGGGCCTCCAGGTGGCTGAATTAAATTCAGTTTTCTGCAACCTCTCATCAGCTATTCTGATTAGAACTTTCTCATCTGATCCTGAAGACAGGATATCCAAATATCTGATGACAAAATGTGTTTCTATTTGTGTGCTGATAACTGTTGAATTGCAGCCCCAATTCCTTCTAGCAGCAGAGCATACATAAAGATCCTGTATTCCTATTTTTGTGAATTTTAGGCTTTTTCTGGGGAAATCAAAATGATGATGTATTCTCTAATGCAGTTGGTGGAAATGTAGCTAATGATTATAGTGCCTATGAGTTTTCTCTGAGGGAAATCTAAATCTCTCTCTCTCTCTAAGTGTATTTCTTACATGCAATATTAAGTAATGGTAAAATGTATAATGTATTTGGGAGAAATTGTCCCTTGCCCTCGTGCCTGGAATGTGTCCAAACTTTGTTGTTAAGATTGCTGCTGCTAGACTAAATTATGAAATGTTACAACAGTAAGAGAATAGTGATGCCAAAAAGTCTGTATAAGATTGATTAGGTTATAATTACACAAAAATTGAATTAGTAAAGAATGCTTTTTTTCTCTTGTTTTGCAGGATGCTCTGTTTTCCAGAAGCAACCACTTGTAGCTCCTAGAATCACTTTATTTAATTGCTCAGTGGTCAGACAGGCAGGCCCACAGCACTGCAGCCCCACTAATTAATTATTTGTACAGCAATAGACCTTGGAGACAAAAGGCTTTGTATTTTCTCTTACTTATTTCTTCTGTGCATTAAGATAATTTCAGAAATGTGTTGGAGATATTCCAGGTTTTCACTGGGATGAGATGTGAATTGTTCCTGTGGATTTATTTCTAGAGATACATTCTTGGGACGCATTTCCATATTGCAAAAACATCCATTCTCACTATAAAATTGAATAAAAATATGAGGGAAAAGCCTCAGATCCATTTAGGAGAAGCATTTTAGGAAGAGTTTAGTGCAATAGAGTGTCCTGTGGAAGGACCACATTCAGGAAATAATAATATAAACTGCTTCATAAGGAAAAGGATGCTTCACTGGCCAAAAGTAAAACTCTGTGAACAAATTAACAAAAGATTAGTTTCACTTTTTACTGTTTCTTGTAAAAGATAATACAAAGGTACAACAAGAATTGATGTGTTTTTATAGAGCTCTTCATGCCTTGAAAAGGCAATGCCCATGTTGTGGCACAGGTCAGGGTTTTTCCACACTCACATGAGTAGGTTCCACACAAGGAACTGGTTTAATTCTCTCTCCTTTCATTTTAATAAAAAAGAAAAAGGAAGTTCTGACACAAAATTTAAAAGCTATTATTATAAATGTTACCACTTACACTGCAATGTGTCAGTAGGTAAAGGATTTTATTACCTGCTATTCTTCCATCCTGACCTCTGGCAGCCTCTGCATCTGTTGTCCAGCCTGGTTCATTATGATTGCTTTTCTATCATGTCCCAGCAAGTACAGAATATGGCAAATCTTTACTGTATCAGTCACTTGCATTTATAAAGGCAGATTGAAATTTGTCTCTGCTTTCCCTAGATCATTCAGCTTTTGAATGAAATTGAAAATCACTGGGGGTTAAGGAAAACAAGGGTGTGTGCATGAGTGGGAATTCAGTGTTAGAACTGAAGGGCTGGATTTGGAGAGGAAAGAGCCTTCCCAAAACCTGCTCTGTTTTGGGCTGGACAAACCCCTTTGCTGAGGAATGAAAGGGCCAGGCAGCCTCCCTGCAGTGCTGGGTGTTTCCCAGCTAATGGAGCTCAGCAGGAATTTGCCAGAGCTTCCACTGAGGCTGAAGTTTTCACTTTCTGAAGAGGATTAAATGGAGACATCAGCTGAAATATAGAAGGGCACACATCAGGCTAACTTGCAGAATATTGTGTACCCCAGGAGGGCAATTTCAGTTGTCTTCAGAGAACTTTGTTCTTAGTTTTATGACTTAGTAGAATACCAAATCCTGGATTTCTTATTCTGGACAAGCATAAATCCCATCAGGCCTATTCCAAAGTTTCAGGAGGGAGCCTAGCATTCAAACCCATTGTTTAGCTCAGCATTTTAATGGCATTTGCATCTCTGCCCTGTGAGTGCACCACTGGCACATGGATCTGCTGCCATGAAAAACACAGAGCCAGGGGAATGGCATTCCTCTGAGTGATGATTTTACTCACTGTTCTGGGTTTTGTGGGGTTTTTTTTGGTTTGTTTTTTTTTTGTTTGTTTGTTTTTTTGTTTGGTTTTTTTTTTTGTGATGAATAACCATACCAGAGGTGATGTGTGATGTTCTCTTGAAAGGAACACTGAAATGAGGAGCAAAAAGAAGACACCAAAGAGAGAGACAAGAGGGTGAAGAGATCACGGGCAGAGAACCTGGGAAATGCAGGAGGTGGATATAACAAAATAGCAAAAGGCCAAAGAGAAAGGAAGGCAAAGAACATGACCATCCTGGTGTTCTCTTCTTTTTATTTTCCTTTTTTCCCCACTGTGTTTATTTTCTTAAACTGTTTGTGTTTTGTGAGGGGGCAGAATAGTAACACACACATATTTCAAAAGTGGGGTGTTTCAGAGTTCCCTCCTCAAGGGGACACACTCATGAGAAGTACTTTTCTTTTTAGTTGGAATCCAATTACCTTATCTTTCTGTTGTTGCTGGTTCAGTTTGGGGATTTTGTTCCTGTTTGAAGCAAGATACTTAGGTTTTGGGTTTTTGATTTTTTGTTTTTTGGGTTTTTTTCTTCTTTGTGCTCCATGTATAATGCAACAGTCACAGCAGTGCTTTGGAAGCCTAAATTCATTGTTCATTTATGGTGATCTTCCATTAATATGGGACAGGGGATTATTCACATAAGGAACAAAAAAGGGGTTTGTTAAACAATCCCTGGACAAAGGCAGGGTGTGTTTGGAATGCACACCATTCCATCAAGGCATGACTGTACATTCCATATGAACAAGACCTTTCACACTATGAAGATTTTCTGCTTGCCTGGCAAAGCTCAGAGCAAAGCTGAAATCAAAGCAGCCTTACTTAGTGAAGCAATTTCATTTTACCTGAAACACTGAGGCTTAAATTATAAGCTTCAGGATGACTCAGTAGAAATAATGCATGCATATAAACTACATAATTTTCCTGGAGTATTTTCACAATCAATATAACTGTGTGTTTAAAGTAGGGACCTGGGGTCAATCTTCTAAGCAGTGAATGAATAACATATTTTTTATCAGAGAAAAGCTGCTCTATGCAAATAATATCTGACATGAATATTTAATAGATTGTACAGTAAGCAGTAATTGCCAACTAGTGGGGCATGCTGAAACAAGAAAGAGAAATACTGAAATAACAGATCTGATCAGATTTCACTGACAGCATTCCCTTAACTAAGGTGCTCTGACAGGTCTTGGTGGAATTTGTGAAATAACTGTACTAACCTCTGTCCAGGTTCTAGGTAGTAAATACTCCTTTTTAAATGACTGGACTGGTGAGCTGATTTGTGTATGTTGGTCTGTTGTAAAGATCTATTGTAAATTCAGCATTTACTGAACATAATGTGATTTTTTCTTCTTCATCTCGAGGCACTTTCCACAGTGCCATCGCTATTTACTGTGGGAACTGACTGCAGACAACTTGGGGTGTCTTTTTTAGGACAGGAACAGTTAATTCTCTTTTAGAATGTCTCACAGCTGAAGAGGAACAATGATTCTTCTCCATTCCTCTCACCTTTAATACTCTTTCCATTCTCTCTCTTTTTTTTTTTTTTTTTTTTTAATTGTCTTGGGAGCCCAAGGGTAAGAGGTTTCACAAAGTTTCCTTATGGCAAATAACACCTGATGTTTTTGGGAATTCTGTTTGTATGTGAGGGTCTCCCATAAAGTTTACTGAAGGGGTGCTGTCCAGGAGCTGTTATACAGTGACAAAGTTGGATGGCTTGATGTGAGAATGTTCTTTAATGTGGCCATAAACCTTCCTGGGCTTTACAGCAATTTGGCCATGAAAGTGGCACATAAAAACAGCCTGGGACATCTGCAGTGCCAGAGAAACAGGAATGCAGATGACACAACAAACCACAAAATTTCATTTGTAAACTGAGTGGGAAGCAAAGGGTTTATTTTACTTTGTACCCTCTCCTGGTGAAATAAGCCTGCACTAATTTAGAGGGCAGTGGATGTGAAATGCCATCCTTGTTACACCCTCAGTGCCCATGGGAGCCCCAAATTATGTCTGCTATAATGAAGATAATTAGAATAAGCTCCATTTTAGCTGAAGGCAAAAGGCCTTAAATCAAAAGGAGTTTGTTCTAGTAACCTTGAAATTGGGGTGAGGATTACAGGCTGCCTACTGGTGCAACAAATACGAAACTCATTGTTTGAAGAAGTGACAGCAGGAGATCCCCAGGGCATGAGCATCCTATCAGACCCAGGCTTGATTTTGGTGGGTAAGATGAGAACTCCTCAAGTCCTGGGTTTGCAGGCAGCATTCCTGAAATCCTTGACATCCTGGCTCAGTCTCTTCCTTGGTGTGTGGATGGAGGAGGAGCTGATGTGACAGTGGTTTTCCTCTCTGGGTTTTCCTCTCTGGGTTTTCCTCACTGGGTTTTTCTCTCTGGGTTTTTCTCACTGGGTTTTTCTCACTGGGTTTTCCTCTCTGGGTTTTCCTCTCTGGGTTTTCCTCTTTGGGTTTTCCTCTCTGGGTTTTTCTCACTGGGTTTTTCTCAGTGGATTTTTCTCACTGGGTTTCCTCTCTGGGTTTTCCTCACTGGGTTTTCCTCACTGGGTTTTCCTAACTGGGTTTTTCTAACTGGGTTTTCCTCTCTGGGTTTTCCTCTCTGGGTTTTCCTCACTGGGATTTCCTCCTTGGGTTTTCCTCACTGGGTTTTTCTCAGTGGATTTTTCTCACTGGGTTTTCCTCACTGGGTTTTCCTCACTGGGTTTCCTCACTGGGTTTTCCTCACTGGGTTTTCCCTCTGGGTTTTCCTCACTGGGTTTTCCTCAATGGGTTTTTCCTCACTGGGTTTTCCTCACTGGGTTTTCCTCACTGGGTTTTCCTCACTGGGTTTTCCTCTCTGGGTTTTCCTCACTGGGTTTTCTCTCTGGGTTTCCTCACTGGGTTTTCCTCACTGGGTTTTCCTCCCTGGGTTTTCCTCTCTGGGTTTTCCTCACGTGCTGTGCCACAGCCTGACCAGGATGAAGTCCTCAGGTACTCTGATTTCCCTGCTCTGCCCAAAGCCAGCCTTGTTTCAATGGCTGTTGATTCTCCCCGAGCTGAGCTGGATGCTGATGGCTGAAATCATTTGTGGCATGTTATCAACCACTTCAATTCACTGCTGCTAAGTAATGAAATCCAGTAATAAATTGGACAGACAAGCAAAATCTCTTAAACACGCTCTGGGGGGCTCTACCTATTTTCTTTCTGCTCTCCTGGTATTTCTTTTCTGTCTGTGTGAGCTGCTGCCCATGCCAGCATTCAAAACCAACCAACCAGAGAAACTCAAATATACTGCAGTGTTTGATAAAGCAAATGTGTGAGGCTGATCAAAGTGTTCTTGACTCCATTTTTTTCCTGAATTGGAACTAGAATTCCTATGGGGTTGTTGCATATTGAATTCTGGATGCAAAATGGAAGCAATTTCCAATATCTGAGAAATTGTTGGTCTTCTTCTCCTTTTTATTTTTTTTTTTTTTTTTTTTTAAAGCAAAATTTGCACCACCAGCTGGTTGGAGGTACAGTTTTATTTTGGCTCCTTTAAAATCTGAATGGAGGCAAGGTTTATCCCTCACAGATGAAGGAGAAAATTGGCATCACATGGGAAAGCATAATCTGTAATGCACCCTGTCACGGCGTGAGCTCTTTGGCACAACATATGGCAACAGAATTACCTTTGTACTGCCCAACTGTGGGAAATAATTCCTGCAGTCCAAGGGACTCCAGTGACAGGCAATAGATTTGAGAGTGCACATGTTCAGCATGCTGAAATGCAAGGCTGCCCCTGCCCTCTGGATTCTGAGCAATTCTGATTATTCCTGGCAAATCCTTGTTCTCCCCTCATGATGTCACTTGTCTAGTGACACCCTGCCATTGTAATAAAAAAGAATGTGGGAATGTAACTGCTGGGGAAGAGTGAAAGGAAAGTGATAAACTGCAACTTTTACAATGTGCACTGTCAGCTAAAGAATGGAACAATTTTAGGCTTGAACGTTAAGGACAAGGAAAATGCTGGGAGATTTATGCTGCAACAATACTCCAGATCATTTTATGGTATCATCTTTTCAAATACCTGAAATTAAAACTGTGTGCTGCAGTGTTCCTTCCATCATTCTGTTCATCGGTGAGCTGGGATTTTTATTTGGATGGTAAAATACCATCACTGCAAAAGAGAAACAATAGATTTTTATGGCTGGGCTCTAGTATTTTAAACATGATTTACTTGTCTTTTCACTTTCTGCCTTCTCCAGGGGTCTAAATATGCAGACCATATTGATCCTTAATACATCTACTGAAACAGAGCAGAGAGTTGAAACCTTATTTCTTGTCACAGAAACAAAATTCTGAGGTGCAATTTCTTTGAGAGCCATACACCATCCATAAATGTGTCTCAGGAACATTGGGAACAATCTTTGAAATTTCTCAGAGGAGAGGTTTTGGTGTTGTAGATCTCGTAGAAAATGTCTAATAATGATCCTCAGTCATTTGTCTGCTGAAAAGCAAAACTGCTTTTTGCTTTGGCAGTGGCCTGGGGTGGGAGCTGGGGAGGTTTAATTTCAGAGAATGACACTTGGTGCTCTTCTCTCAGAGAAGAACAGTGCCACAGGTATCACAGCTGACTCTGTTTAACTCATGGGGATTTGACAGGTTTTCTGACATTGATTAGATGAGTATTAGCAAATTTTACTGACATTGGGAACAGCAGAATTTATTTTGTCTCACTTAAAAAAACCCCAAAATATTCACTTCTCTAACAGTTCACTTTAGGCTGAATTTAAGGACAACAATTTTCCATTGTGGAGTCCTGATTTTTGCATCTAAATTCATTATTTAAATAAAATACCATATACCACTTTTAATCAGCAATGTACAGGTGTACATAGGGCACCATTCTGAATTCTGTGATTTAGCTGATGTGCCAGAGATGTTCCAGTTCAGCCAGTGCAACAGCAAGTCCTGGATCAAATTCTGTGTGCAGCATCCATCCTTTATCCAGCACCCAGCCCCAGCTGCCTCTCTTCTGCTGGGTTTGAACACTGCACAAACTGCAGTGTGCACTTCAGAGATACCTGAGAAACCAGCATGATATAAAAAATAAGAGAGAGCATAAGAATTGAAAGTGTTTGGTGTACTGGGAAACCAGGCCACTCTTGTTTCAATTTTTTTGTCTGCAGATTGAGTTTAGATATTCATATATGAAAATTGGGAGGCGTTTTTATCTTCTAAGGCTGCACTGTGAGATGAAAGGTTCTCCTTTAAAGGCCTATTTCCCCCCTGTCCTGCTGCTTTTTAAATAAAAGCAACTCTTTTCAATATATTTATTTATTTCTCCCCCACAGAAGCTCCTCTTTCCCTACCTGTGTGATACCTGGTTGTGGTGCCAGGCAGAGGTGGGGCACAGCTGTCAGGACACTCACTCCATGAATTTCCACAATGGAGAGGAATCCAGCTGTAAAAGGCTTTATGGAAATCCATCACCCCAGAATTAATGCAGTGTCCAATCCCTCTGCACCTCCCACATCACTGCATGGCATTGCTCTGTGCAGAGGTCTCCTTCCTGGCTTGTTAAATCAAAATAAAACAACAAATAAGCTTCAAAATTGATCATTGCTGCTCTGGAAACAGTTGTTTAACTCCTTCAAAGTCTGTTTGTGTTTGACATTTCTCGAGTAGAGTCCTTTGGAGATAGATATCTTTTTGTAGATCTTCAAACTGGAACTCAAGGCAAATTCAAAAGGCTGCAGCTCTTATCAGGGAACTTTGAAAAGTGGATTACTCTGCTTTGGTCTGAAGTTACAGTCCTGCATCTTTTGAATACTTCTGGGTGACTTTATGGTTTTACATCAGGCAGAGCTGTGTGGATGAATCTGTGCCTGCTTTATTTAAGTTGTACAGGCTCAAATCTGTTCCTTCTTATTGCACTGAAGCACACAGAGGGCATTGAAATCCATCAGTGCTTTCATAGTTTCAGAATTCTGAAGCAATAGGTGTTGCTAGATTGTGCTGTCTGCAGTGAACAGCTCTATTTGGAAGGACTGTGGTAATGAATTTATTCTGGACCAGTGTTCCCTGGTGGAACCTGGAATGGATGTCACTAGGTTTGTCCAGTTTTAATTTGGGCACCCTGGGATTCAACCCCTTCCTCTTGTGGCACTAGGATGGAAAATGGGCTTTTATTCTGTTATTGCTTCTTTTGAAACTCCTGCTGCCTGATTTTCCAAGGCAGTTAGAGAAGGTGCTAAGTAAATACAGACTTAATGGGATTTTTAACAGCCCTATAAAGAACAAATTCTTTTACTAATTACCAACTTTTCAGGTGCACCTCAGTCACAAATAACTTGGGAACTACAGTAAAAGTCCTTGTTTGTCTTTTGCTCTGTCCCTAAAACAGAATTATTGCTCCTCCTTGGGCTGTGCATTCCACAGGGTGGCACCAGTCCAGCCCAATCCTTTCCCTGGGAGATTTTTCCTTAATGGGCTTATTCTGTCCTGGCCAGGGTCACTGGGAACTCCTTGGATCAAACTGTGATCCCTCTGCTCTGGAAAACTAAAGATATTTTCAAAGTGAAAGGGATAAGAACAGATAGAAGCAATATAAGTCACTGTTGTTATCACAGATTTACATTGGTACCTCTGCTATCAGGATTTTTCACTTAATACTGAACTGTTGCTATCAGTTCAATGAGTTTATTGATTTACACCTCTGGAGCAGTCAGAGCATGACTTTCAGTTAGACTGTTCTCAATACTGTGAATATTTGTTTTAATAAGGACAGGGGTGTGGGGAAATAAATGTTTTCAAAACAGACTTTTAATTTTGTTGTGCCCAAAAAGACAAACACTACTCAGGGTTATGTTGGTTTCCTGTAACAGGGTTCTGTATATTCCAGCTTTTAACTTTTTTTTTTGGTTGATAATCCTTTAGAGTTTCAGAGCATTAATCCTTTTGAGTTTCAGAGCTTCTTATTAAATTGAAAATATAGGTGGGTAAAATCCTTATGAAACTTTGGGGGGGTTATGTTGGGCAAAATACAGCTAATAATTTTTTTTTTTTTATCTAAGTGTTCAGAAAGCTGATATTCCATATCAGTGTTTGATACTTCAAAGATGGAGAGGGTAAGGGGATATCTGATAAAAAAAAAAAAAAGAAAATCATACATAGGATTCTCAGTAAATGTTAATTAGAGCAAAAATATTAATTAAGTGTTAAGACAGCATAGTGTAAATTGGAATCTTTTACATATTTCTGTGTAGGGAATTTTGTGCATTGAACACTTTTCTAATAATCAAAATCTCAATAGATTTTGTTAGATTTTATTAGAACTTGCAATCCATGGTGGCCAAGTGCCTGGCATTGCTTGATTTTAATGGAATGAGGTCTGGAGCAAGTTTCATGGCATTTCCCTCTCTATAAAATATTATACTAGAAGTATTCTTTTTAGTATTTTCTTCTAAATTGTTGTAAAAAGAAAATAATAAAAGAATCATTACTTTTAAGCAGCAGAAAATGAATGTTTTGCCTCCAGCAAGAATCATGAGGGTGCTTGTTAACTTATTTGCAGCATCTATAGAAAATCAGCCAAATCCAACCCAACATGCAGCCAGTGCTTAATCTGGTCATACATTAAAGAGAAAAAATCACTACAAAAATATAAGAGAGATTTCTCAACATCTTCATCAGAAAATAGGGACACCCCACCTCTAGAGCAGCTTTTGGATCTCCTTAGTCAGGGAGAAAAAAGCTCCTCAACCCTTGTGTGTTTTCTGAAGCTTTCCATATTTAAATAATCTTAAATTGGCATAAATAAAACCACTGAAATGATGTTTTTCACTTTCTGCTGCAAAGAAATCTGCTCAAAGTGCCCTTCACACAGTTATCCCCAAAGCCAGTATTTGGTTACAGTCTGACTTCCATGTTTGAGGGAAATGGTTTGGGTGAGGACAGGCAGAGGGGAGAGCAGCTGGTGCAGAGCAGAGCTCCTGCTTTGCCTGGATTTCCCTTCCTGAGGGCTGAGCTGGGCTCTGATGTCCCTTTGTGTCTCCAAACTCTTTGCTGCTCCAGAATTCCTTGCTGGAAATAGCAAAGTGAAGGATGTTGAGTTAAAAGAAATGGGACAGAATGAACCTTGCTGTGGTACAGCGTGCCTGAGGTGGTGCTGAGCTCAGCCCTTCACTTTGTGCTCTAGTGAAGGATTGTGGTGCTGCTTTTGGCCTTAAATTTTGTCTCTTTTAGTCTCCAAACTCCTGTTTGCTGCAGTTTGGGTGCAGCTGTTCGCACAGCTGTGCACAGTGCCAGGGGTGCCACCCTCCATGAGAACCTTCCCTGGACACAGAGAGAAGCTGATCTCTGTCAGCTGCTCCATCCCCTGTGCCCCTGGCTGTGGTGGAAGTGGCTGCTGCAGTTTGGAGCTGTTGAAGCCCAGGGGAAGTTCTGGCATCTCCTCCTCATCTGCTCACTGTGCCCCAGAGCTGCCCAGGAGGGAGGGCAGCCAGCCAGGCTGCTGCTGCTGCTGATCCTGTGCAATAAAAGGCTCTGGAGGAGAGGAGCAGGGGGTCAGCAGGAAGGGAGGTGTTTTCCTGCTGTTAGAGCTCTCTCCTCCTTCCACCTCTCCAGCTGAACCCAGGGGCATCACCCAGGACGCCCAGCAGCAGAGAGGCTTTGAACAGAAAAAGGAAAGTTTTGTCTGAGAAGGTTTCCTTAGAGCTTTTCAGCTGTTATCCATTCTGTTAAACCCTCCCAGCCCGGATTTTGGTCATTACTGGTTCTTCTCTTTTTCCCCCCCATTTTGTTTTTCTTTCCAAAATCTTGCTGCTTTCACCTGCCCAGGACAAGAGGTCGAATTTTAAGCTGAGCTGTTGCATTTCTGCTTCTCATGGTATAAAGCTGCCTTCCAAAAATTGACATAAAACTGCAGGCCTGTCTGTCCCCTTGACAAATGCATCTGCTGGACTATCTGTCGAGTCCTTTCTACAGGATTTTTCTCCTGTAGAAAATCATTATTTCTTCAAGTGACATTGAGGGAATGTTGGTTTTGACAGAGCCCAATACGCTGCCCTGCCTCGTTGTTAAAAAGCACCTTGAGAAAAGAAATTGATCAAGGGGAAAGAGAAAATGCTTTTAAAAATGTCTTTTTTATGTCTCTTGGAAGCCTGCCTTGATCTTCCCTTCCTCTGTACACTGGTCTTTACTTGTTTGAGGATGGCACTGGCCCTTCCACTCAAAATTGGCATAAAAATCTCTGTTCTTGGAAATGATAAATGCATCTCTTTTGTCTAGAGTGAGGACCGGAAAATTGCAATGCACAATATCAGTTCTAAACCATTAATTCATGAGAAATAAACAGTGTGTAGCCCTGTGAGACTGAGAGGTTACTGTCGGGCTGGAAAACTTTCCCCATTTTTGGGGAGGAAAAGCAGAAGAACTTTCAGTTCCAGCTGCTGTCTCACCTCTGCACTCAGGGATAATTGGGAATGCATTCAGCTTGATAGATTAAATGCATTGATTAGTGCAGACTTTGCCACTCAGGCTGGAGAAGACATTGTTCAAAAACTTCAGGATTTTCAATGGGTTGGTTGGATAACAGGCAAAACGCGGGAAAATGTTACAGTGACTACAAATGATGGTACTTGGCACTTATTGAAGAAAAATGTGTAGGTAGGAATCTGTCATTAGCAGCTGTTATGGCTGGGAAGTAATGATCATCTCTGGGCTGGATCAGGATCCCATTGTTCCCTTTCTGGAAAGGTGAGAGAGGGAGGAATATTCCTGAGAATTCCAAGGGAAAAAAAAAAAATCAAATTACTGAAGCTGAGGTTTTTCTTGAAAATGTGTCTCAGTTCTTTGAGGTGTTTCTTACATGATGTTTAATAAAGGTTGAGGTTATTGGATAAGTAAACAACTAATTTTTTTTTGTTGTTGTTGTTTTTTGGCAAAGTATACAAAAATCTTGATGTTTAAAACCAAACCAACTACACTTGTAAAGTATTTTCATTATTGAGGTTTTGGGATTTTCCCCCCTCTCTGAAGAATTCCTTGCAGAAAATAGCAAAGTGAAGGATATTGAGTTAAAATAAATGGGACAAAATGAACCTTGCTACAGTGTGACTGAGATGATGCTGAGCTCAGCCAGCTTCACTTTGTGGTCTAGTGAAGAATTGTGGTGGTGGTTTTGTCCTTAAATTAACCTTTACTTGGTCTTCTGTAGATTATTTATGTCATGAAGCAAAAGTAATGATAATGCTGTTAATTAGAAAAAAATTTAAAAAAAAAAGATAAAGGGGAATAAAGGTAGGAATGCAGATCCTCTCCTACAAAACTGAAAATCACCATCTGTAACCACATTCTCCCTGTCAGTAAATCCAATCCTGCTGCAGCCAATGTATTTTAGATGTTTTTCTAAGAGGAGTTTGGTTCCCTCCAACTTTCCCAAACATGTAACATTCTCTCAGCATCATCTTTCCTGTCCTTTCCAGCAGCAGCTGTGTTGGGCTTGATCCACTGCAGTGCAGCTTTGGCTTCTCAGTGGTGAAATTCTGGGTGAAATTCGAGTGCAGTGAGACAAATACTGCAGTAAAATGCTTTGGTATGCTGATCAAAACTGATATGAGTCAGAGGAGCACAAGGATTTTGGAGAATAATTATAAATATTACAAAGCAGAAGCCTTGGATGCAGAGATTTCTCAGTGAACTTCAATCCTAACCTCCTTCTTACTTTTGACATGTTTCATCTTTTTTTTTTTTTGCTCAGCCTACTGCATCTGAATAATGAAATAGTGACTGACACTGAAGCACTGATTTACTCTTCTCAATATTTCACACGTTTTCCTCAGTTTTGCATCTGTTTTCTTGCTGGCAGCAACCTCTTCCATCAAAACTGTCAGTGGTTTTTAGAGTCACGAGTTTAAGGGGAAAAAATAGGAGGAATAAAGCAGCTCCAAACCCTCTGAAGTGAATTTCTTGACTTCAGAAGCACTTCATATGGTAGTTTTCTCTCCAGAAGAAATACAGAAGAGATAGTTGAAACAGAAAAATGGCAATTTAGGAGATCAGTAGGTAATGCCAGTGGCTGCCTGCTCTCAGGAGGTGTCAGAGCTGCTGGGAAGGGAGCATTAAGCTGTTTGTGTTCCAGGAAGGGCTGGGGATGGAGAGGGGGCTCAGCTGAATCCCACTGTGCCTGTCAGAACTGGTGCAGGCAGAGCAGGGGCTCAGAGTGCTCTAAAAGATGTGCTGCTTTCTCTCCAGGATGAAATAATTCTCTGTGCTCTGCTGAAATGTTGTGATTACTGTAAATCACATATTTTAATGTATATATATATTTATATATAATGATATATAATATATAATACATTATAATATTATTCATTTTAATAATATTATACATAATAATACATTATATATAATATAAATTTTATTGTATATTTGGATGTAAATCCAAATTCTGAGGAGGGAGTTGCAAACACAGGCTGTAGCCAAGGCAGGTGTTTGTTTCTGAGCTTCAGATCTCACCTGCACCAACACAAAACATCCTGATTGACAGAAGCAGCAAAATTCTTGAGCTGGGGAAAAAAATTCCTCTTTCTTTCCTGAAATCTGTGCAGAGTTTGAAAGGTTCCCTTAACCTGTGAGAGGATGCCAGATGGAAATAAGAAACAGGAAGGACGTTTGGTAAAATCATAATAGGATGGAAATCAGAGAGAATTTATGAAATATATATAATTTGAATTTTATAACCTATAAATCCTTAATGATGATATTGTTCTATGCTTCTCAATTTAATAATCTACTATAAATTTTACAGTTCATTACAATATAAACTAATTATTCTCTTCCCACATTTGTCTTCATGTAGAAGATGTGGGGAAATGAAAGCAGGCAGACACTTTAGTGGCATAAATTTAGAATATTAAAGGTTTTGCAAGAAACTTTCATGGCATTGCAGTGCAATTCAGTGGGTGCTATTTCAATTCCAGTATGTTTCTTGCTGTTTCTAAGTCATAATAAGTTTAAAAAGCAGGAAATAAGGCTTCAAAAGCAATTTCCAAGTATCTCTATTCAGGAAGGAATAATAGCAATAATTTTCTTGCTTGCTGACTAATGATAGTGAATGGAGATAATACAAAATTCTTTGGGAAGAGAGAAAAAGGGTTTGTTAGAGCTGATGGGAAGAACTGAGCATGGAATGTGTGAATCCATCCCTCCCAGAACCAGCCCAAGAACTGGAATGTCAGGAAACATCAGAGGGCTGATCCACAACCACTGATTTTCAAAGGGTATTACAAAATTTGGCTTGTGGTCATCCTTCAATCCTGTGGTGGTTTTGGGTCAGGGATGGTGGCAGCCAAAAAATGTCAGTGTGAATTACCTGGAAATGTCATTGTAGTGTCCAGTATGAAATAACAGGAGAGCTGAGCATTTTTTGGGATGTCCTTTTTCATTAGCAGGTATAAACCTGCTGCTGCTGAGGCTGGTGCTGTTTGCTGGCCACCATCTCAAATATTCACAATTCACACATCCTTAAATGTGCATTGGTGGGAATCTGCAACATTTCCTGGTCCTGTATTTTCAGGTTGTGCTTGTTTAATTTCCAGCTTGCAGCTTAGAGTTGGAAATTTGTTTTTTTATGACCTCTGAGATTCTAAAGTAATCATTTTCTTGGGCTAAGACTGATTGCCAAGTACACCTTGAATATATATTAATAAATTTGATATAAATTCCTTTCTACTTCCATAATCAAGACACAAATTTCCTCTACTGTGGCAAGCACGATTTTGATGATCACCTAGAAATAACATCCTTCCTAAAGAAACTCAAGATAATTGGGGATAAAACCATAATTTTCCAAAGGTGACATTATAAGTGATAAATTATTGTTGAGATCCACATCCAAAAAGAAGAGAAAACTTATTAAAAGGAGTTTTATAAGTAGTATTGAAACCTGAGATATAAAAGAGCTTTTTTGAATTGTTTGCACATCAAATCTCCTGCTGCTATTGTGTTTCAAGGTGCAGAAAATGGAGAAGAATAAACAGAAGACAGAGAGGATTCCTATTTCCCAGTTATTATTTGTTGCTTCAGAGAATGGCTCTAAGTTTTCTGGAATCAAAAGGAAAAATATTCTCAATTCTTTCCCCTGTTTTGGGATGGATTCAGCTGTGGCACCACAAATCCCATTTGGTGTTTCTGCACATGGAGCACACCCACTCACTGCTCTTTGCTTAATTTCCCCCTGGGATGGCCAGGAGGGTAAAATAAGGGGAGCTGTGGCTTCATGTCCTGAGGCATCATTTAGACACCACAGTAAAGTGCAAAAAACTACAATAACAATAAATCTGAACATTATTTTTGTGTCACTTCAGTGCCACTGCTAAGAATCTGCAAACTCAGAGTTCAAAATGGGTCTGTTCCACTTTCAAGAAATTAAATTTTTTGGACTGTTTAGACATTATCAGCTTCAGTGCCAGCAAATTTGTTCCCCTCGGTGATTTAAATATTCATAAAATTAACATTAATGATTCTATACCCAGTGAATTTCTATTACTGTTTAGATTCATTACATTTTCTCTAACCTACTCAGCTCCTTAGTCATTTTCCCAATCTCATTGATATGGTGTAACATTTTTCCAGTAAATTGAATAGCTACCTAATCCCTCTTTGATCATTTTATAGTAAACTGTGAAGTTTATTTCCAGAAAGCAGATTGTTAACTGTGAAAATCTGTAAATTATTTATCTCCTAGAAACTATTTTAATGCTGATTTAGTTGTCAAGTATATTTTTATATAACAGTTTTAATTAAGTTTTTCAAAAGCCTTCCAAGCATATGTCTCTACCTCACACACATTTTGAACTAAAAATATTATTTTTTAGTTTGTTTTGTGATTTTTCTTTTCCTGGAGTGTAAGAGAATGTAGAACAGTATAGAAATAATGCTGCTCACTGACTTCTAATTCCATTTGTGGTTATAAAAGGCTTCTTCCTCACCCAATTATGTCTGACCCTGGCAAACAATGGTGAAGGTGGAAAGAGAATTCAACAAGTCCACAGCAGTTTGTGTGAGTGCAGGGCTGGGGGAGGATGAGGGGGAAGGGGATCCTGCAGAATGTTAAAGTCAGCTTCTCTTTGTTCAGAGACTCCTTGGCTCAGCAAGAGTGAGCTTTGTGTTCTGAAACTCCCAGCCAGGAAATGAAGGTTTGTGTTGGAAAGGGTCCAGGGGAGGACAGGGGACAGAGTCACCAAACGGGTGAGAGGGATGGATCCCTTTTCCTGTGAGATAACACTGGGAGAACTGGGGCTGTTCTGGAGAACAGAAGCTTTGTGGAGATCTGATTCTGGCTTTCCAGGACCTGCAAGAAAGGACAAGGCCATTCTGTGAGGGTTCCAGCTTCCCTAAAGAAGCAGGAGCAGTGGAGGTGACAAGTGACCTCCCTTTATTAGTGACAATTTGCTTTAGCCAGACCCATCCATGCTGCCCATCTCTGCATCCCAGGCTGGGTGCAGCTCTTCCAGCCTCTTGCTGCTGGAAATTCCTGTTCCTCTGGGGTAGGTGGCATCTCCCTGCTGCCTGAAATGGGCTTTGCTGTGTGTCTGTGCCTGTGCTGGGACAGCTGGCAGTGGGCTGAACAGTGTCCTGGAGCAGGTCTGTGCCTGAAAAGTGAAATGTAGACATGCCCCTGCAGCACTCTGAGAGTTCATCCACTGGATTAATTACCCTGCCACCCTCATCTATGGACTGATAGGCTGGAGCTCTACTAATAAATCAGGCATGGAACAGACTGTGCTCATAGCACCAAGTTCACTGAGCTTCCAGAACAGGTTGAAAAAAGACTACAGGGAATTGTCCATGGACTGACAATATAAATCTGATATAAGATTTATTTAGAATTCTCCCAGAACTACTTTAGCAATTTCATAGTGCAGGCAATCGAGTTTTGGTCCCAGTAATTGTTTATTCCTTTGTGCTGTTGAATTTAATCCTGTATGTGTATCCTTTGGGTCTGTGTGTGTGTCTCCTTTCCTGCATCAGCCACTCCCAGGAGTGCAGTGTTTGCTGTACTTGTGTCCAGCAGCACAGTGCTTGCATGGAAAAAGTGGCATAAAAATGACTGAAAGGCTACAAAAACTTAAATTACTTTTACAGGTCCTGAGAATGTTGTTGGTGCTGTTTGTTTGGGGACTCTAGAAAGTTTATAATGTTTTGGTGAATCCTACAATTTTAAATTAATGGAATTATGGACATATTTAAAGAACTATTGAGGATCTCATTTGTGTTCAGTTCTGCAGTTTGTTTGCAGGGCAGGAATCTCAGCTTTGCCAATAGGACAGTCTTGTTCTTCCCTCAGAAAATCATGTCCTTTGATTACCTGACAAGCCTTTGCCTCAGAATCTTCAGCCCTCATAGTAAAATGCATTGGGTAACCTTGTATGTAGCAAAAACAATTAAAAATAATGCTAAGTGACTGGAGATTATTTATTTATTTGTTTATTTGTTTGTTTGTTTGTATGTATATTAAAAGAAAAAAAAAAAAGAACAGAAAAATATCTGATCAGGTGAAAAATGGGATCCCAATATTTCCACTCACAACTGCACAGCAAATATTCAGCACCACCTCTGCCAGCAATGGAGATATTGTCATTCTTCATTATGATATATCAGGGCATCTTTTAAGGAACTTTCTGAGGTGATCTGGAAAACTTCAGATGTTGCTGACATTTTCTGTGTTAAAGTGATATACTGGAACAATTGCCTTTGGGTGTTTAGAGCAATATATTTCTTGCAGTGCTTTTCTGATTTCATCTTCTAATATTCCTGGAACTGAGAGTACTTTTCTTTTTTCCACTGATGAGTGTGCTCTGCATGTTATATTTGTGTGTATCCACTCAGCAGTGTGGATGGAGGTGTCTTGGTTATTTATAACTAACAGCAATTATTTTTACTCTGAATTTGTAACAGCTCCAGCTGTGGTTGTTTAGATAATATATAATGTTTGTTCTTCTCTTGTACCATCCTGTCCATAAAAATCTTCATGCCTTCAGAGGGGGGAGAATCTCTGTTAATATTTGGTACAGCAAGCTGGTGATTGCCAGCTAAGCCCCAAACACTTTGGGCATGGAACCCTTCCTAGGTATGAATAAATCTGAAATGTGTTCTCCTGCTAGAGGGAGAATAATCCTCCTGCTTTGGTCCCATCTGTGACCTGCACTTTTAATACTGTTAGTTTGGTTGTCCTTGTTATACACAACCAAATTCTTATTTCCTTTGTGTCCCTTTGCCAGGTCCCTTCTCCCATTCATGAGTGTACTCAGGTATTAACTCCAGATGCTCCTCTGTCCTGAACCCTGCTCTGTAGACACCCTGAATTTTCTATCCTTTTAAATGAAGAGAGAATTATTAAATGCATTTTCAAATAGTAAATTGGTTACTGTGCATGGGAAGGATGAAATGACCAAGGTAATCATTGAGGTGACCACCTAATACCTAATCAGGACATTACTTTTCTATCCTTTTAGAGAATCATTAAATGCATTTTCAAAAATTAAAACTGGTTTGTGAAGACTAGACTTAATGGAGGGAAAATTTCTTTCTGGCAGAAACAGAAGCTTCTGTTTGTATGGGATCAACCTTACCTGTGTGGACCCAAGAAGCTATTTTGATTTTTAATCGCATTTGCTGGGCAGATATGATCAGTATCCACAGGTTAAAACTGGGAGCAGGACTTGGAGGAAGGCAAGGTAGAAAGGTGTGTAAATAATCAGTGCACAGCCATGCAGGAGCAGTGCTCTGGAAAATGCAGGAGCATTCCTCCTCCATCCCCCTGCAGCACTGGAAGGGTTATTTCAGTAGCAGAGAACAACATCATGCTAACAACAACATAATATTGCAGGAAAATCTCTTAACTTGGTTTTGTTTCCATTCCAAGGCACACATCCCCTGGAATACCTGAAGAGAGAGTTTCTTAGGATGGTGTCCCACCCCTTTGCCCTTGTGCCAAGGCAGCTCTGCCAACAGGCTCTGAAATGCTCTCTGGAGTGGCATTTTTACACCTGCACAGAGAACAAGGGCCAGCAGTGTTCTCTGGGACCTGGGCTTCCCCTGGTGGCTTTATCAGCATCCCTGTCAAACATTACATTTTGTGCTGCTGCTTGCTGGGGTTTTCACCTGGGTGAGATCAGCCCAAGTCACCTGAAGGGTTCAGGACAGGGCAGGTGTCTCACTTTTAAAAGAGCTGGAATAGTGCAAGCATGGCAAGCAAAGCCAGCTCAGAACTCAGTGCCTGAGAACAGCAATGGAAAATTATTTATAAAAACATTAGGAACACAGATTAATACTCTCTGCCACCTTGGTTTAAAATCTAATGAATGCATGCCAAGATGAAGTGGCAATTCTCCAGAAACCCGTTCTGTGATGTCTTCACCCTCAAGTCTTTCACACTCATTATCTGCACGGTCCAGACTCAGCTCTGTGTCAGGCAAAAACTGCAAAATGTGTCTCTGCTGTGTGCTGGAAATCTCTGTGGCCTCTGCAATATTGCTCTTTCCTTTGCTCTCACCCTCCCTGCTCCCTGTCCCACCCCAGGAAGGGAACACAGATGAGGAGATGAGGGATCCCCTTTGTCAGCTCTGGGCTCTTCACTGGTGACAGGGCTGGGATGAATTCTGTGCTAATGGGAACTCCTGAACTCCTGGGATAAAAATTAAATGCCTGGCACAGGAAATTATCATGTGGTTAAAGTACCAGACTGTGGTTCAGGAGCTCTTCTGAAGACTTTTGTTTGATTTGTGGCACGACTCTTAATCTTCTGCATTTCACCTCTGAAGTGTGGATAATATTGCCTTTTTTTCTTAGTCCAAAGAGGGTGATGATTCACACAGACTAGAAAGGAAAAGACATACAAAATTATTGCTTGAATTTTTAAAGGCTCATATTAATGCTCTGTGCAGAGGATCTGGAGCACACATTAAATTAATTATTACTGTTTTCACTTCCTATGGGCCTTTGTTTCTTCTCAGCCCTTGAACATTCCAAGTTCCTGATACAAGGTTTACTCTGAGCAAACACTGTTTCTCTTTGAACAGCTTTTATTTTAGATTGACTGAGAAAAAGGGGAATAAATGAATAAAGAACTACCACAAGACCAACATGGGAGAAAAGGCAGGAACCATTCTCTTTATCTCAGATACTTTGAGTAAATTTTTAGCCCTGTGCTGAACCAGAGAGCAGGGGACAGCATTATTTAAAGGGATGCTAATGGAACAGGGATTCAGTAGCTCATTTCTTAGCAGAAATAGTTTGCTGTCTTCTTCCTTTCACCACTTTCCCCAGAAATTCCTTATTTATTAAATATCTTCATTTCATCCAAATATTTTTGTCCAATTTCCTTTGGCATGAAAACTGATCTCTTGCATCTCAACATTATAGGGTGTTTGGACTGAATTGTTTTGTGTACTCTTGGATATTGCAAGCACTTTTCTTTCACTTTTGATAACCTCCCACTATCATTTTCTTTCAACTGCCTTCTTGAAAAAACTTTCACTCTGATGCTGAGATGGCTTGCTAAATGTCACCAAATTATTTGTGAATTTCTAGTGAATATTATTGAGAATAAAAGGGTGATAAGGGTCAGGAGAATGCTGATAATACACGACTCAGCTATGTAAGGCTCATATAACAGAAAACTTGGAATCCAGTCAAAACTAGATTGAAGATAATACTCCTATTACATGAAGCACAAAGTTAAAAAAGGGGTTAGTGCTCTTGTAATCCAGCTTACCTGGGAAATATAGGAGCATTTTAAACCCTGAGCAGTTTGCCACAGCTGTGACATTTAGGTGGCCTTGCTACATTCAGAATAAACTTTTCTGAAAACCACGAAGGCATTTTTTATTTTGTGTCCCTTCCTTTCTGAGCCTGGACAGAAATCTGCAGATTTCCTCTCTCAGAACAGCTTGTGACCCTCTGGAACCTCACTCATGCTTGATGCTTTCTCATGGCAGTGGCTCCAGCTTTGTAGATAATTTCTGTTTTCCTCCTCTGCATCATGTCACTTTGTCACTTGGTTAAAAATGTTCATCAGGCTCATAAAGAGCTGCAGAAATGTGAGTTATCAGCTGAAGGAGTCCCAGAGCCCAGACCACACATCCCTGTCCCACCTTCCTGCCTCATCACCTTCACAGGCAGACACTGCTGACCTGGCACCCAGAATGGCCATTTTAATTCAAATAACAAGAACTGGATGCATTTTATGTCCTTGCAAAATCTAAATGTTGCATTTGCTCTTAAAACTTGGAAAACCTCTTTGTTTGATATGGCATTGTCAGTCTGAAAGGAGGAAGCAGATATTTAATAATGGCTTTCACTCAGTGAAAAATGTCATAGTTTTCAGGTTAATGATGATTAGGAAGAGATAAAACAGTACAAATAAATTCTACATTGCTACTAATTTCACCTCCTGGTTTAATCTATTACCACAGGGTATCACTGCCTCTGATATGTCTCCCTTCCTCTTCATTCTCATTTGATGTTGCAATATTCTGATTTGCTCAGCCAGCTGTGTCATTCATCAGAGGTGGCAGTGTAGTCTGCAGCCATGGTGGGATTCCACTAAAAATATAACAAAATAAATATTACAAAATATTACAAAATATTACAAAATATTACAAAATATTACAAAATATTACAAAATAAAACAAAATATTACAAAATATTACAAAATATTATGTTTTCTGTACAAGAGGAAACACCCTCTATTTAGCACAATTCTTTTATGCTGAAAGACCTTATTTCTGTCCAAAAAGTGAGTGGAATAATTTTCCATGCAAGGATTTATCTTTCACACGTTTCACTGATAAAGGATGATGTAGGGTTTGAAAAACAAACCAAATAGGTCAGTTCAGCCTACCCAGAGCCTCCAGATTTCTGTGTATCAGGTTCTGTGTTTTCCTGGTGCTCTCTTTAGGGCAGAGCTGAATCCTTAGAACAGGATCATGCTGGACAGGCTGGCGAGTTTGTCATTCAAGAAGCACAAGCCTTGTCCCCTGTGCAATTAGGGAACAAGCTCACAGTGACCCACTAACCCTGCCAGCTATGCTTCACTGAGGAATAACTTGTCAAATGTCACTTTTCCTTTAGCCTGGAAACTAGAACTCCTGCAAGCTCTTTAGGATGAGGAGCTGCAGCAAGGAGATTTGCTCCCCTCAGTGAGAAAACCTGCTGAAAGTCACAAGTTGCTGGGTCCTGGCAGGTCCCTGGGGCTCAGAGCATCTCACACAGGGATATTCCTGTCTGCTCCTGTGAGCTGCTGCTGGCTGGGCTGAGCAGTAGTGACAGCAAGCTGGGGGATTTTCTTACTGCACTTCATTTCTTCCTAAAGGAATGGGATGTTTGCTCTTTCTCCTTTCTGGGCTGCTGTTGGAGGTGCAGAGCTGCCCCCAGCTCTCTGAGGTGCTTCTGTCTCTTCCAGCACCTTTGGAATTTTGTAGGAATTGCACCTGTTAGCTCCAGGCTTCTCTCTGGCTGCTCTCCTTCAGGGGGTAGCACCAGAAATCCCCTTCTGTGGTTTAACTATAGAGAGGAGTTTCACCTGTGCTTAGTATTGTTTTGTTTAAATGAGATCAATTAACATATTTGCTTGCAATTCCCATTGAGGAGTTAATTAATATCTCATTCCTGACAAAAAATCTGCAAAACTCTGGGAATATCATGGGAAATGCCTCTGCTCACAGGTGAGCCACTGGTAGGTGTTCCCAAATTCCAGGAGCCTGGAGAAGAGGTGAAAACTCCCAGCAGAATATTTCAGAGGGGGGATTGACAGAATCCTGGTGAGGGATGAGCTTGATGTTCAATGAAACCACAAATACAAGCAGATGAAACTGTAATGAGCAATCACTGCAGGCCAGCACCACTTTTAAGCAATTCTCCAGCAAAGAATGTGGAATGAAAGAAATCTGAAAGCTTTGCACCAACCCAGAGATTACTGATAAACTTTTAAGGCCAAAAGTTTGTAGAACAAATTGCTGAAGTAGTAGTGTTTATTGGAGTTGCTGGTAAGCTTGCAAGATTTCTTAATAGGATGGTCAGGAATAAGTCAAACAGAGAAACTATGGCCTGGGAAAAAAAGTACCCCTTTGTTCTCTTTTATTGGTTTGAATTTTCTCCAAGTGAGCAAGTCAAGCAGAACAGGAAGTCTTGAAAGCATTTGTTCTCTTGTTTGCCTGAACTTGGCTGCTCTGCAGTGCTGAAATCCCAAATCAGCAGCTGAAGAGATGAGATTTAAAAACTGTGGATAGTTGGAATTAAATCAGCATTTCAAAAGCTGTATTTCAGTGTTTCTGTGTTATAAATGAGAGAAGTTGCTTGTACCTAGGTTAAAATAGAAGCATCATCCTGATGATGTTCCCTTGCTCCTAAGATTTGGATTTATATTGTATTTTCCCTTCTTCAAGGGTATGATGCTTTTCAGTTCCCCAGTGTTCTCTAGTGCATTTAGAGTTTTAAAAAGCTGTGGGTTTAGTTCTAACACTCCTCAGCTGCCTGGAATAAAAATAAATTGTTTGGATCTTTTTAAAGGGAGAGGGAAGTGTTAGTTCCTTTGTGTTTCTGGATGCACAGCATGTGGAAGCTTCCAGATATGTTCCTGTGCTGTTTCTCTGCCTGTCCTGGGGAAGCAGAGAGGTGCTGGAGGAGTTTTTCTCCTCCTGGAGTCCAGTTCAGCTCTCTCAGGATGTGCCCCAGTGCAGGCTGCTGCTTGGTTTTACAGGATTTAATCCTGAACATCAGAGCTGTCCTCATCAAAATGACACAGATTAACCTCATTTCAGTGAGGAAACAGAGTGAGGCTGACTGCTCATCATGCAACAGAATATTGATAAAAATGTAGAGTGGGCTGTCTTGGGTTAGCTGGCCAAAATATGTGTTTTGGACAACCTTTAATGCAATGATCAGTTATTGTGTGTTTGAGCCATGCTAGAAGTGAAAACAAACTGGTTTCCATGAGGAACAAGCCTACAGGAGATCATTCAGTAAGTGTGTTCTAATTGTTGCTGCTATTCTCTCTTTTTATGAGGTTTCAGAACATTTTGTGCTTTTTCCAATAATTCACTGGTGCTGGGGACCAAAGCTTTATGTACAAAGAAGAGTAACTGGATAAGAGCCAAAAAGAAAAACAAGTGCATGTTGTTAAATTCATAGCCTACATGAAATGACTAATTCTCTATTCTGCTGATTAACCTCTTCTGCAATCTAGTTTGCATTCAGGAAATGAATTCCCTTACTAGTGAGAGGGCACTGTGTTATGCAGTCTAATAATATTAAAATAAAAGATGTGTATCTTAGTGGTGGGAAAAAAAACCCCACAACCCACGTCCCTCAAACCCAAAGGAACAACTGACCTGTCATAATAAACACAGCAAGTGCATGACTTGGTTTAAAGTTCTTTTCTGGCAACTGACAGGTCATTTCCTCCTGTCAGCCCTAGGAAAAGTCATGCCCAGATATCTGACAATGTATTTAGCATTCTCTCTGAGCAGGTTTTAATTTCCAAGGGCATGTGGTAGGAATGTAATAACAAAACAGGGTGTTTTGCAAAACCAAGTAAGCAAAACACTACAGACACATCACAAACATTGCTGGCAAAATGTAACTTGTGTTGGGGGGAAAAATGTCCCTTATATGATTGATGGAAAGACAAAAATAGAGAATTCTAATCTGCCTCTAGCATTATATGTGTAATTCATAATTAAGGCTCTACATATCCCTTTTATGCCCACTCTGTGACTTCTACTTGTACTGCACTAGTTTCATGTGAACTGCATTCATATTTCTCTTTTAGCTATTTGTCTCCTAAATGCACAATATTTTTGTAGGAAATGCCATTTACAGGGAAATGCCAGTTTGGGGTCCTGTGTAGTCTTTTCCTGTAGAAGATAAAATAGGCATTGAAGGTGACAGAAATGGAATCAGTTAATTAAAAGTGTTACCTACAGAGTTCTCCATGGCAAAGGAAGACTTAAGCTGGATCATTTTCTGTCACTCTCATCCTCAGTGGTTTTGGATTTGAAATCTTTTCATCTTTCTTTGGAGACAGAAAGGGAATTGCAGCTCCTGCAGTTCCAGTCCAGCTGTTCAGCATCTCCCACTGAAGCTTTTTCACTCATTGTCCACTGGTGGCTAAACAATATTGGTCACTTCTCTTTTTTTTTGTGAATTTATACTTGTATGAATTGAGAATCGTGTCTTTGAATGGATGTCTCCTTCCACAGCCTTCTTTCAGAAACCACATTATTTTCAGGTTCCCTCATCTGCAGATCAATTGTGGGAGATGGGGAGCACAGGACCCAGAGCTTGTTTCCATTTCCATGGCAAGACAAGTGCCACAAAACCCCCAGAAAATAATTTATTTCAGGAATACTCTAGTGACATAGCAGAAATAAACTTGTTTATCTATTGATATATTCACTTGGACCATCCTGTAGGAGGAATTCTGGAGGTCCAGAAGAGTTGTTGGGAGACAAACTAAAGGTTTAGTGACTTCTCAGTTTTAGAATTAGTTGTGGGACTTTTTCTTCCACATGTGCTTAGGAAAAATTCAGAACTGGCTGTATCCTCATGCTGAAAGAAAACACAGGGAGCAAGACCCTGTAATGAGCACTCTTTACAGCCAGCAGCATTTTAAAGCAATTCTCCACCAAAGAATATAGAATAACAGAAAATTGAAATTATTTCGCTCCTGTTTCCATCTTTTTTTCTCCTGGAGCTGGGGCAGCAATGGCCACATGGAAACATCCTCTGATTCCTCCTTGTCTCTCTCCTGAGAATTGATGTCTGGGAAGGGTAAGAGCAGCCTGAAACAAAACCTCATCATTCAGAATGAGCTGTCTTGAAGGAGTTTTGTTTATTTTCTCCTCTGTCGTGGTACATAAATGGAAAGGGGTTGGCAGCAGTTATCACAGTAGAAAGAGCAACACTGGAAAAATTACAAGAGAACTTGACAAACATGTAAAGTGGTTTTTAATTTCAGACACCCTGGAGCATAATGCATTTGAAAATTTTTAATTGGGAGCTTGAAGTTTGATAGATTTAATTGCAAAAGATAGTTGAAATCCTGAGCCCAAGGAGTACAAACAAGGAGAAATATAAAAACATAGTTTTGAAGCTTTCTTTTAATGTTAGAGAGCCACCATGTGCATAATGTGTGCCTTGTTTGTACCCTTCATGCCATGACCTCTCCTTCCACGAGCTGCAGTTAATCTCTAATTGTCAGAGATGATATTTTTGTACCTTTGAAGCTGTAAAATGCAGTGGGGGAATTTTAAGTCTCAGGCCAGGCACGTATCTGCAGGCCAGGTAAGTACCAAAAATTGTCAGCTGCCAGCCTAAAATCACTCTGCTGTGCCCTGAACAGGGCTAGAGCACATTTCCTCTGAGAAAAAAAAATTATTGATGTATAAAAAAATTATATCATCTGTTGTTTTGAGGGGTTTATTTTTTGGGGAGTGCTGGTAGCTTTGTTTTTCCTTTCTTAGACTTGCTTTATAAATACACTTATTTCAGTATTCTTTTCAAATTTACTCAAAATTTCCAGCAGAAAAATCGAACATATATGTCATCATCTCACTTAAACACAGGACTTGGGTTTTCTTTTTCTGTCTGGTTTTATCCCACTGCCATAGGATGCTCCAAAACCACCCAGCTACACCCCTGTCTACTCACTCAGGTTTGGAGAATTCATCAGGTCCATCTGTGGGCCAGCAAACTCGTGTGTTCCTCTGGTAAATGATGTCCATTTATTAAAAGGTTTTTTATTATTGCTGTCAGGCTTGGGCAGTGCCTGTGCTGGCTGGGTCTCAGTGATAATTCTGCCCATGAACACATCACACAGCAAAGCTTCTCCCTCCTCCTGCTCCCTGGAGGGATCCCTGTTTGGGAGGACATTTTTAATTACCCTTTATAACGTTGCAAAACTTCCCTTGGGCTTTGTAGAGACAGCCCCAGATGGATGAGGAATGTTTTCTGAAAGCCAGGAGGAGTGGTGGGCTGGGGGAGATGCTGGGATGTGGATCAGGGAGGTTCCTCACAGGGCTGGGCACTGTCTTGGAGCTTCCAGATGTTTCCAGGGGTTGATCCAGGTAAAGAGCTGCCCAAACAAAGCTGCTGGAATTGTTTGGTTTCTGTTTGTTCTGCTGGCCCTTCAGTTTTCTGTTCTGCATGCTTGTTTGGTTTGGGACTTTGATTTTGTTTGTGTTTCTCAGAGTTTTATTGCCAAATGGCTCTTCTGTTCCAAAGGCAGCCAGGGAGGTACTTGGGAAGACAATTCCAATTACAAGGAGAGAGTTAGTGATGCATCATCCTGAGGACAAACCTTCCTCCCATTAGCCCAAGTAAAAGAAGCTGTAACAGCAAAATTCTAAAGTATTACTTGGTCTTTGGAGGAATTTAGGAGTGAACCAGAGGAATTTATATCCCAGCATTTTCTCAATGGGATCCTGAACTCTGTAATTTTATAGATACAGCATTCTCTAATGTGTCTGCACTTGGGTGGGTGGAAGTTCTCTCAAATGGTTTAAAAATAACAATCCCATAATATTAGCATTTTATATGCCTGTCTGTTGTGCTTTTTCATAAGATCAAAGCTTTATAATTTGTTGGAGATATCTCAAGATTGCACAAACAACTTAATGAAGTGGTTTTGCTCCTGCATGAGTACAAACATGGACAGTATTGAAAGATATCACTGAAAACCAGAATTCCCTGGGAGACAAGACCCAGTACAGCTGTTTTCTGTAATATTCCTTTCAAACTGCAATTAGTGAAAGCACTTTTCTAACAAATAGCTTGCATAAGGATGGTCCAAATAATTATTTATTTTATTTTAGGAAATGAAATTGTTTTAGTCTACACCTTCATCAGCTTATGAGGAGTGGAGGGTAGGCTTTGTGGTTTTATATTTCTCTTTAAAATTCAAGACATTGGTGTGGGAATACATTAAAAAAATCAAGTAGAAAGAGGGTAAGGTAAAGTAACTAATTAATATTTTGTCTTCTTGTATTTTGCTCTGAAACTACTAAAAAAATTCACTATGGCATTATATTGTCTTTATTTCATGACTTGGCATTTTTGATTGAAATAAGAGCTTTTAATTTTTTCACTGATAAGTTAATTCTCTTTTGTTGCCATACTATACTTAGTCTGCAAGTCAATTTTCTTTCAGTTGAATAGCCCCTGAATACAAAGAATCCACAAAAAAGGAAAGGGTAGCTCATAAGGGAAGGAAGGAGAATTTGTCCTTCAGTCAACTGAATACTGAAAATGCAGCAGAATTCTCTAACACTTTACTTTAATTGTTGAAGCATTGGTCCATTCTTTTTCCTTTAATTCTGTTTTGTCATTTAATTTTCTACAGTCTCACTGGAAGTAATCAACTTCATGATTAAAGCTGCTGTTGAAAAGAAGTAGTTTGAGAATGAGCTCAGGTTTCAGCAATGCTGTCCCAGGATAACAGGACTTGGAAAGTCACCACTTTGGACCAGGCATTTTCTGGAGCTCTGGAGAAAGTTCTGGAGGAGATCAGATCTCTAGATCCAGTAAAGGTGTTGTCTTGTAGAGTTTTCATGGGATTTTTTGCATTTTTTGCCTTTAAAAATTTCCTCTTTTAATTGTAACAGCTGCTCCTCACATTTTAGTGTCCTCTCTCACAGATGCAGAAAATTTCATCATCTTAGTGACAATTTAGGGTCACTTTTTGAAGCTGTTTACATAAAAATTTCTCTGATAAGAGTTCCACACTCCCACCTCACCCATACCCATCAAACCCTGGCATTGGGCACTTGTTACATCCTTGCTTTTATCAGTGGGTTATTTCCATTATCATACCTGCCCATCCCATGTTATTTGGGTATTTTGGCAGGGATGGTGCAGCAGGAAGGATGTTTCTTTGCTCCCTAGTCCATCCCAAAGGAAAGTTGCAGCCAATCATGCAGAAAGATGATTTTTCTGATTTCCTTTCTTACCTTTGATAAACTGGCACTGGAGGAGTTTTGGGGCCCTGAACGTGGTGTGCTCCTGAACTTTTCCATAAATCATTCCTGTAGGAATGGCACAAGCTTGAGACTGAACATCCTAAGGTGTAGCTGGAAATTTCAGAGAAGCTTATCTTGGGTTTTTGTTCTGTTTGTCATTACTGGGATTAATCCACTCACACTATTTATATCTCCATGTTCCTTCAAGTAGTCAAGATCAAAGCCATTTCTAATCATTAAAAAGCCAACCTAGGTATGTCTCCCAAGCATGCAGAAAGGAATGCAAATTTTGAAGAAAACAAATCCTAAAAGAGCAGTTCTGCAAAACTGTGCTTCCCTCATATTCTGCTTTGATTGATTGTCACTTAATATTTTATTAAGTAGCAAAGTCTAATCCCCCTTGTGAGACCTCTTAGTCCCCTTTCCCCCTGCTCCTCCTTCAGAATATATAACATTTAAATCCATCTCTCTCTGGTGTAGGAATCTATTTTTAACCTGTTTTCAGTACTAATCTCACTTAACCTGGTTTTAGCATGCAGTGGGCAGGAACAATGTAGTTTAGGAATTATGAGATTTTTTTTGCAGCCAGAATGGGAAGGCAGAAATTAACTCCTATATTTCAATAAACTATTACTGGTAAAAATATACATAACATGAAAAGAAGTGCAGTGTTTGAAATGCAGACTTCACTTTTCTTGCTAAAAATGGCACAAAATTCCAAGTGCAGGACTCAGAGCAGCTCACCTGGGTGCACATTAACTGCCTCCTTCACCTTTGGGCAAAGGGTGATATTGGGGTATTATTCTTATTATCCCCATGGTCATTGTTAAAATTCTATAAATGCTTTTTTTTATATCTGGGTAGTTTGGGATTTGAGTCTAAAATCAATTTGCCATTTGCAGAATTTGCTGTGTCGAACTTAAATTCCCGGTGACTGGCTAAATTGCCAAAAAGATTTAAAAATTAAGATAGCTTTAATAGAAATGTATGAAATGGTTCTTCATTTTGAGAGTGAATCAAATGGTTTATAACTGAAGAGTTATAATTTTGTGTAGAGAGAATCAACTCTTTTCTTTGAAGACTAAAATGAGAGTTTCAATGTGAAATGCTGGTGCTGATGCAGTTGTGTTTCTTGACACAACAATTAATTCTTTCTGAAGATTGTCCCCTTTGGTGCCAACATGAGCTAACAGAAGAGCCAAAAATCACCAAAAGCTTAAATTTAGTAATGTGAGGAGAGCTCTGTGGCTGGTGGAGGCTCTCAGATAATCACTGGTTTGCATCCCAGGAAGGTGCAGTGGTGTGCAGCTTCTGGCATTACTGGAGCAGAACAAAGGAAGCTGCAAAGTGGCAGTGTGGCTAGCTGTCCTTTGAAGTGTTTCATGTCTTTTAATTAAAAATATCATGAAGGTAGCTGTCAAGTTGTGAAGCAGCTACACAAAAGCACTGAAATGCATATAGCACAGAAAAAACAAACAAATAAAAACAAGAAAGGTGTTATTTCAGAGCTCCAGATTTAATCAGTGCATTTTCCTCTAAAACTATGTGTTGAACATAAAAGCAAATCTGGCTCTTATGGTTCTGCATATACTGACTGTCACTGCTTTATCCTGGGTCCTGCTTTACCAGGAGGAATTTTGTAACATGAGGGTGGAATTTCAGATCAGGATGAAGTTGGCTGAGGCTGTTCTCCTGCCTGGAGCAGTTTTTAGAGGTTTCCACCCAAGGAACACGAGCAGGAGCTGCAGGGGCTGTGCTTGAGCCCTGCCAGCAGCCCAGGATGGCACAGCCACTCTGTCACCCCTGTTCCCAGGGTGGCACAGAGAGAATGCAAGAGCAGGAAACTCCCGTTTAATAAAGAGGAATTAAAAACCAAATGAAGACACAGGTGACTGCTGCTCCCCCAGGGACACCAGTGCCCAGCCTGTCCTTGAGCAGGGGTGACTTTGGAAAGGCCTGGTGGCTGCTGGGTGTGACATGCCATGGCAGGGACTGTCCCCCTGGCCTGCCTGGCACCCTCCTGCCTCTTGTCCATCTGTCCAAAACACACACAGGTCACACACAGAATCATCAAACAGCACATGAAAGGAAAAGGTACCTTCAGGTAGATTTATTCCACAAGTTCCAGGAAATATTCTGGTTTTTTAGACTCATTTTTATTTTTTTTTTTTAATTATTATTTATTTTTTTAACCATTCTGGGGAAAAAAAAATGTATTCCTCTGAGAAGGAATGAATTGATGTTTTTGATTTTTTGCAGTCAGCATTTGGCTAAATAAGAAATCCACATTAAAACATAAGATGACTTTAAAATCAAGGCAATGTTTGAAAAAAGTTGTTTAAGGAAATGTTCTCCCAGCACTGCCTGGTTCCTTGGCTCTGTCTGAGAATTCATGGCTGTTGGAGAAGAGCTGGATTTGGAATTCCATTATTTTATAGCCACACTCTGAGTTACAGCTGTCACTCAGGCTGTGGATACTGCAGAATGCATCTGATTCCAAGTGATTGGAGTTTAGTGTTTGAAAGAACTGGCTGGTTTGGACTGTAGCAGCCTGTGCTGCACTGCAGACAAACTCTCAGCTGTTGATATTGTTTGCTGAGGTTTCAAAGGCACGTTTTCTATCAGACAACAAACATTCCTTGTGATGCCGACCCTGTTTTCCCTCACTGCAATATTTGCACTCTCTGATATTTTCTCTCCTTCAAAGAAAGTCAACTCGATCAAAACCCAAGTCCTCTCTTCAGTTCCTGCTTCCATTTGCTCTTTACAAATGAACAATGAATCTGAAGATTTCTTTTCTTCTCAGTCTTTGAACTATGAGGCAATTGAATTTGCCATGGTAGGAGCAGGTAGCAGAATAGGTGAATAATGTTCTGTTTCCTCAGGAGTTGGTTGAAATGGGCACCTTGGACACACAGAAATGGGAATTTAAGAAGAAACCACTGCAGCAAAAAGTATGTTAATTAAGCTTTAATAACTCTCACATTTGGTGGAATTAGAAAATAAAATTGCTAGAAAATGTGTGTATTGACTGAGTAGCAGAAAAATTGCACCCAGATCCTTCCCACTTAATGTTGGTTTCTCAGTCTCTGAATTAAAGTTGTTCTAGAGCTTTAGGTTTCTAATAGATTTTTTTTTTAGTTCTGCAAAGAGATGCAGTTTTTAAACCAATGTGTGTGAATGGTTCATGTCTGTTAATGCAGAATAATTAAGTGAAATGAGATGACAGAATTATTTCACATACGTGCAAATTAAGGCAAGTTTCTCACTTGCTTTGTTTTAAAATAAAGTTTGTGGTAATTTCTTGTTTCTACTCTGAGCTAAAAAATTCCCATATTGTAGTGAGAGATCATTGGTTCAACCAAGAATAGTTTTACCTGACTTGACTGGAAAATGTATTTATTTCTGCGCTGCTATTTTTTTTTTTTCCTTGTAGCCTTTTTGGGAATATTAAAAGCTTGTGCCATTTTTTGGAATTTTTTTTTTTTTTAAACTAAGACTTTTTTGGCTTCTGTTTTGCCTGAAAAACTTGCCTCAAAACTGCCTGTGCCAATTCAAAATACACTTTTCTGCATTCCAGTATTACTGTGTGCAGTGGTATTCATTAGTTTGTTACAATTTTCAGTTCTAAACATGAAAAATTTCACACCACACGGTGAATTCCAGGTATTGGGAATTCCAAGTATCTCAGTCTAATAAACTCTCTGTGGTTCAGAGGTGAGCAGTTCCCAAACACATTTGACTTTACCAAGAGTGGAAGCTCCAGCAAGCACAGATCCTCCTTTCTCCCTTTCCATTTTTCATTTCCAACTGCAATATTAGTTTGTTTAATTTGACAAGCTCTGATGACCCAAACGTGGGGGCTGAAAGGCTGGGTGATGATTTTTGTCCTTTGGGAAGAGAAATGTGCCAGAGACAAGCTGTCCTGTGTGGCAATCATCAGGGAGATTGAGAAATGAGTGCAGCTATTAGCAAACAGGGTTGGAATGGAGATGTGAGGAGTCATGGCTCTGCCCAGGGGGCTGAGAAGCAATGAGTCCATTTGGATTTGCAGAATTATGGTGGCCAGGAGCAGTGAGGAAGTTTCCATCTCCATCCTTCACCCCCTAATTGGCTGAGCCACTGTCAAGGCTCACGAGGCTCCTGATGTTGTTGTCATTAGTCTTGAACTTCCCAGACTGGGATAAGGTTTCTGCTGTGACATGTAATCAAAAAGATATTACTTTTTAAAGATAAATAGTTCATTCTAGTCCCTGATCTGGATCTAATAAACTAACATCAGAACAGAGCTGTGTTATGAAATGCTGCTTTTGGAACAGAAGTCAAAGCTCATTCTGTTTCTTCAGAACTGCAATTCTGCCAAGTGGGGCTCAGCAAAAACTATCAGTTGTTCTTATTTCATTATTCTGTTTTAGAATTGTTGATTTCTGATAAAAGGCCTTTCAGTCGCTGTCCAAAAATTCAGCATGGTTTGTTTTTACAGGGCTGTGACTTCCTGATGAAGTCCTTGCGCATTTATATATATAAATAATATTCCTTAAGTGTAAATATTAATTATAATTTAATAAAATAGACAAATAAATAGATAAAAAGGCTTGAATAGTCATTAAATGCCAGCACTTTTTTGGTTGTTCTATAGCCTGATAGGATTGCACAGTGGGAGATCCTTTTTCTCATGTCTGCACCCACACCCTTGCTTGCAGGCAAATTCCACCTTTCTGATTTTTCTCATGCATCTGCTGCACTTTCCCTGTAAGACACACACAGTTAACAAATTCACACTTTGCCAGAAGTTTAGGCTGGGGCTGAATCATTTGTGCTTTGGTTTAGCTTCCACTATTGCATTGAAGTCGTTTTCTGGGATCTCTGCTTTGCTGGAAATGAAGGTGAGGTCGTGCACATGATGATTTTAGTGTTGCTCTGGGCTGCTGCTGCATTATTTGCAACTTTCTGGACTGTAAAGGAGATGTAGGGCACGAGGCAGGCAGCAGGGATTGCAAAAGTCCCTGAGTTTAACTACAATTTGAGCCTGGCTTGTTTTTGTTCAGAAAGAATCAATTATCTCAGTTAATGCTGCATCACTTGTTTATCTTTCCTACCTTATGTAAAAAACCTCTTTTAGCTTCTATTTAACCATGGCTTATTTGATGCTGATTCCCTTTTTTCCTTCTGCTCTGATTTTCTGTTTCTGCTGTCACTTACAAGGTCTGTAAATACAGCTCAGCATCATAATTAATGGGTAAATGATAAGGCTTAATTTTATTCTGGGCCCACAGGGCCTGAATTACAGAATATTTGAAGCATGATAACAAATTTCCATTTTTCAAATATGATCTTTTTGATTACTTAAAGAAAACATTAGTGAGACCAACAATAGAAATTTTCATATTTCATTATAAAGTTTGAAATAATCGTCAAAGTCTTTCTGCAGCACTAGATTTTAAAGTTCATTAGATGCTCCATCCTCTCTTCCCTTTTTATGTCTGACTCAAATCTTGTTGTAAACTAATTAGTATTTCTTTAGTAGGGACATTTATACTCTCAGAAAAAAAAAAAAAATTCCTATTTTAATTTATTTTGTTTCATGGCCTTTCAGTTCTGTTTCATATTCAGTTTTGGATTTAATCAGTGTCCAAGGACATATTCTCATGGACAGAGTATGGAATGGAGCATTGCCACAATAAAGAAGGGAAGGACAACTTGAGGTTAACTCTGGTGAGAATAGAGCTTGTTTTGAGATGTTTGATAGGATTTAGTAGCAAAATTTATGGAATTCATACAACTGCTGTTGAACATGTTGGTTTAGAAGGGCAGGATGGCAATTAAAGTTAGATGATTGTTGATTATAATAGAGAGTTAAGTTGTTATAGCAACTGGAGCTCTCATCTTACCACTGTGCACAGAAAAGCACATACTAAAGAAAATAAAGGGGAAAAAGACTGATCTTTTCCTTTCTCCCAATAGTCTGCAATCATAATTAACATAATTGATATTAAGGATTTTTTTCTTTTGCAGTTTCTAGTACTTAAACATTTCTATGCAAATACAATTAATTCTGCAATCAACAGACTTAAATCACTGAAAAAAAAAATCTTTTTATTAGTTAATATTGGATTTCAGTGATTTATCATCTTAACCATTTAAGTGAAAAATATGTAATTCAGTCCTTTTATAATTTATTAGATATAGTTATTTTTCTTTCCTTTTCAGGAGTTAAGGAGGTGTAATGCTGTACCCTGGCATACTGTTGTTAAAACTGTACTTTCTGCTGATTATAAACCACAGCAGTGCAATTAGTCCACAGCAGTTAATTGAAATATTGAGGCAGTAATATTTTCTGTATGCTCAATATATTGGATTAAATCAAAAGGCATTAAGAAGGCAAGTCCAAGAATTTTATTCCAATTTATGCCAGCTGATTCTTTGGACTGGTGCTTTTCATCAACTGATGGGTGTTTAGGGAAGGTTTTCAGAGAGTTTGTCACCCAGCTGGGAGCACTTGGAATGTGTGACAGAACAGACAGTGAGGAAATCTTGCATTTATTTCCTGTTCTGCCCCTGCCCTGAGACACCAAGTTATAGATGAGGGATTTGCTGCCCATGGAAATCTCACATCCTGCCATGTGTGTGTGACCTGGTTGGGTTATTTTGTCCTTTTGTGCCTGCAGAAAGCAGAACTCTGCTCCTGGGCTGTCCCTGAGTTATTGCCAATTCCTTTGGCCTGTCCAGCATTGAAAGAATACAGATCCTTGTGGAATGGGCAACAAGTTTTTAAAAACATTTTGATAGTGACATTCCAGAACTCCCTTCTCTGAAGGAGTGACACTAGAGAACAGCAGCATTTTTCTTCTAAACTGGTCACCAGAAATGTGAACACTGGTTTGTGTTAGGCACAGGAAATTATGTTTGCACTCCTGCCTCCATTTGGTTGAAAGCACAGGCACTTCTGCATTTCATTTTACATCAACTGCAAAAAAAACCCACAAAAAACCACTTTGTTGTTTTTAAACTGAGAGGTCAGGAGAAGTTAGTTTTATGTGAATGAAATGAAGAGCACTCAGAGTTTCGATTTTCTCGGTAACTTGCAATTATTTGTTTTGAATATCTTTACCATTTCTAAAGAGAACAATTTTAGTCTGGATAGAGCTGTTGAGAATTGAAATGTCAACTAATAGTTTTAAGTACTTGCTCGTGATCCTTTCAAAGGTAGTTTGAAAGAAAATGAACACATGCTCTCCATTAAACAGATGAGATTTAAATGTCTCCAAATAATGCCTAATTTCAAGTTGTAGAAATTTAGAGTTTATGTGAAGAAGGTGAATGGCCTGTTTTTGTGGAATCAGCTCTGGGAAAGGTAGGCTGGGATATTTAGAATACCTGGCAGCAGAAAAGTAGTTAAGTCTGACCATTAGAAACCCTTATCATTAGAGTTTGATATTCAGCTATAAAAATTTGCTCCAGGCTAAAAATTAGACTCAGCAATTCCCGACATATGAGGCTCTAAATTACTTTTAAGATGTACACAAAAAGCAAGTTTGCTTACACATCCATTACATCTACATCAATAGTTCTCTTTTAGCTCAATATTTTATGTGCTACAAACTAAGTGCTCTGAAAGTAGATAGAGGTTTCTGGTCACTAGGTTAGAGCTTATTTTTCTATCTGCTCCACGTTTGTTTCAAGTCTTTTATGGAGCCTTAAAATTACATCCATGCAAAGTTAAAGTGCTTTATTTCTTCAGATTTAACTCTACAGTTTTCATTTTCTTGAGGTATGATATTCTCATTCAGGGCCATCTGCTTCTTTTCCTGCTCTTTTAAAGAGAATTTTTCTACTTTTTGGGCAGCCTGCCTTCAGCTGACCAGAGGGGGAAATAATAGAATTGTCCTGGCCTGGGTGGATCCCCAGCCACATCCCTCTGCAGTGCAGGTGTGTCCCTGCAGCAGGTGCAGCTTTGTCAGCTCCATGGGCATCATCTGTTTGCAGCCTTAACAGAATTTTGGGAAGATCCTCTCCCAAACACAATATTCTTTGGTCTCAGAGGTGGGAACAAGGTGTAATGCATGGAGAAATTCAGATCTGTGCCAGTCTGTAGGAAAGCAGTTTCTGTGTTTCACAGGATTTTGATGTTTCCCAGTAGAAGTGGTTTGATGGAAGGCAAATTGTAGAAATTCCCTGGGCAAGAAGGTTCCACCCTGGCTGCTGGAGGAGTGCAGAGCTGGGAAATGCAGGATCCTGTCAGGCTGCCAGTTTGGCTGTTCATGGGCCAGGGCTGGAGCTTTGCATGGAGCCACCTTGGACCTCTGAGCCAGCAGAGTCCCCCAGTCCATGAGCAGGGATCCTGTGGCTTGACTGCTGCCTCATTCCTGCCTTTTCTCAGAGCTGTAAGTTTTATGTATTATTTAAATTTAGCACAGTGACAGGTAGAGAGAGGTTCAAACTAAACTAAAGTCATTTTGTCTTTGAAGTGCAGATTTGCCAGGACATGTTGTGCTGGCCAATGATCAAGATCTCTGAAAACAACACAAATTCTGAACTGGTTGTTGAACAAGCACATTTATGGCACATTTTTTCCTTCAGCACCTATAATTCTGAAAATTATTTTTGCAATATTTGTCATATTAAGATCCTGATTCTGCAGAGGATTAAGTGCATAAGTAGTTCATGTAATTAGTTCTCCAGTCAGATGCTTGGAACACATGTAAAGCTGACCATGACTTCTTTACCAGGCTGAGAGCTCCACTCTCACTCAGCCTGCTTGTAACAGGCTACAGCTTCTCTGTCTTGGACTCTTTCAAAAGAATTTGTAATTGAAATTATGAATACTTTGCTTTTCTTCTGATAACATATTCTGCAAGAGTCAGTCTATGGGTGTGTACCATTGGCAAGACATCCATGAACATTAAGATGAGTTAGTTGGGCTCCAATGTGCAAATCACAGAAATTAGAATAATTAAGACAGCATCTCTTAAAGACTTTTTTTCTGATATTTATTACCTTATCTGTTATATGTCAAAGATCCCTCTTCATTGTGATGTCAGACATGAACTTCCCATTAACCACAATTAATCCAACAACCACTGCACCTGCAATGATTTATTAACAGGCAATGAAATAGTCACTGGCAGAGTCCAGCACAGAAGCTGCAGAACCTGAGTTCATAATTGCATCCTGACTGCTCAGTTGTGCTCCCCTAGTGTAGGCCAGGAGTCCTTCCAGCACCTGGTTAGAAGTTCTTGCCTTTAAAAAGTGCACGTGTGTAACTGCTGGCTGAGGGGGGAGGGAAATGCTCTCCCTGACCTCGATATTCTGGCATAGAAACACAATTGTAAAAGCTGCAGAGAAAGTGAAATGGTTCAGGTAGCACCAAAGAGGATCTAAAGCTTTATTTTCCTGTATTGGCCCTGTTCTCCAATCTGCATTGTGGAAGAGCAACACTCTCATTCCATAGACTGCCAGAAGATACCAGTTCAAAGTGGTATTTCTAATAAGGGTTTAGGAATAAAACAGAACATTAAAATTTAAAAATCCAGTATTAAAGTACTGCAGTTTTATTCCATCATGCTTGGCTTATTTTACACACCAAGAAAATGATTGCAAGTGAGATATCAGGACAGTTTTCTTTATCCTATTTAATTATTGCTAGATTAATATTTGATGCAGGGTTTGCAGAAAGAGATTTTTTTTTCTTCTTAAGGCAGTAAAAACTAATTTGGGACAATATAGGTGTTTTATCTCTTACCAATCAATAAAATATAATCCTCCTAGTTAGTGGGTTATTCTGCCCTCTATTGTACCAACAACTGTCTTTATATCAAATATCTTCATTGACCAGAGCAGAAATGACTGCCTGCACCCTGCAATTCATAATCCACTCTGCCCAACTCCTCAGCAATTATTTTTGCTGCAAACTGTAGTGCCACTGATGGGTATTTTATCTTGGTGCTGCATTCCCCCTGCCTGCAGACTGGTGCTTTGAAGAGCCTTTAAAGCTTTGCTGTTTAACAGCACTACCCCTGCATCTGCTCTAAACTTTGTTCCAAGTTGCTCACATTCTGTTTTTCACAATACACTTTCATATACAGAGAGTAAACACATTTTGTTTAGTAGCAATTTAATTCTTAAGTTCTCGGTGAGGCTGTGTCAAAATGTGCAGTTTGGGAAAAAAAACTTGAGCACAACGTGAAAAATATTTTTCCTGTAAATTACTGTGGTAGAATTTTCTGTAATTAAAATGTAAACTAAATGCCATGTGCTTTAAAGAGGACACTGTGGCTATTTTTCATTTTAGTGACTTTGTCACAGAATGGTTTCTTTTTGAAATCCTTACTTGGTGGGAGCTCCCCACCAAGGAAATGAAAGTACACCAGTGGATGATCATGATCCATTATATAAACATTTGATCAGCCCATTTTCACAGGAAAAACTTCCCTAGCAAGTTACAAAGAATTATGTCTATGTAGGGACCTATAAATATATATTAAAGGCAATGTAAAAATGTTTTTCAGGGGCAAGAAAAAAATCTGTGTGACAATAATCCTATTACTAATGATTGTGAGGCATTGCTTAAATCTCTCAGATTTCTTCATAAAGTTTTGTTTTTTGTTTTTTTTTTTTGTGGGAACTTTGTGTTTTTCTCTTTGGATGTGTTAAATTATCTGTATCTGCCTAGAGTCAATATTTTGGATGTTTCTGGATGGGAAGCAGAATTTTCAGGGGCTGTGCTGAACTGTATCCTCTTTCTTTGATTTGTTCAGATTAATCCAGAATGTTCTTTCCAGTCTTGAATCTCCATCCACTGGGCTGGATGAGGGAAATGGAACAGCCTTTGGCTGGTTCCACATTTCTCTTGTTTTACAGAGAACTAGGAAACAAAGGAACATCACGAGCTCTCTCTTGCCACCAATATATTGCCCTTGTTGCCCTTGGCCAGAACTAATTTAACATCAAATTTAATGTAGTATACAAACAGGGCAAACAAATTTATTATACCTTAAGGCCTTTGTGCCTACCTTTGTCCCTTGTTTTTTTTTTTTTTTCTTTTTGGTTTGGTTTTTGTTTTTGTTTTTGTTTTTTTCTTGTTATTTTGGTTTGTTTGCTTTATTTTGACAAGCTCAATTCCTTTAATTCAGGACAAAGCTCTCTGTGTTTTTCATATCTGTGTCCATGCTGCACTTCTGAGTGTGGATTTCTTAACACTTGTACACCTTAGAAAGTTTCCTTAAAAAGCAATGTTGAGCATGGACAGTAGGTCAGTGAAGAATCTGGAGGTTTGTGTCTATTTTGGGAGGCTCAATAAGTGCAGTGTGATGCCATCCAGGGCTGTGCTCCTCTCACAGTGGGTGCATCGTGTGCAGGTGTTCTGTGAAATCCCACCTTCTTTTCTGGGAAGTGAAACCTTTAGCAGCCTTTGCCTCTAGAGACTTTTCCCCCCTTGCTTTCCCATTCCTTGCTGAGCTTTTTGTCCCCTAGCACCTGTCCTGTGATTGCAGCTCGTTGTTGTTCTGACAGGAGCTGACTCAGTCCAGCTGAGACTAAACCTGACCTCACCCAGGCTTTGCTCCACTCCCAGCCCTGTGAGCCTCCAGAAATCCTCTGGGTCTGGCCAGAGCAGCTGAAGTGCTGGCAGCAAGGTCACTGCATCCAGGGACGTGCCAGCTGTGACAGTGGCTTGGCCAACCTGTTTTCTGATTTGTGTGAGTTTGGTAATGGCGTTAAATGAAAGGAAAGAGCTCTTTGGGAGAGGTGAGCCATCCTCTTGCTTATGTAGGTCAGTTCTTTGTAGGTGCAGCTTCAGTATCAGATGGAGCTTCTTTTATCCCCAAACAGCACATGATAAAACCGTGGCATCCCACCTTCTTTTCTTTTTATGGCACTGAGAACGTTTGCAGGGCTGCAAACCTGCACTGGGGCCATTTAATCTATTTTATCTTTAGGATGTCGTTGTCTCATCAGATATCTGCTGTGATGCAGAAATGGTTTTGACTTGATTTTCTTGGAGTTGTTTTCTTGATTGGAACTAAATCTGGGATCAGCACAAAGTTTGATGGATTTTAAATATGAATTGTTAATTTAATTATTTATGTGTATATATATAATATATATTATATTTATAACATATATTTCTATATAATATATAGAATTTATATATTTATATATCAATATTTTTATTTATTTAATTATTAATTTAATAATTTAATATGAATTAGGAGTTAGGGCAGAAAAATGTGTAGTGGAAGAGGGATAAGGACAGAAAATGTAAAATAAAAGATGTAAAGGTAGAAAAGACTGCTCAGACAAACAGCAGTTTGGAAGGAACCAATGGGTGAAGGAGAAATGTTATTTATTTATTTATTATAATAAGAAATTTGAAACGTGGTAGCTTTATAGCAAAGAAATAATCTTTATACAAAAATCTTGACATGAAAATGTGCTGAAATAAACCACTTCTAAGCCCTTCAGAGGACAGCAGATTTCTGTTGGCCTGAATATCCCAGAGCTTGTGTCATTTCCAGCACACTGTCAGCTCTTGTGGCTTTGCTGATGACCAGCCAAGGAGGTGCAGGGAGTGCCTGGGTGAGCACACAACAAATAACAATTTGTACTGAGGATCCAGTTCTGCTTTGGTTTGGTTTTGTCTGGAGATGTCTGTGCCTCCCTCTCTCCCCTTTTCTGGCCAGCACAAACAGCAGAACTGAGGCATGAAAACACCAGCTCTGGATTTAGTTATTTATTTCCAATGCCAATTTATCAGTGCTCCATCACTTTTTGTGAATTAAATGAGGGAGTTTCACATCTGCTCGTTTTTTGGAAGGGCGAATCTTGAGTTATAGGTGTGTGCAAATAATTTCAAGCACCTTAAAATTTTCACCATGAGGAAAATTAAAGCACAGTAGTGATTATTAGGGACTACAAGCATATCAATTCTAAATTAATACCCCAATATAATTATTTTGTCCTGCTCCTTCCTTTGTGAGCCATTGGTAGGTGGTAAGTAATCTCTTTTTAAGCTATTTTCCCCTCAATATGTCAGAGGAATTATTTGAAATAATTATGAAAGAGACATAGAATATAAATGTCAGAATAGATGTAGATGGGAAAATATTACTACAGAGATTTTGTAATATGTTGGAAATGTCATTTATGGTTTTGTTTTAATGAATGGGTAATTAGCTGGCTGAACATCAGCTCAATTCTTAATGGAATCTTAGTAGATTAACTACATGCCTCATTCATATTATCCTACAGAATTCTTCTGCTTTTTTATAATGAATATTCTTTTTGCAGGGTGCCAACATGAAAAAGGAGGGACTCTTCTAGTGTAGAGAATTTGGGCTTTTGTCCTCTGTTGAATGAATGGAGTCTTTAAAAAAAAAAAGCTTAAATTACATGTGGTGGTGCTCTTCCCATCTTCCAGCCTGTGCTGGTTTGGATACCAGTTCTTACACCTGCACTTTTTGTATACTTTTGGTTTTGTTGGATTACATTTTTACCTTTATTTTTATTGTATTGGCTTTTATTTTTCTTATTTCCATGGCTTTATTAATTTAAATGTTGATTTCAAGGTCTCTATGTTTTGAATCCTCTAAAGCTTTAAAAATCCAAAATACAGATGTGGAATGCTCAATTTCCCTAAAAGTAACAAAGAAAAAACAGCTCAGTCTTTTCTTCTCCTTATAGATGAACATGTTCCTGCAGAATATTTGTTTATTTCCATAAAAGCTATTAACATGTAAAATCTCCTTTTTGCCTTTCTTAATGTGCATCACATCATTATTCTATATACATAATTTATACTTATTGTTATGTGTTTTCCAAAACATTTTTTTCTAGTTGGACAGAAGTTTCCTAAGACACTAAAAAAAATTTAGCAAACCTGTTTAACATTCAGCTCTGCTGTTTGCCCTAGAGCTATAATTTTCATATAATCTGCTTGTGAAAAACCCTCTTGTCTGAGGTGCTGCATTTCTTAGTTGTTCTACTTTGATTTCTCTGTGTTGCTGGGGTGTCCTGGCAACTTCTTAAAACACAGGTAGGAATTTTTGATATGCAGCAATGAATAAAGACAGTTTACCCTGGTTCTGAACCAGGAGTTAACCAACACCTGAAATCCATTTTGCCAGATCAGAATCTGTGTGTCCAGAGAGAGGGAAGAGCAAACACCTCACTTTTTCTCAGCTGATCATAATATTCCCCATCACAATTTTAGTGAACCCAGGAAAAAGAGAGTCAATATTATGAGATCTGTGTTAATGTGAATAAACATATGTCTGTTAGTTTTACTGAGAAAAAAAAAATTCTTCTAATTTTCTGAATTAAATAATCCCATCAGTTACATTTTATCTTTCCATAGCTTTATGTGTTTAGAAAAAAAAAACCAAAAAACAAGGTTTCAGCTAAAACAACTTGGATTCATAATTTGTTTTCATTTTCTTTTATTTACTGTCTAGCAAAGTGCTATTTGCAGTGAAATTTGGCATCTCAGCTGAACCATTATATTCAGCTGTAATTAGAATAAACTGTCTGCATGAATTACTGTACATTGGGTTTAGAGATTTGTTTGCAGACAGCCATTTCTTACCAAAGCACAGACAGGAATTTGCTGTCTAACTTTGTACATTTGCAAAATGCATTTAGTGTAAAATTTATTAGGTCATTAGAAACCTATTATCTTGTCTCAAAGGAGCTGATTTTAAAAGTAAGCATGTTTTCTGTAGAAGGTGACATCTTTACATTCAAACCCAGTTGTGATTCATTCTTCAGGTTTTGTTCTTGCTTTTCTTCATCAAAACAGGCACAAAAGCAGGTTAGAAGTAACTCAGTATTGAGGTTATATTGAAAAAATGTAATCCTTTAAAGGCCAGATTTATTGTTTGATGGAATTAGTGTCCAATCGTGGAAAAAATAGGATTTTCCTTCATGTTAAGAGTTGTTCACAACACGGTGGAATTTAAGTCAATTCTCAGTGTTGAGAGCAAAGTTAGAAGCCAGGCTAATAAGGAAGTTATGTCTGTGCACTGCTCTGGGTCTCTTGGAGTCTGAACTGAGCACTCCTGGTTCCAGCTCAGCTGCAGCTCCAGCCTGAAGCTTTGGTTGCCTCCATGGTTTGTCTCCACTCTGAGTGCCACACATTAAATAATGGATGATTTCCAACACTTTTGAGCATTATCCTCAGCACAAGATCTGTGGGGAAATTGTGCAGAAGACAAAGCAAATCTGAGAAGTTCAGTGATCTGTCCTTAACCACATTTTCTCTCCTGTGCTCTGGCCCAGGCATTTTTTCTTCCCTTTCTGGACACTTGAATTGCCTGGAGATAAATGGGTCAGTTCATGCCTTACACCAAGATTGACATTTTTATGGTGCCTGGAAGACAGAGTTTTAAAATTCTGCTATTTGAAAAATTGTCCTGATATCTGGGGAGAGCAGTCCCTGGCTGTGTGACAAAGGGAGGGACAGATCACCCGGACAGAGGAGTTAGGCTGAGTCCTCTCAGGAGATTTGGGCTCCTTGGTTCCATCTATTCAATAGAAACAAATGGATGGGGATGTGCATTAAAGCCTGGATCAGTTTTTGAGATAGTTTTTGGGTGAATGCTGAGTTTAATTGACAGACAAGCAGCTGCTGCAGAATGCAGCTCCTGATTTCCATTCTGAGTAATTGCAAAGGGCTGCTGTTCATTTTCCTGCTGTAGCTGCTTTTGAGCTTATTCCTCCCACCTCTCAGCCATGATCTGACTCTTAAAAACCCATAATTATTCCAATCTTGAATATTTTCAAGCTCCTGCTGGCTAGTAATGATGAAGCAGAAATGACTCCTGTCTTTTGGGTAAACTCAGTTATGGGAGAATCTTCCAGCTCTGCCATTCCCAATTTTTGCTTTCAGGCCCAGACAAGGGTGAATCTTCTGTTCCCACTTCTTGTACTCACAGCTTTTGGTGGCTTTTTTTGCTGACTGATTCCTCCCAATGCATCCCTTCACTCTGTCTCAGTGGTTTCTTCAGTGTCTCCCTCATTCTTTCTCATTCCAAAACATATATCTGTAAAGAAATTGTCCATAATGAACAAGTTTTCCATACAGGGTTTTGCTTTTCATGCTCTGCAAAGCTTTCCTCTCCACCCCTCAAAGCAGGGAAATCAGTGTAGACCCTTCTTCTGCACAGACTTGCTGTAGGCAATTTAACCAATTTCACTTCTCAACCAGAATTCTCCTTCAGTGCATTCCTCTGTGCTTTCTTTAAAGCCTCCTGCCTAGTTTTCTCTCTCTTTTGGAGACTTCCCTGCTGAGAGTCTGAATGCTGCTGATCAAGCAGGCAGGATTCAATTCAGGAAAACATAGCAAGAATAATTTATCCTTCAGCTTCCAGCCCCTGTGTTGTGTCAGGGTTTTGTTTCTGCTTGCAGTAAATGCACGAGCTTGCTGCAAAGATTGTTTGGGCTGCTTCAAAATGTGGGAAATTCTCTTTTCACCTTTTATATTCTGGACTTTTAGCAGAGAATCCTAACAGACGAAGCCAGTAGAGTTATTTTACAATCATACTAAAATATTTTAAGAGACTGGATCTGATAAAGGAGAAAAACAGCCTTACTTCATGTACTGGCTCTGTTCTGAACCAATAAAATAGAAGATGCAAAACTCATGAAGTTTTAGGAAGAACTGTCCTGAAGGTCCTTCTTCAAGCACTGGTCCAATGAATATTACTTTTCTGATTGTGAATTACATGGAACTGCAAGCACAATCTTCCTTTTTAAGTAAACTGGCTAGAAGCTTTTTAGAGCAACCTGGAGAAGGTTGGGTTAAACATATCTTAGTCCTGAGATATTAATTAAATTTATCTCATTAGACACCTGTATTTTAATTTCCTTGGTTTGAGGTTTCATACTGTGTTCAAACACTGAAATACTAAACTCTGGTACATGTACAAGTGCTTCATATTGAGAAAGGGAATAATATGGAATATTATCAACATTTGGGCTCCTTCTGAGCTCTCTCAGGGAAAGGTGCAGCAGGCTGACAGTGACTTTACCATTCTGCAATGTAAGATTATTTGACCATAATATTAATCTGATAAGTTACGAGCTAAAATATCATTTCTGCAGAATAGTCAGAAAACAGTTAATTAGCAAAGTGCTGACCAGGCACAAACCCAGATCTCTCTCAAATGTGGAGAGGACAGAAGGCTGATCCTGCAAGTTTGCTGTGTTTTAATTGTCTGCTTGTGGCAAGCTTGCCCAGTAGATGCATGCACATGGTGCAGCTTGTCAGAAAGGATTCTAAACACCTCCTGCAACAATCCAGGCTAAATTTGACTTCAGTGGCACAGACAACTTCTGTACACCCAGCATGAGCTGATCTTTCTGGTTTTTTTGGTTGTTCTATTCATTTTCCTCAAGGTAGCCTTGGTAAAAGGTTTCAAAGAGCTGAAGTGATTCAGCTGACTTCAGGAAGGCAGAAGACCATTGCAATTTGCTTTGTCCTTTCAGAAAAACCACAGATTTTGCTGACAGGCTTCTGCTCCCAGCTTGCAGTAATTGGTGGCACACACAAAGCTAATTCCTTATTACACAGTGTTTTCAGGGGGTTAATGGGCAAGCTGTTGAATGCAAAACAGTGGCCAATAAGGAGGCTCTTAGGAGAATAAAGATCTGTAATTCACATCCTCCAACGCTGCATTTTCAGTTTATGTCTCTTATCTCTGTTCTCCTTTTTGTAGATTCACTTTATGTAAAGTGATGCACAAGCAGAGGCTGCCAGGACTATGTTGACTTAGAACAGTGAAGATTTGCTCAGTGATATCCAAATTCTTTGTGTCCATTTATATCTGTAGCTGTAGGAACTTGCAGGGAAGAATAATTTGTAACAGGGGGACACCTGAGAAACCTGAGTTATTTACAACAGTGGAATGGATATTTTCCTTTCAGAAGAAGGAGAGAAAGTGAAAAGACTTTCATCAAACTGTTCTAGCTGCAATAAAAGAAATTCTCACCCTTTTTACCATAGAGAAGAGCAGATTAAAATAAAAATGCAGAGTTCATTTGTTGTTTCTTACTCTGATTTCCTCCCCAATTGTTTCTTCTCTTTTATTGACAGCTTCATTTTCAAATTAGGATAATAGCATCGTATTCTTTCTTGAATTGTGTATATTTAATTCTGTTTGTCTTGGGGGCTTTGTGTTAGCATAAAGAAATCCAGCTGAAATGGAATTTTCTCTAACACCATCAAGGGCAAGCTTTGCAATCTGAAACTCACGAGCTCTGATGATTCCTCTCACCCCCACTAACATCCTTAATTCTTTAACCCTTGAAGAGTTTGGATTTTGAGTGGATCTTGAGTTTGGTGTCTGCAGACAGAATATCTTTTAAACTCAAACTAACCCTTTTTAACTTTTTGGGACATCTGAAGCCAGCTATGTGAAATGGAGATGTAGCTACATGTGCAATAGCTGCACCAACCCCTTCAGACTGTGCTCTGCCATGTGTTTGTTGTTTTATTTCTCATTATTGCTGCAGCTGTGTGAAAGAAGTTGGCTGGTTTTTGAATAGCAGTGCTAGAAAATTAAAAACATGAGTAACATGCAAGGGCACTGACCTTTCCAAGGAAGAGCTGGAGCACAGTGAAGACCTTGGTACAGTCCAGTCCTTGTTTGCACAGCCAGTCCCAAGGTGGGATTTCAGACAAGCCAGAGCTGCAGAGCTCCTGACAAGGCATTAAGAGATAGTCCCCATTTCATCCAAAAAATTATATATCTGGTCATGGCATGAACTGTAGCTTCACTGTTCTCAGTGATTTATGTTAAGTTAAATTTTGTTTATTTCTTGTTGTGTGATAAATGTTTCCAGCTACTGGCTGGGAGGCTGAAGTTAGGGTGAATTGCCATTTTAAAGGGAGTGCTCTGTGCCAGAATGATTCTGGAGAACTTCCCAGCTGACTTCCCTACAGGTTACTATTGTCAGCTGGCAGACCTCAGGCTACTTCTGACACTTTTATCCTCATGACTTTGTTTTCCTTTATTTTATTTTTTTTATTTTATTTTGCCAGTATGATGTGCAAATTTAAGCTTTTTTTTTTTTTTTTTTTTTTTTTAATTGTTGTTTTTGTATGAGCATTTCCCATAAGTCTATTTGTTGAGTGGAAAAGGGATGAAGGTGTTTGAGAGCTCTCTTGAGGCTATTTAATATAACCCTTAAATACGTGGGTTTGAAGTTTGTGATGATTTGGACTTAGATGTGTCAACTTGACTTAAAATTACTGCTCATACAATTTTCTGGTGGAAAATACTGTATTCTAGGTCAATAGGAAGTTAACTGTGATGTCCTTTTTCCTGACAACCTGCTGAATCATTTGTCACCTGTCCTGCTATGGATGTGTGGTTAGGATTTCTAAAACCAGTTTTGTGTCTCACATTTCAACAGACCTTTTTTTTCTGAATCCTATTTCTAATAAAGTCTGGGAGAAATTATTAAGTAGCTGAGGAATACATGGATTTTGAGCTTCACTAGCATCAGTATTTTGTATTTCCATATGGAAATTGCTTCCAGAACTCCAGCTGAGCCATCAGGATGCCCCTTCTAGTTCTGTGTGCATTTTAAGTGAGGTGAAAGCCTGGTTTCCATTCTAACAATTTATTTTGGGCAGCTGGGATGGAGAAGAGATGATGCAGATACAAAATGCTTGAAGACACTTGATAATGAAGGAACTGGGAGAAGTTGGGAATCTTGCACCTCCAAAAGGATGAGGCACCCTGAAAAGTGCCATGCCTGTTGAGCAGATGAATATCTGGAGTTTTTCCTGCTGAATCAGTTAATAGAAGTTGTCAGGATTATTTTCATGTTTATCATTTTATGTCTATTTTGTGTGATCAAAGTGGATGAGGAGATTCCCAATATTGGAACAACAACAACAACAAAAAAAAGTGAATTTTGTTTACCTTCCCAAAATGATCAGACTGCAAGGCTCACTTTCAATGCTCTTATGAATATTAATGCACTTGAAATGTCTTAAAAATATTAAGGGCAAGAAAAATTCCACAAGGATCAGTTTATTCATTATTTCCTGACTCCTTAGTAAAATTATGTTGACTGATTCTTTGCTAAACAAAGTGAATGTGCTAATTTGGTGAAATTAAGTTTGCTGGAAAGTTTATCTTTTTGTACTTGTAATTCTTCTATTCAAGTTCAAGGTAATTTCAGAGGGATGGCTTGTGAAACCATGCTTGAGTAGAAAACACTTCATGGAAAATGTATTGTTTGCTATTCATTTAATTTTTCAAAATATCAAAAATACTTTTCCTTAAAATCTGACACATCTAGAGCTTGGCATTGTTAGCTAAATGTTTTGCACTCTGTGTAAGGAATCTTTACAGGCAGGTATACAAACCCACCAACAATGCAGCCAGAAAGATAAATTAAAAAAAAAAAAAGACATGAGAGAACCTTGACCTTAGATTTCATGAGGAAAGGATGCCACAAACCTGCCTGAGTCTTGTGGAGTAAATGAAGCAAATTTACTTCACTTCTTGGTTTGTATTGCAGAGAAAAGACTTGTAGTGAAAGACTACATGTAGTCAGGTTTTTGGAAGTCATTTGAGGATAAAAAGTAAAAATTTTGTATCAAACTTTCCTGTTGGAATGTGAGAAAAGGTGAAATCTGACATAAAATACGAGGAGAAACCTGTGAGAGGTGAAAGACTGAAATGAGCCCAGAATAGCATTTTTCTTTATTCAGCCTGGTGTGCTCCTCCAAAAAAAAAAAAAAAAAAAAAAAGTGAAAAGATTGACTCTGAAGTCACAGAAAATGTGACTGATGTGATCTTGTATAGACTGCACCATGATACATAACCAGAGATCAGGGGTGCAGGATAACCAAACAGAGCACACATTACCTGGCACAGCACAGCTCTGGCTTTGAGGCAATGGTAAATATTGTTTCAAGGGAAAGCACAGTTCAGGCAAGATGAGGGTCACAAACTCCCAATCTGAGCAATGTTGCTGTTATTGTGCATTATTGTCGAGAAAAGCAGGAGTTGAACAGAGACAGGAGAGCTTGATTTAACTTTGTATAAACTTCTTAGTGTATGGCATTAGTGAGTCTTGGAGGTTATCTCTAAAAATAGCCCTTGAAAGTGCCTATCAATTAGATTTTATGACATGAAAATGTCATTTCTGAAAGAGTCAGTTATTGTACGAGATATGACAGTGCCAGAGACCAAATTGGGAGCAAAATATCTCTGTCTTTCCCTGAGGTGTCAGTTGAACTCTAACTTTGGATATAGGTTATCTAGGCTTAATAGCTGGTTGATTTTGTTTGGGTTGGGTTTGGTTTGCTTTCTTGATTGATTCCAAAGTCATTAAAATGCCATTCAAAAGCTCTCTCCAATTTCAGCTGCTTGTTTTTGTACAACAGGTTAAATTCAGGAATGACAGAGACTGTAAATCAAGCAGGATTAGAGAGGACAATGCCTTTTTCTTGTCCACACTGTAATTTTTATCTTACTGTGTCTATCTCAGCTGTTCTCAACTTTCCCTTAACCAGAGGGATTTTTTATTTTTTTTAAATTCTTTTCTTAAAGATAGCTAAGTAAAACTAGAAATCTGTTCACCAAAGTTTTGGAATCCAGCACTTTTCATTCTGTATTCTCTGCTTACACATATGCTAGAGGAGGAGGATTCTTTTGGCAAGCAAAGGAAAAAAAAAACTGGATTTGCAGGAGTCTCTCTCTTTGCAAAGTCTTGCTGCTGAGAGTGAACCTGCAGCTTCATCTCCACACTCTGAGCCTGATTTTGTGACTTTTCTGGAGTCAAACAATGGGAAAATACCACTGAGGTACAACAGTGCAACGTGATGCTCAGTGCAGGATTTGGGGCTGCATTTTGTGAGATCAGATTGAAAGCTGCAGAAGCTTGAGGAAAATCTCTCTGGCCAACATTTGCTCACTGAGGATTTTGGTTTCAAAGCTTTTGTATCTACAGAGAGTTACTTGGGGGGTCAGTGGAGAATTTGTAGTTGAGAATTAATTAGGGGAGGTGAGGTAGGGAAGCACTTGGTGGAAGAAATCATTGAGGATGTTGGTGAAGGGCAGAGGAGTCAAATATGAAAATGAAGGAATCTGTTGTAGAAAATATAACAAGAAGGAGCTGAGAAGGTCCCACCTGCTCGTTCTTAGCTGTAAAATAATGTGTTGTAATTTTGTGTATCAAGTACATGTGATTATATTCACTCACTGCTTGAAAATGCTGGCAGAAATGTCTATGTAGTGTGATCTGCTAATACACACTAAATGATAATTGAATTGAAGTTATTTTGCTAATTAGTCAATGTGTTCTATAGAAATCAACAGGAAAGTGAAAGCCTTTAAAATTTTACTTGCCACAGAGTAACACAGCTAATAATGTGCTTTGCTATTAATTAATAACCCAAAATCTGGATATCAGGTAGAGTCTTGGCACCACTGAGGCTGATGGGTATATATGGGGAAAATAATTTCACTGAGAGAAGATTTCTTTCTTTTAATCAGTTTTCACCAGATATATGTTGCCTTTGCATACTCCTTTCTCTTTTTTAAACTTGAATTAATACATCACACCAGAACATGCTGTGAGTGTCAGAGGATCCTGTGTATCAGGGATAGAAAAGGAATTAGCATATTCTGAAAGATGATCACGTTGTGCTGGGGTCTCAGCCCTGGCCCTGTCAGTGCTGAGTGACAGGAGCTCACATTGCTCTGGAAAGGCAGATGCTGTGAATAATGCTTTGCTTAGTGAGTGTCGACACTTCTGTGTCTCCACTGGGCCTGCAGGTTTTAGAGGCAGGTCTCAAATGCTTATTTTTATTTCTGCTGCATCTTGATCAGTTTGGTGGAAGCTGAAGATGTGAGGGAGATGATGTGGACTGAGCTAAAGGAACTGGAGATAATCAGTGAGTGTAGTCTTTCAGCAGCTCCTCTCCTGAGTCGTATTTCAGGCTATGAAACCAATATAGCTGTGGCTGGTTTTGTGAAATGGATTAAAACCCATCTGCACTCACACCTGAGCCCAAGCTGCATGTACTTACTTAACCTCGTGTAGACTTGGTAATAAATTGATTTATATGGAGGTAGGTGACGAAAGAGTGAGCTGGGAAAGTATTTAACTCTGGTTCTTGGCACGCTGCCACTAGTTTTAAAAGAAAGAATTTCAAATGTGGTGCACATTTGAGAGTTTATTCCCCTTCACTGCAGAAGGGCTTCATGGATTTCTCTTTCTTCCTTCTTGTGAAATGAAAAAACCCTCACAAGAGACTCTGATGGAGTCTCTGCTGGCTCCTACCTCAAGAGAAAACTCTGACTTCTTCCAAGATTGCCACTTGGAGACTTTTTTGCCTTGATAGGAAAGGGATTTAATAATATTTTGAGGAAAATAAGCTTTTGAATGTCACTTTGTTGCTTATTAGTGGTTGATAGGTGCCTATGCCTTAAGAGACACCTGGACTTAAAAAAAAAAAAAAGTCAATACATCTCTGCAGCAAAGAGAAAATTTTCCTGTTTGCATTATTCTGGGTGCAGTATTGTGGATCAGAGAAATGTTCTTTTCAGTAAGGAATACTGGTGGGAGAAAAAGGGAGAACAGGAATTAGAGTCTGTGAGAAAATAGAGCAAGAAGAGAGATTTTACAGATTTTACAGAGCCAGGATCACAGGGTGGGTGGGATGGAAAGGAAAACCCCAGAACTGATGAGAGCAAGAATTCCAGTTCTTCCAAGTGAAATGTGAAAATTTATATTTCAACCAGACAGCCATTGAAAATCCACCTAACCCCAAAGGAGCAGACCCATCTTGAAAAGCTATCTGAGCAGTTAACCCAAATTAATTTTGTTTTTGTCTGCCACATGCTTTAACTGACAAGGGTCACAGTTCTGATGTGACAATTACATGCACAATAAAGATTTGCTGGGAGTTTATAAACAAACCCCTTTCTGTGGACTTGGCCTCTGGTTAGGAAAAGGTGAAAGCAGCACCAGCATTTCTGTATTGTTCTACAGCAAGCTAACAATTAATTCATATTTTGAATATTATAAGCAATGCTGCCTTTTCTTTCTTCCACTCTCAAAATTAAACATTCATTGCATCAGTGATAAACTCAAGGAAAAAATAATCTGTTTTTTTTATGAAACACTTTTTTTCTGTTTAAACAGAGGAGTAGATTCAGCAGCAAATAAAACTTTAAATCTGTTTTAAATGTTTTTGCTGTTTTACGACCCAACATTACAAAGCCACTAGACACAGTAATAAATGCTGCATGTTCCAAGCATTCTACAATCTCTTCTGATTATCCAAGTGTAGCTTTATTTTCCTATTCACTTGTTGTCAAGGAATTCATAGCTGTTAACAACTGGTGTCTGAGGGTGCCATCAGCCCTGTGACTTGATGGTGTCAATAAAATTTGTACAAGGCAGGAGCTCAGATCTCAGAAATGATTGTAGAGCCTCAGTCTAAATAATATGATATTAACTGAGACACTAAAACAAGAACATTTACTACAGAATCTTGCTACAGAATAAGTAAAATGCTGCAGAAAATTTTATTTTCTAGGAGCTAAAGGGCTGGAGATAAGCAGAGATGGTGCCTTAGCTCTGAGAGTTGGTGGTGTAGGATTTTTATTGACTGGTTGTTATTAACTGTGGTGGCAGAACTGTTGAGATGGTGTTTATCAAGACCTTGCCAACTCATGCTGTGTTGTGTTTCTTTGCCTACAGCTGTTTGTTGCTCAGTCAAAGCATGAAATATGTAATAAAATAGAGTGAATGTACTTTTAGGAGGAAAAAAAAAAAGAAAAATTGGAATATGGAGTGTACTAAGGTTTTCTGGATGAACATGAATCTAAACACTTGAATCCACTATAGAAAAATGCTATTCCTGTTTCTGCAAATGATTTCTCTTTCCCCTACAAAATTTAAAAAATATGAAACTCTTTTATGTGAGAGCTCATTCTGCAGGATTCCAGTGACCCTGAATATTTGGTGGCCTCAGGAAACATTTGCTTTTCTTTTCTAAAGAAAATTATTGAAACTTAGAAGGAGCACTCTCTCACCTGAAAACAAGTCAAAACAAATATTAGCCCAGATGACTTTTGGTCTAGGGCTATCATTTTAGATTAAAATCTTTAGTTCTTTAGATGAAACAACTTTATATCTTCGGGTGAAAGCAGATGGACAAGAAACAGCCAACAGCACATCAGGAATATTCAGGTTTCTTGGATATGGGAGAAGCTTCTTATCAATTCTTTGATTCCACTTGGCTGCAGGTTTAGCAGAACAGTATTGTTGAAATTTTCAGTTTGTCTCTTCTTCTAGATCAAGAGATAAGAATGATTGATATAAAAGATATTGCATTTCTGTGGTAGGGAATGAAACCACAAGGTCTGACTTTGGGTATATGACCTGAGCTTTGCCTTTGAATTCCCTTGCTGAAAACCCAAACCTAGAAAAAGGAAAATCCAGCCTTTTGAGGTATGCTTTCTTAAGCACTTTGCCAAAAGAAAAATGTAAATATTGTTAAACTGGAATGCAAATTTTGAAGAAATAGAACATCTGATGCCAATACTGAATTGTATGTACTAAATAATGATGTTCAAAACAGATTTTTATTCAAGATTTACTGTAGACAGCTGAAAATAAAAATATTTATTCTGTGCCAACTATTTTCAAAAAGCTTTTCTCTGTGTGTGTGTGGCATGTGTGTTTGTGTATGTCCAGAAAAGAGAAGAAAACAGAACCTGGATTTTGAGTTCAGGAGGAATTTATACTTTCCTTCCCTCAGTTTTCCCCAATACTCTGATGACAAAGTGCCATCTCTGCTTGTCTGACAGTAACAGGACCAAAAATCAATGGAAATCTGGTGTGTTTGCAAATCTTTATTTGAGCTGCCATGTAAATATCAGTGTTTGCTGAAATGAGCAGCAGCATTTGACTTGTTACAATATTTTTGTTCACGTCCAAAATGTCTGCTGCTGCTAAGGTCTTGATGAGTTAATTTTTATAAATTCCTTGCTGAAAATCAGAATGTACCTGCTCTATAAAATATTCCATATTTTAGTCTCACCCTGCCTGTTGCACTGGGAATTCTCTGACCTGTTCAGGTGGGTGGCAGATTTTAAAGAGAGCAAAACTTTATGTTGCCACTAACAAATGGTTTGGAAAATGACAGTGGCACATTTTAGATGGAATAGTTGTGCTAGCCTTTAGGAAATTCTCATTAATATTCCAGCTCAAAGTTTTGCACCTGATAAAAAAGAGCAGCTTGGAAAGAACAAAAATCCTCGATGCAAAATTCACAGAGTGCACATAAAAAGGTCTGTGTTGACAAAAAAAAAATTTTTTAAAAAAAATCAATATATCTAGAGTTTTGTTTCTTTTAACATTTTTAATATAGGCATTTTTTGAATTAAACTGTTTTTATAATTCTGACTTAACCTCCCTTACAGGGGATCTCAAAGGTGCTGCTGCAAAAGTTGTTTATCAGTTGTGGCTTCTCTCTTCAGCCTCAATTTTGACAGCTTGGGACCTAACCAAGATTCCTCTTGTCTTCAGGGTATGCACTGCCTCTTTATTGTTGCCAATTGCAGATTTGTTTCTAATAAGATCAGTAAGAATTTTCCACTCCAATTTGTTTCTCTTTTGTAATTTTTGGCATTTAATTCTACAGTGTTTAGTACAAATTCCAGTATTCTATCAAAGAGCTGAGATACAAGAACTTTAATTCTGAGACAGTGGCCAAATTGACTCCTTTTTTATGTGACAAAAGTAGAAATTCTGGTTTCACTGAAGGGAAAAGATATTTTAGCTGTAGGACAAACCAGACTTTGCACAACCACAGCAGTTGGTCTGAATTTTGTTCTGTTTGTATTTCCTTAAAACTTTTCACTGATTCCCCTGATGTCAATATATTTAATGAGTTGTAAATCAGTGCCAAATTTAGCTTCTACCTGAAGCACTAAACCAACAAAAGCAAAGCAATTCTGAATTCACTAAATCTTAATGTTGTTTTAAAATGGTTTTTAATGGGGTTAATTTCTTTAGGTTTTTCTTTCTCTCGGGGTACTGTAACTTGATTAATACAGTTTCCTTTCATTTTGACATTGGAACAGGGTCTCATTAGGCCTGCAATGAAATTGGATTGCCGTCACAATATCACATCATAAAGGCATATTAACAAAATCTCTGTAGACTTCTGGAGGAATCATTTTTTCCATCATAACCTTAATGTCATTGAGGAAGGCTCTTCCTGAGTGTGGGAAGAAAGCAGAGGAAGAAACAAACTGGTTCTGGGACTCATTTATAAGACCTAGATTTGTCTTGTGTTTCTTCCCAGCTAACTCATTTAAATGTTACAAATAAATATTGTGTAGTGTCAGCTATAAATCCAATCAATTCTATTGCTTATTGTTTGGGGAATTTGTTTCCAGCCCTTCAAAGCCTGATAAGCCAGTTATGCTTTGTTGTGCTGCAGAATCAGAACTCCCACTCTTCTTAGGCAAGCAAAATCAGGGTTATCCATTTATAAAATGACAAGATAGCACTGACAACTTTTGGTGGCAAACAGGAGTTGACAAACTTCTATTTTTGATCCTTCCTTGTCTCACCCCTAAGAGGGATTTTAATCTCCTCCACTAATTTACTGGGTTTAGGTCTGATTGGTTGGCTGCATCCTATAAAGCTGAAATAAAACTGGGTTTTCCAATATGATTACAGGGCAGAATTTAAAATTCAGGGAATATTTTCTGAAGGTTTCTTGACATTACTGCAAAGGTTTACTTTCTGCACTGAGTTACTGTGCTTTCATTACCCTTAATTGTTTTTGCAGTGTCTGGGTGGGTTAATCAAGGAATAAACCCAGCCAGTAGGTGGTACATAAAGTCAGACATATATATTAAATCTTATTAATAGGAGTAACATATTTTAATGGAAATGAAAATATCTGCTTCTGTAGAGAAGAGATAAATTATAAAAAATTTAATTGGTTAATTAATTTTATGAAACTGTGGTGTTTCTCAGACCATATTCTGCCTTTTTCCAACTGCTCTATTAAATGAGGGCTTTAAAGAAGGCCAGCTGTAATATCAAGATGTGGGATCTCGATGCAATCTTTTTCAATCATCCCAGAGATAGGAAAGAAGATATGGTAGGAAAGGTTCAGATTCTGGTCAAAATAAAATAGGGTTTTCACTGAATGATGGAATCCATGACTCCCCTCACTCATCCTAAAATTTTCCTTCACACAGAGAGGAATGAGAAAAAAAAAATAAGAAAAGATTACTATGAGTAGTAAATGATTCTGGCCATTAGTGGAAATGCAGTGGAAATCCAAACCAGGGAGCAAGGATCACCCATGAACACCATCAGTCTCCTCTTGTGCAGTGGGCACAAAGAAAGGATAATCCCAGGAAATCCGTGTAATACACCTGGAGGTTTGCAGGAGCAGTGACACTGAGGTTTGGAACTGTTCTGTGCTCCTTCCTCCTCCTGCCTGGAGCCAGAGCTCACTCCCATGGTGCTGCACTTCCATTCCCCTTTTGAAACCTTGGAATTGTGCTCCTTGTTCTGCTGGTGGTGAAGTTTTTGCAGGGCTTGGACAAGGAAGAGTTGCAGTTCTCACTGCAGATGCTTTGGAAGAGTTCAGGCTCCAAAGCACAGCTTTGCAAAGTGAGATATCTGAAAACATTTGCATGATTAACTCCCTGCCTATCCTGGGATGATTAGAGCTGCTGCTGTCACGTGCTTCAAGCATTCAGCCAATTTAATCAGACTGAAAAGGCTTAATTTATTTATTTCCACTATAGTTCAGTGAGATTATTGGTTTAAATCATAAACAAAAGTTAACAACAACAACAAAAAGAGATGTGGGTGGTGCATCACTTATTAGTTTATATAACAAGGCTTGCTGGTATTTCATGGCATATTCTGATGCAGAAGGAGAAGCATATGAAGTTGTTGGTTTGCTTTGTTTTATTTTGGTTTTTTATGTTTTTTTTTTTTCATATTGGCAGCTGTGTATTATGTTAAAATAAAATATGCAGCAAAAGCAACACCTCCCTCCTCAAATCAGCCCCAGCTCCCCTTCCAGCCTGGATGATCACAGCCTGGATTTTCACAGCTCCTGAATCATTGAAGTACATGTTCAGCATGGAGCTGCAGAGTGCTGGGGAATGATGTGACAAGCATTTCTCTTTCTCCCTTGGTTATTCTTCTCTGTTCTTTTACATGAGAAAAAAAAAAAAAAATATAGGTGATGCTCAGTGCTGTTTATAAGAAACCTTGAAAACCAGAAAAAAAGTCTAATTATAATTAATTTTGTGCCTTTGTGACTGTGCCACTCTTTTTTCTAAGAATGGAAGCAACTATGGTGAGACAAACCAAGTGGGAAAATAACCTTCAACAGCAGCTCACTTAGAATATTTCAGAAAAACACTTACAGAGAGCTTAGAGCATCAATATGATCCTTAACTCCATGTGCAGCACTCCTGTGTGTGCAAGCATGTGCAATATTTTGGACACTATGAAGAACCAAAGTTAATTTAAAAGGTTCTCTCTTTAGTTCTTGTTTTCCATTGCAATTGTTTCTTTCAACTCATTTGGAAAATGAACAAATAATTTTGGGGTTTGTTCCCAAGCCTAGAATGGATAGGATAAAAGAGCAAAATGAGCTTCAGAATTTGCAGAAGTCATTTGGAAAGAATAAGGTACAGCTCAGAGAGGTGAGTCAAAAGGACTCTGTGTGGGTAGTGCCACGGGTAAAACTGCCTTTGACTTGGGAAATATTTAGTGAATTTAATTTGTTGGCAGGTAACACCAGCTTTAGGGCAGTAATCTCAATATTAGGGGGTGGAAATACATAAACATTTAAATAAGCAACTTATGTTTCACCTGTAATCCTAAATTCCACCAATGCTGGGGTGGTGGGGGTTCAGCCATGAGCCTGACTGGGCTTTAATTGTTCCATTTAATGAGGAGGAGGGGAGCTGATGGAGCTCCAAGTGTCTCCAAATTGCTTCAAACAGAAAGGGAATGATTTGTTTTCCATTGCTCCTGGGGACATGATAAAGGATCATGGAATTAAAACAGCAGCAAGGCAGATTTAGACCAGACATCAGGAAAAAAATTCCAGTTGTAAAAACCATTACACATAGAATATATTGCTGGGGGAAATAGTGGAGTGTCTGTCACTGCACTACTTAGGAGCAGACTAGAAAAGTGTTTTCAGGGTAATTTAAGCAGATTAGGTCCTGCATTGGCTTCTGAAGATAAATTAATTCAGTTCTCCAGGTCCACCTTTCTGCTGTGTGATGAAAGCTGATTCTAGTCATAAATTGGTGGGATTTTGCTTTTGAATCAGTTTCTTTAGGACAACAGTCAAGGGATCTCTCTCCTGTCCACTACAGGGACAGAGACAGAAGAGGGACAGGTTAATCCTGTTTGATTTCCAGCAGTTGTTCTCCATGGTAGAAACGCTTTTTCTTTTAGAAATAGATTTCAATTTCTATTCTTTTCTTCTGGAAATAGATTTTTCTTTTGCTTCCTTGTTGCTGGCTGTGGCTACAAATGACAGCACTTTATTTGTGTGCTTTCCCCTTTGGTTTAATCACAAGTGAGATATATTTGGTGAAGATGCTGAACTACAATACTACAAATGTCCTGCTAAACTAAGGAGCACAACCTCTCACATTTAATGTGTTGAGTTCACCAGAATAAACAGCTAATTAATTAAAAATAAAACTTTATGATCACTACTGGAGTCATTTAATTTACAAAGGATAATGCCTTGAAGTGGATGATTGTTTTTTTTGTAACTCTGAGGTCAGTTCAAGGGTAGCAATTGTTTATTATTTAACTTTTGCCTCTAAATTGTCACTACTTCTTTCCACTATCTCTTACTTTTGGTAATCTTTTGACAATTTTATTAGAACAGAGACTTCATTCTGACAGTATTTTAAGATAGAAGTTGCATATAATTTTTGTTAATTTAGGATTAATTACTCTTAAGGAGAAATCATGACAGGTTGAGAGATTTTTTTTTTACTTTAGAACACGTTTTTTCCATTTGTGTGCTCGGGTGATGCACTGGGACTTTCACTCAATGAATTCACAGTTCTTGGTGTCTTTCACTCTTGTGACACTGGCACTGTCTCAAAGGTGTTGCTGTCTGGATCAATTTGTCTGAACTCAACTTGATTTTTACCCTGATTACTCAGTCACCACATATTTGGTATTTCAACCCAGAAAACACTTGGGGCTGAAAGTAAAATGTTTTCAGGCAGTAGAGTTAACAGAACTGAGGGTATTTTTGGAGGACAGAACCCTAAATTCACTGCTTCAAAATGTTCACTGTCATTTGGGCTTACCTCTGATTATGATGACATAAATAGATACAATTATTTGACATAATTTTCTCTACTGTTTGTGGAGCTTTTTGTGGACATTTGTGCATTCTCACAAAAAAAAAAAAAAAAAAAAAAAAAAAAAGCTCTCTCATTATTTATCTGAACTGAGTTCTGTGCCATGCCAGGGATGTCAGTTGTCTGGGTTTTGCTGTTTAGAAATTTGCATCACTCATTAAGATGTAATAGATTGGGTTGTACCAGGACAGGATAGAAAGAAATCCACTAGGAAATAGTTGAGAAGCAGGTTGCACTGCACTGATTTTCTAAAAATTATTTCTAGAGTCTTCTTACTAAACTAGCCTGATCCACAAATGTTTTCCTTTCAGGACACCTGATGATTAAGAAGATGACAAAGTTCTTTTCAGTATTGTGCACCAAAACATTTTTCTTCCACTGTAGATTTCTATTACTACATCTATATGCAAATAAATAAAACAACCACATTTTTTTTAGCTGCACAAGCCTGCCAGTTTCAAACAAGAAAATCCTCATCTCCAACTCAACACGATTATATTAAGTACAGTATTATGTATATAATGCATGCACAAAATTGTTCTCGTTTTACTTTCATGCTCTCTGTGCCAAATTCAATTTGGATTTATTAACTCCAGTCTGATTTGCTACTAGTCTATGGACCAGGAGAATATTTTGGGTGGAATTTTAACAGTCACATCACATTATGTAACAAATGTCTTGTGTCATGTACTATTATTTCAATTTCAGGATGTTTGACATGATGTAATGTGATCTGAGGTACAGCAAGTGATGTAGAATAATGCTCCACACAGTGTGCCAGAAACAGGGTTTATGATCCTGGATGTTCTGCAGCTTTATGTCCCCATTTCTGATCTGGAACCTGGCAGTAGAAGGGCAGGTGAGGCAAATGTAGCAGAAATATCACAGGGGAGGTGCTGTGCAGGAACCAGTGAGGGCTTCATTTGGCTCAGATCTGTAATATTCACATTCCTATGGCATGGCAGCTGCTTCCCAGATCAGGTGAATGTGCTTGCTGCAAGGACAACTCCAAACTTTGGAGTTCTGCTGATGGCTCAGCCCTTTCTTGAAATTCAGGACAAGCTCTATCACACTTCACATTTACATGTAAATGTTTTTGCTGGGTGAAAACAGGAATTTCACATCCCAGGCTCTGACTGCCAGGCAGGATCAGGTCAATGCTCATCAGCAGATGTCTTACACTGAGCTTGGCTCTGCCAGGATCTTGAAAACAATCAAGGCCTGGGTTTAACACCTCAGTTTGCTGTGTTCCACTCATTTCTCAAAGTGTACTTAAGCAAATGATTTTACAAACATTATCTTTCCCCAGTTGCCTTTGTCAGCCATGTAACATCCCAGATTCTTAATGCCTCTTCCAGAGACTCTAATTCTTTCAGACTGCTTGTTTACTGACAGCTGTTCCCTTCTCACCTACTTGTTTTCAAAGGAAAAATTAAAAAGTTAAATAACATCTATTTGCAAAATCTTTGCTTAATAGCTGGGTTCACTGGTGACAGGCAGGAAGTTGTCATTCTTCCTTCTTGTGTTATAAAGCAGCTCTAGTGAGAGTAACCAGGGGAACCAGGAATTTTCTGTACTTGTGAGCTACACAAATGCATGCTGGAGGCATTGCAGCTCCCTGTTATCTGTGTATCACTGAAGCTCTGTGCAAACAGAATATAAAAATAACACACGTTAAGAGGAAAGGGAAGGCAGGGTGCACATTATGCAGATTGGCTAAAAAAGCCCTGAAAGTGATTTGCATGAGCTAATGTGGAAACTGAGAGTACAGCAGGCATGAGACCTCTCCCTGGGCTTTTGGTGATTGTTTCTGCTTGGCACTGGATGTACCAAATGGATGAGAAAATGCTTGCAGTGGCCAGAAATTTCCTGCTGTGTGAAAGGTGCAGATCACAGTGGTGTGGCCAGACATGAAATTGGTGCTGAAAATAGAAGAAAACTGAGATTTTTGTAAGATACTTTGAAAATAGGCAAAGCCATGCTGGACAGTGCTGAGCTTAATGAAGAGATTCTGGTTAAATGGGAAAAGAGAGTGAGGTTGGTGCTTTGTGGTTCTCTTTTGTCAATCCATGCTTAGCCCAATGGAGTAGAAGGATTTTCCTATTTTATTAAATATTATGAACCATTGGGGTCTAGGGGAGCTTTCCATACACTTATTTCAGTTCAGGTACAATGGCCAAAAACTGTGCTGAAGGTTTGGGCAGGGCTCTCTGAGGTTTTAATGCTGTTTCTCTCTTTCAAGTAAAGCTGACAGAGATGACTTTCTGGAATTCACTAGAACTGATGTTTTCTATTCTCCTTTTGAACCCTGTTCACATTTAACCAAACTCATCTTGACAGTTTACCAGATCTCTCTGGGTTCACTGAAATCTCAGTCACTTGACAGGGATTGGTTTAATTTGTAAGTGTGAAATGGTTGTTGCCAGCTATAAGTACATAACATATCCACAAAAAAAACCCAAGTTTTATTTTCAGGCCAATGACAAAGATGCTTTGCACTACTCACAGCACATACTTAGCAAGTTGAAAATAAAGCAGAAGGCTATCAATCTCCAGGCTTGGCTAAGTGCTTTCAGGATCACTCTCTTCAGGGTACTAACTCATTGATTAAGCACACAGGCCATTTACCAACTACCCTTGACAGTTAATCAATAATTCTTTGCTCTGTTCACCAGCATTATCGATATTTAACATTCCAAATAAAATGGGTCTGATTTTGTCTTTGCTATATTACTTCCATAATTAAAAGAGAATTAGCAATCTGTCCAAAATTACTTTATAGACTGGGATGTTTAAGCAACTGAAGCTGTGGACATTAAGACCCAGCTTTCAGGGAGCCTGGAAGCAGCAATAATATCTCAATATCACAGCCCAGCTTGGAGGTGAATTGAGGGGGGAATTCTTTGTTCTGCCCCACAGTTTGTGCAAAGACACCTCAGAGGAACTGCTGTGTGGAGGTGATTGAGTGCAGACTGAGAGGAGCTTGGTGACATCTCTGTTGCCTCCAAAATAATTCACATTTAAGTGAATTCACATCTGAAGTGAGCCACTGAAATTTTCCTTAAGAAATTCCTTTATAATAGGAAAAGAGTTGTTAAACTTTACCAGCATTTATAAGTCATTCAGTACAGACCAGACCACAGCAAACTGCTCCCTGCATCCTTCCCCCAGTTCCTAAAGCCATGAACTGTTTCCATCTGGGTTGGTTTGGTTGTTTTTTGTTTTTTTCCTCAACAGCACCAGGTTGTTGAAGCAAGTGACTATTAAAATTCTGAAGTGTGTGTTCTCTCCAGGAGAATGAGAATATTAGAGTGTCATCACATCAAGTGCAGACTTTGTGGCAATGTCTAGAACTTGTCATCATTTTTTCCCCATTTCTGAGAAATTCTTTCCAGAATCCATCTAAAGCAGGAGCTGTGAAGTCAGAGTGAAAGAACACAATTCCTAAACCTCCATCCATACACCCATGAACAGGGTGTGCAATATTCCAAATACAACCTAACAGCATCTGTCTGGTGGACTGATACATGAGTGACAAAATGTCAAAATCAATACACCAGGGTCAGATTTTCTTTAACATATTCAAATTGTCTAAAATATAATCATTGGTAGTCTGATATGGTAATAATTATTGTATTAATCATCACATGTTCTAATAGTAATTTTGCATTCCAAAATTTGAAAGATCTTCGTGATGCTGTACAAATAAGAATTCTGATGCATAGAAATAATGAAGATTTTTGTGAAATTTATTGAGTCAGAATCAGAATCACAGAATATTCTGGGTTGGAAGGGACCCACCAGGACCATGAGCTCCCAACTCCCACCTCAAGATGCATCTTCCAGCCTTGGGCTCTTTTCTTTGCATGTCCAGGAGTGCACCTGTTGCATGAATTGATCTTGTACTCTGAAAGATTAGAGGCTGATTGGTTTTCAGTTTCACTAGGAATAACCCCTGACAGATTTTTCATTGCATTGAGACATTGTCAACTGAAAAGGGTTTTCTTCTTATCCAGGTCAATCCATTTCATTCAATAATGGAATAATGCTGTGTTCTGTAACTGACAGAATAATGTCACAGAGGGAATCACTCTGTTGAGAGCTCAGGGCTGAGGCAGACAGACACAAAATATGAATTGTCCCACGTTTTGTTCCCTGTGGGGGTGTAACAACTACCAGGACTGGCAGCACTGGTTGTGTGAGTGCAGAGATCTCAGTGTGGCTCAGCTCTGCTGGGCTGCATTTCACCAAATCACAGAATCACAGATGGGTTTGGGTTGGGAGTGACCTCAAAGCCCATCCAGTGCCATGGCAGGGACACCTCCCACTGTCCCAGGGGTCCAGCCTGGCCTTGGGCACTGCCAGGGATCCAGGGGCAGCCACAGCAAATCTGGGCACCTGTGCCAGGCCTCACAAACTTCATGCTACAAAATCATGGCTGAAAAAATTAATCAGTGCAGGCTGCATTAAAATTAGCTCAGATGTGCCCAGCATTATGATCTACCTTGACTTGGCTGAGGAAGGGCACAAATACTCTCAGCTGAGAAACAGTTCAGAGGACACAGGAGAATTTTGGCTAAAAAAGTGAAAAATGTCTACAAAGAACTTGAGCAATGAGTAGATGATTATCTACTATTATCAGTGTCATATTAGTATCATATTTTTATATAACATTCAATTGTGTTTCATGTAAATGTCATGAGTTTCCTTTTCTTTTAATTGGCTACTGTCAGAGTGCTGTCTTAGAGCATCTCAGGTAGGAAGGGTTTTGATACCATGAGCTTTAATTATAAACCTTAATCATGATCCTTCTGGGTCAGTCTCTGACACTTTTGCAAATGCTTCCTTTTTCTTCACAAAACAAAAGTTTTCATTATGTCTTTCCCTTTTCCTAACACTGTTTTAATTAAAAGTTCAAGTGGAGTTGAGCTAACATGAGCATGGTCTGATTCTCAATCAGTTTTATCCTCACATCAGAGCTGGTAACATTCTCCAAATCTTTATCATCTTTTCACTTCACTGGAAAAATCAAAGCCACTGTCAAAATGCACATAGAGACATTCTAAAGCATGAATTATTAATAAAAGCAGTGAGAAAGCTTGGTCCTGCTCCCAGCAATGACAGGAATTCTGTTGACTTCTGTGGGGTCAGGGCTTGCCTCTCATGACTCCAGATATGTAGAGAGAAAAGGCAGCTGAGAGCTGGTTTTGCATTTCACAGTCCTTGGGATGCTTTCTGTCCCTTTTTACACCCAGTTGCTTGAAAGGGGATCATGTTCAGTGCCAAGAACTGCCCCCGTGTCTGCTTGGAAACAATTTCTGATCTCTGAATAAATGATTAGTTGCAAATAGTGCCCTGATATCTGTAGTCTTTATCACCCCTTGTTCCCATCATGTGCAGGATTTTCTCTTTCTTTTCTACAGAGAAGGAGCTAAACTGACAGCTTTATGTATGATTTGTGCCAGATAAAAATTTATTAGAATTTGCAACATGGTGATTATCATTTGGGATATTACGTGCCTGCATCAGTCATTGTATAAAGGATTAAAAGCCTAAAAAATGTTAATAATAAAGCCCCCAGATCTAATAACTTTAGAGATTAGAATTAATTGAATTAGTCTTTGATCTTGGGTGTTAAGTTTTAAGAGAAAAGTTCAGCAGGCATTTGTCATTCTCTTTCCAAAGAACCAGCCATTGCTGAGTGTGGGATTGAAATGAATCTCTGTGGCAAAAAATGGGCACCCAAAGCAATTCAGCAGAGAATTTCTCCATCCAGCTTTGTGCCAAGGCAATCAGCTGAAGTGATTTTACAATATTTATAGGTATTTCAGCTTTTAATTTTAATTGGAGAAATGTTTGAGATCTTTACTGACTGATGAGGTGTTATTAGTTAAAAGTGGTGAAGCCTTTGTGTTCGGTGTCTAACACAACTGTTGTGAGGATTAAAGCAACACCTAAATTATTCAATATCCACTATTATAGATATATTATCATGCTGCATTATTATATTAGTGTTATATTAGCTGATTCCCTCTTACTCAACCTGCTCTGTTGCAGAAGCTTCAGGCAGGTAGGGAGCTCAGAACTGTTTATTTGGGATTATTATTTTTATGTCACATCTGCAAAGCTGTTTTAGTTCACATTATTCCATCTTCTCATTTGTGTCTAATGCAAACACCCTCAATGTTTTGTGGGGTTTTTTTTATTATTTTTTTTTTTTTTTTCCAATTACACAGCTGCAGAACTGAGGGATTCTGCTGCTATAAAAATCCAGGTATGAGAGTCACAGAAGGCTCCATCTCCTGGTACTTTCCCTACTGCATCGGAAGTGGCAAACATGCATCATCTCAGCTGCCTGCTTTGCTACAAGTCATGGTTTTTGCAGATAATTTTGTCTTTATATTTGTGTTCCTTTTTATTAGTCAGAAAAGCTGTAAAAACTCCTTCATTGCCAAGTGAGCATAAATATTTCTTCCTGTCAGATGGGGTTGTTTTATCTGAAGGGGTTTGCAATTACCAGGGAAGTTAAAAAAAAAAAAAAAAATAAAAATAAAAGGAAAAGGAAAGGAAAGGCAAAAGAAAGAGAAGGCAAAATGAAAGCAAAGCTACAGGAAATGAATATTTAAAACATAGTCTTGGATATTGTGGCTGTCCAAGATGTGCTGTGCTACCTGGCAGTATCTTAGCAACTTTGAAAAACTATTAAAGCCTCTTTAATTATCTCTCTTACCATTCACTTTGGCCTGCAGAGCATCTCCAAGTGTGTCCTCACATCTCTGTGTGACACTGAAATATATGAAATTCCTGCATTATGTTTGCTGTCACAATTAGTAAGGCACAGTGAGTATTTCAGAATGAATAATTTATCCCATTAATTTATCCTCTTAAGTAATATACAAACAAGGCTCAAGACTTGTTTCTTCCCCATTTTAAATTATGGATCATTTGCAAGCATCTCTGGGAAATGTGGATTCCTTCTGGGCTGGGATGACTGTTTCAGTTTCTCCAGATGAATTCTGTGACAGCACCATTTACCTCATTGCCTTTAATACCTTCCTATTCATTAATTAAACATTTTGCTAAATACAGGCAGGTTTGACCTGGCTGAAATGAAGCTTTCCAGTAATGCCCTTGCATGAAGAAAGAATTTAATATTTGCTATATTCAAAACCATAAGGGGTCTAATTCCCACTCTCTCCTTCTATTTCCCAGTTCCCTCTTCTCTCTAAATGGAGAAATACCTTCTTCACCCTAATATATTTCTCTGAAACAGAGTTAGGTACACTCATACATGAGCTTAATTAGCAATCTGAGTAAAGCCTGGCTAAGGAGGAGACATCAAGGACCTGATTTCCCCTGACATTAGCAGGTAACATTCTCTGGCTGCAGGGAGATCTGCTTTTGCCTGACTTGCAGCTTGGGCTCCATGACTCATTGTGCCATTAGAAAATTATCATTAGAGAAAGGTACAAATGCTCAGGAAATTTCTTTATCTTCTATTCTGAGTGGATATCCCAGAAGTGAGTGTTGCTGCTCTCTCCCCTTTCTGCACTGGGATGTTCCTTTGGGTTGCATGGAGTAGGAATTTATCCTGTGACTATCAGTCACTAAAATGGGGTCTTCTGATATCTTCCTGGGAGAGAAAGAAATAAAAAAAAAACCTCTAAAATTGGAGGATCTGACCCCCTCTGATCACAGCTGATAGAGGGAAAGTACTTGGGTCTGACAGAAGTGCTTTAACTGATTGGCAAATATAATAGGAATGCTGTTAGTAGAATAGTCTGCCAAAATTGAGGTCAACCATTGATGTTATCCATTCAAAATCTAATAGGAAAACATGTATTTTTGCCCTGAAGGAAAAATGTGGTTACTGTCAATCTAATCTATGTTAAAATCGTGAAAGAATTGAAAAAAAAATGCTGCACTAATGAAACTGTTCAGTGTGGTGGGTGAAACTTGGCATTCAATAACAAGACAGATCCCAAAAATAAAAACTAATGTTTGTGCAGCTCCTTTACATTCAAGAATTTATTTTTTTTTTTTGTTTTTTTGCAGTGGGGATAATGTCTATGGATTTAAATGTCTTCATTCAAAAAAATGTTATTGTATATAGAACTCTGTATAGGATCATAGATACATATGACTGCATGGTAATAAATGCAAGCAGACAACAAGCACATTTTGTGTCTTGCAGCACATTAAACAATAAAAAGTCTACATGAAAACAGTTAATGCAAAATTAAATGTGTAAACTAGTGAGACAGGAGGGCCTGTCACTTAAGCAAGTTAAAACCCCTCAGGCTGGGAGGCAGCTCACCAGAACCAGAGAATCTCAATTTTCCACATGACAGGCTACCATCTCATTTATAATGATATTTTAATCATAAGACATCCTTTCTTGAAAAGGAGGGGAAAAAAAAAAAAATCCAGGTTCTAATGAACAAGACAGAATTGAACAATTCTGTCATTCCTCCTTTCAGCTGACAGATATTGCTGTTGGACTGCAAAGTTTCATTTAAGAGAAAGTTTCCTGATAAATGTTTCCAGTGTGAAGGAGTGAATGGGAGTCAGCTGTGATTATCCTCCAGCTCATTACAGCCAGGCTCCTACCCTGCACTGCTGACATCCCATTTCTGAAATGCATTTGAACTGGATTGAATTGTTCTTTTTTTGATCTGAGAGGCAATGTCAAACTGCAGCTTTGAAAAGACCCTACTGAATAGCTTGCATAAAGTTTTATTAACTTCAGGATGAGAAAATATAATTGGAAAATAAGGAAGCACCAGTGATATTCCTTGCCAACCTGATTATTTGAATTGGGGCTTAGGTCAGATTGTTATAAACACTTTCTTCTCAAAGTTGGGCTATCAAAACCATCCATTTTACATGAAGATGAGAAAACAATGAGTTATTTTAGGGGGTTTAGATAGCTTGACTATTTGAATTAGCTGTGATGAAGTATGTGGTGCAGAAATCCTGAAAAATAACATTTTAATAAGGAAAATGAGCTGTGTGCTGTTGATCCAGTGAGTGTATCAAAGTCAAGAGCTTGGCTGAGAGATGTGGATTTCTTTTGAGCTCTCATCCCAAACCTTTATTCATTGTTATGCTCATGCTTATGATTACCATGGAAGTGACACAACTAATTATAGGGATGTGCTTTAGCATCACTAGAACTCATCACATGAGCCTTTAAAAACTTCCTAAGTGCTTGGAAGTTCAACCTGCAGTCCTTTGCTGGGTAAATTACTTGAAATTAGTATTTCTATAATGCTTCTGTAAAAAAAAAAAAAAAAAATTATTTGATCACCCTCTTAGTTTTATTTATGGCACTCATTTTACCCCATATTGTGTTATCAAACTGGAATATTTTATTTTGAACCTGAAATCCTGCATGTTTGTTTAGCTGAGGCCATTCTGCAGTGGTGTCAATCTGAAGGGTTTTGGGGAGAGCTCAGTGAAGTTTGCAGCATAACTTAACAGGTTAAAAAAAAAAAAATCCCATTTTTCTCACCATTTATCTTGTTTTAAAATGGCTGTTATAGGAAAGGCATGAGTGAATATAACAAAACTGATTTTATTTAATACTTTCAATTTGGTATGCTTGATCAAATAAGCCACACACCATTGCATCTATCCACGGATGGATGAGTGTGGGCAAAGCTGAAAAATTGTTGTACATGGAAACAAGAGTAGTTTTTTAATGTACAAATCATTCATACAACTGCATAAACACTCATGAGAAAAACAAATTTTAAAGGGTAAATCAATTGCTTGTAGAAAAACTCCTTATGATTCTTAAATAGCCTGCTTAATTTTTTGGGTTTTTTTTAAGTTGACCCCTTATCCCTTTGGGAATTTAATGAGCAAGAAGACTCACTGAAATTAAGGCAAATATTGCTGCCCTAAATGTAAAGATTCTCTTACAGAGCCCTCAGAGTCAAACCCCATACCCCAAATTTCCTCCCCTTTTCTCCTGTAGCTGATACACTTTGGGAGGCTCACAACAGAAATAAATATTGCAGCATTAAAAGATTATTTGACACCTTTGCAAATGAGCTAGAAACAAAATTCCATGGAAGTAGGTGTGTGGCAGCTCGATGTGGAAGCTGTATTTCTTATTTTCCTGCAAAAAAATCTTTTAAAAAGACAAAAATGCAAGAGAACCTGAATTACCTATTTGCATTTGAAAATCTGTGAGATTTAGACTACATTTGTACCTATGTCCAGTATGAAAATGGTGCCTTAAATAATTTTGTAGCTGGTTTGTTCAAGGTCACAAATTAATTGCTGGCAGAGCTAAAAAAAAGGATCTAGGAGTATCTGCTCTCACCAATCCATCATGCTCATTACTGGTTATTTTTTTTCCCTACTGACTGGCTCATGGCTCTGGAACACTGTCTGGCTGACTGACATTACTTTTAGGCTTGCAGAAATTCATAAACATTGAAAGCTTCAACAAATAACTACACTGGATGGCAAAGTATCCTTAGCCTGCCCTTTCTTTATATAAAATGTCAGATTTATTGCTGGTTTCATGATGATCTTTGCCAAACTAGTTTTGGTTTTTTTAGCAGATAAAATGATGATCTCATAATAGATTTTGAGATGGTGGGAGTTGCAAAGCAGTGCTTCCAGTGCAGAACATTTTGGTTTGGTTTGGTATGGTTAATAGAGTTGTCAGTAATTACCTGTCATTTATTGGCATACTTGAGAATAACTATATTTAGCTGTTTCTTTACAGGTAACACACCATGTAGAATGTGAAATTGTAGCTTGTTGGTCTGATTTGGACATGATAGTTTTACTAAAAAAAGAAAAACTGCTGGTGTTAGTGACTTTTCCATATCTTTTTTCCTAGTTCTTTTAATGAACTGCAGTGGAAAGCTCTCAATATTGTGTGAATATGAGTGGAATAATATTTTTGTAATGTTTTTCTGCTAATATAAATTAACTTGTATTTTCTATAGCTAATCTAAATCTAAAATATAATGACTCAAATTACTTGTGATCCTAATACGGTTAGGCAGCCAAAACTCCTGGGACTGAGCAGAGCTTTGAGCCAGACTTGATGCAGATTATTTCTATGCTAATGTCTCTGTTAAATGAGAAGCAGAACCTATGGAAAGAAGGAACAGTTCAGAGGCAATGAAGGGAAAGGAGATTGTCTCCTTTATGCTTCCTTCCCTGTGTTTCTAGCTACAAAATCCATTTCCAGTAGAAATTCTGATTTACATTCGAGTGTTTATAGGACTAGCAACTAAATTACACTGCATTAGCTGTTCTCTGCCAGATTCTTGTGTCATTGCCTCTTTGTACTGTTTTTTTTTCCTGTTGAATTCCTCAGCCTGGAGTACTCTTGTCTGGCTCAACTGTACTTTGAGATACTCGCTAAGAAAGTGAAGAGACTATTTCCCCTAAAATGGGAGAGATCAATGGAAACTGCAGATTGCACTTTTAGTAGCAGAGAAGGGAAAAACTCAATCTTTATGCTGAAAAAAAATATGCTTTATGAGCTGAAAATGAGCTTTCCTCACTGGCTACCCAGCCACTGAGGGAATTGAAAGGGAATGTTCTTCCTTTCACTGTTGGGAAATTGGGCAAGGGCTGAAAGGGGCAGGGCAGAAAAACAAAAGGAATTTGCTTCTCTTCCTGTCTGCTGGGTCTGGCTGTCACAGGGTGATTATCTCGTGTTTCCTCGTGGCTGCAAGTGAGGCAAAGTGACTTCCCAGCTGTGAACAGGAGACTGACATTGGAGCAGATCTTTTACAGTCAATCAGTTTTCAGCAAGGGCAAAGAGAATGAAAATAAGAAATGGCTAGGAAATCAGGAGGAAACCCTGCAATTTCTGTCCATCACCAGAGGCATCTTGACTGCTTGTTCACAAGCCCTGCAAAGCTTCAGGAGATTGATTTTGCACAGCATTAATAGGATTAGGTGCACTCTGTCTTTGTTCTGACATGTTTCTGTTTTGGACCTTTGTAATGGGGAAGAGGTTTCTCAGCTTTGGTCTCAGAGATTGAGAGAGAGGCACAGAAAGCCCCTCAGGAACTCAGAAAACTCATGTTTTTGCTATGAAAACACTAAATCTGTGTGCAGGTTGCTTACTTTGGGTCTGAAGAGGGTGTGTAGGCAAGGAATTTACAATGTCACTTATCTGATACCCTGCATCAAACCAGATGGGGCTGAGAATCATTCCCAGCTGAGTAATGTACTGCAGGTGATATCTGGAATATCTGGAATATTACATTTGAGTTTGGCACCCTGAGATCACTAAGGATATTGGAAAGTGGAGACATTAAATGTGGAGTGTGGGGCTTGTGTGGTCTGGCAAGGATGAGACTCAGAGGGCACCAGGCTGCTCAAAATTGTGTCAGAAAGTTGCAGTGTCAGTGAAGCCAACTTTTTTTACATGGAGAAAGAGAATAAAACAAGGATGAGGAGCTACCAGATCAGGCTGGAGAGATTCACAGTGCACTTAGAGAGAAATTCCACAGGAGGTGGGAAGGGGAGCATTGTAACTTTCATTGTTAAAATATTAAAATGAGGGGAAGAAGAAGAAACTAGAATACATCATCAATATCTATTGTTTATCCTGATGTTTTATTTTTTATGTGAGAGAATTTGAACTTCTTGATCTTGAACTGGAGAAAACCCCATCATTCTGGTTTAGACTTTTATCTCTTTTTTTTTTTTAATTATTTTATTTTCTTTTATTTTCTTTTATTTATTTTTTATTTATCTATATTTATATTTTAAGTCCTGCAACTGAGATGTTTGCAAGACCTTGTTATCAATGGAAATTAATTTTTGCTTACATCTGACACCTACCTTTGGCAGATGAGATGGGCAGTGATTTTTAACATCTAATTGCCTTTTAAAATCATATTCCAGTTATTGGCTTACCCACAGTGCAGCTTACATGTTACTGGTTAAATAAGAGTAAAAGGTCACCTGTAATTTGGACAGTTTCTCACAAACCAACCTGCACATCCCTCAAAAGAGAATCCTTTTTAACCCAACTACCACAGGGAAGGAATTTTTTATCATTAAAATCTAATTCAATAAATAAAATAAAACAGCTGTAATTTAATGGTATCATTTACTGCATTTGAATTAATTTCTTCATTCTTTCCTGTGAGTGGAAGAGAATGAGGACACGACAGAAATGGTTTTGTGGGGACAAACCCAGTGTCAAAGTCCCTCCCTCATCCCAGCCTGGCCTCTCTGTTCTCTTTGATATCCCTCAGATTTGCCTTGAGCAGCACTTAGCAGTGTCAACAATTAATCCATTATTATAGAAATGATGTGAGCTGGGGGTTGAGAGAAGTCCTAGCTCTAACTAGAACATTATTTACCAGGTCACAAGTGTAAAAGTTAATGCACCAGAGCTTCTCTCCTTCCCCTTCTCTGGCTTGCAGCAGCAATGAACCTCAACTGGCTTCTATTCATCTGGCTTTTAACTGCTGTGATTTGCAAAGAGAATTAAAAATAAGACCCTTTATGTTGTCATCTTTTCTCCTTTCATTTTAGCTAATAATTTGAATCACAGATTTCTGTTTAACCAGATATTCAGGGCATGAACAATAATTTCAATAATCTCCAGAGTGGCATCATGTTGAAATGCAATTCAAAGAAAGGAAAAGAAAAAGGAACTACCACTTGTCATGGTGTGTTAAGAATGGCAGGACTCTGAACTTTTAGGAGTCCAGTGCACATGAGTTTAGAAGTTCAGTACAACTGCCTAAATAACAAAAATAAATAACAAATAGTAATGCTTGGGTGGAGAAAGAAAATAAGAGAGGTTGAGACATTCCATTTTTTTTTGAACAGTCAGCCTTCCTATTTTTGAGCCACAAATGTCTTTATTTTATGTGCACTGCATATGATACTTTAATGCCAGATTTGCTTTTTGATTGGTGTTCTTGTGACTGACTTTTTGTGCTGTAATTATTATCAATCTCTTACTTGGGTAGTTTTTCCATTTATTTGTGCTCACTACCTGTTCTCCTGTATCTTAGCATGTTATTTACCTTTTAAGAATTCTTTACCAGTGTACTGAAATTCACTTTCTTCTGTGGACAGTAGGGGAGTCAAATGAGCAGTATTTAATCTGAAATTAATGAAATGATTAATGCCTGAGAGTGCTAAATAATTGAGAGATTCCTGTGCATTTTTCTTTCATTTTTCTTTCTTCATTTCCTGATGCATTTAGACTTTTTTTAAGCACCTCAGTCTATCATTCAGAAGATCCACATAATGTGAATTATCTGGAATAACAGAGGTAAATCCATTGCTGTCCTGGCAATCAATCCTCTGTTTACACTCCCTCCCCCAAGTCTTCTGTTGATGATTTACCTGGTTTCTTCTGATTTTTTTTTTTTTTTCTTTCCTAGATGGCACTCTTTGTGTCACTTCCAAGTAGTGCTGTTTCAGAAATGCTGCAGCCTTGAACTATTGTGTTACAACACTCCCTTTTTTATTTGAAGAAAGGGAAACTGGTGTACAGAGTCCAATTCCCAGCCAAATGGAACATCCACAATCCCTTCTGCTCTCTTCCCTAACAAAGGTTCAGCTTTTAAAGAATATTTACAGGAGACAAATGTTTAAACAAAACACAGATGTTAATAGCTAATTACCAATTGGCACGTTTAACTATCCTGAGGAAAGGTATTGTCATGGGCATTTCACCAGTTTGCAAAAATTGTGTCACAATGACAAAAATAAAGAAAGGCAGAGGCTGATGAATTTGTCTCATCAAACATTGACAAGCAGAATGCAATATTATTGAGTGTTTTTTATGTCACCAATTACAGCAACTTGTGGGGACTTTAAGGAGAGGTTTGGTCTGCACATTGAGGAAATAAACACTGAGATTTTTAAGAAGGATAAATGGGGATGGGTCAGTGGATTCTCTCGAAGTCTGTGGATCATTATCTGTGCAAACAACTCATCCTTCTAAAGTAACTTCAGTCTGTGCTTAAAACCTCAGCAGATGTCAGTGCTTGTTATTAGAATGTTAAGCCTGGTCTCACCAGAGCAGCAGATTTTGAACTGCTAGGAGGCAAAAAACACTCACAGATGTGAGCATCCCTGTCAATAGGAAATAATATTTTTCTTCTATAAGCACCATGTTGCATCTCAAAGAAATATGGATTTTGTACTCTCCCTGTAGCAGGAGGGGTGGAAAACAGCACAGGAGCAAGTTCTGGAGGCAAAGTGCCACTTGGGGAAGCACAGGTTCCCTCTGAGATCAAACACACTGCTGAGGGAACCAGGAATTAGGAAAGGTGGCTTTCATTTGAGCTCTCAGATCACAGATTGACCTGCAAAACGTTCCAATCCTTCATCCTCTCCTTTTGGTCACTGCTGAACAGTGCTCATGGCTGGGCAGAACTGCTGAATATGTATTTATTTTATAGCTTGGAGCAGGTCTTTCTGTCAGGGATGCTGGGTCTGCCAGGGAGAGAACAGTCAGAGATATTAACCTTGAGTGCCTGGGAGCAGCTGCCTCAGGGACAGCTCCTACAAGTGTTTGTACATTCTGCTGTCTGAGTGGCATCAAGAATCATGGCCCTCTGCTAAGGGAAAATATCATTCATTCATTCACACTATCAAAATTTCCAGAAATATGTCCTCTTTGGGTGAATGGACAGCAAAAAGACTATCAAATTATCAGGGTAATGCCAACAGCCTATTTTAAAAACAAATATTCCTGAACATTCATTTTGTGTTTGATGATTCTCCTTATATTTACTATACTTTTAATCTGTGTAACTTTACACATTGGCATATTATTTTGTGTTGTAAAGTAAAGTTGCACAGTAAAAAATACATTGACACTGTGAGGGATGCCTGTTTAGTCCATCTTGTTCCTTTCTTTGTCTGCATGGTTTAAAAGACTGGAAAAAATGTCTTTTATTTCATTAATTTTGCCACTGGATTGTGATTTGTGGTTGGAGTTAAGCACTGCAAGCATGGAGGTGATATGGGCCCTGCAATTAGCAGTTTTCCTCAGTGACAATGGCAGCATTCCTGCTAAATGATTTGTTATGTTTTTAATTACTGGATTATATCTGAAATCAAGTATTCAACTTTGCATATTTCCAATTTGTTCAAATTATAGTCACATCATTATGTTCAAATCAGAGCACCCAAAATGCAGTTTTGCTCCAGGATAATTAACCAATGACTTTGAAATATGCAAGCAGGGAGTCTCATTTAGGTAGACAGCACAAGAAGCAAGGGGAGCTACTGATGCATTCCATTGCATCCTTATCTTCTGAAAACAAAGCCTCAATTTGCTTTGTTCTTGATTGCATTATTCCATGACAGATTTTGTGATCTATAGTTATCTTACATTGCTGCAACATTGAAACCCTTCACCCTTTAACATGTGCTCCTGAACTAATTGCTTTGAAGTTCCCCATAGAATTCCTCCAGTGAAAAATAAATAGAGCTAGCAAGACAAGTTCAGTGATATGAACGGTAAGAATAATGAGCTGTGTGTACCACGATTCCTGCAGTATTCCAGACAAGTTATTACACATTGGAGTGTTTCTCTACACAACAGGCCATGCTGTATCTTATTTTTTTTTCCTTTTCAATTGAATTTGTGCACTAAGACAGGGTAGAATGTGGTTTTCAATTAATTACCAAGTGATATCATGGCAGCCATGCAGCAGTCATGGTAAAAGTGCAGGAGTTAAAATAGTACTTTTCTATTTTTATTTTCTGGCCCATCCATCATTTCTGTTTCCTTGTGTCCATGTCTTTATTTAAACCTTGGTCATCTAACAAAACTCCACCACAGCATGTGAGCAAATGTAAAAATTAAAATAATAGGAAAAAAGATGTAGTAAAAACACCTGGCACCCTCAGCTGCTGTCCTAATCTCTCATTCTTCCAAATACATATTCCATTTGATCAAACCAAAGTCATTTTTCTGTGCATTTAGAGATGAATGGCACCTGGCCTGGCCTTCAGCCAGGCTGTATATACTGTATATACTGTATATACTGGCACTATGGATGTTAATCATCCTAATGATAGAACAAAATTTGTGAAAATAAAAAATGACAGGACAGTTACATAACTTTGAAATCACTGCATCATTTTCTCTCTTTATGACAATGTGGGGATTTATGCATCAAATTCAAATTTGTTTTAAAAATGTTTCTGAGAGAAAAAGAAAAGAAAAACAAAAAGCAAGTTGGGAAATTACCAGGTTCCATCCACAATGCTCATAGTGTTTCTTTAGCCTGATGGTGCACACACTTTTTGGGTTGTTTTCTTTCCTTTCCACTCCCTGGGTTGCTTTTCCTGCATCCCTGCTCCTCTGTGAGTTCCCAACAATATTCCCAAAGCTGTGCTCTGGAAGGCTGACTCTGCTCCCCAGGAACAGCCACAGACCAAGCTAGTCCTGATTTAGGAAAACCAGTTTGCAGTTCACCCTTGGAAGATATTTGAACTGTCTTAAATACAAACAGATTTTAGGAAATTTTGAATGTAAGACCATGTGTATGAATACTTTATAAATTAATGAGCTCCCTGTGATAACACAGGAATGTAAAAAATTGTAATTTATTGGAATTTCTGCTTTTGATTACTGAATTTTCACTGGAAATTTCCCCTGTTCTGCTCCATATTTTTCTCTTTAATCCCTACTCATGGATTGGAATGGCCATTTTCCCATTGGAATTCTTCTTATAAAACTGCTTTTCTTCCTGATCACCCTCTCCTAAGTAAATGGGATGATGCAAAATAGAATCACGATCCTCTGAAAACATTTGAACACATTTTCCCATTCCTAATAGGAACTCTGATTTGGAGCATGCTCACATAAATCTGTAAAGGAAAGGTTATAATTTAATAAATGTATTCAAAATCATTGACAGATTAATTTAGAAACAGAGGTTGGCAGGGGAATGTTAAAAATCTATTAATGCCTACCTGCTCTTTTATATCAGTGCAAAGTTTTTCAAGGTGCATGATGCAAACATTAAACAGATTATAGTGTGGGGATGGTACAGATAATAGTGCAAGGTGTGCACTGACCTTCCACCTGGATTTTGGCATGCAGGGTGTAACTCAGCACAGAGAGTATTTCCTGTCTAATGCAGACATCACTCTGGTTTATTTGCTGTGAACGGTGAGGAGAGTCAAAGCCAGCAGAGAGCTCAGGCACAGTCTTCATTAAAGAGGTACAAAGACCACACCATCTGTGCAGCAAGTCCCAGCTCTCCCTGGGTTTGTTTGCTCAGTAGTTCCTGCTGGCTGGAGCCACCTGCTCACTTAATTAGGAGCACAGCCTTAAAACACTGCCTGCTACAAGCCCCTGCCTCTCCAGAGGAGAGCTGACCAACCTGCAGGGCAGGCAAAACTTTCTGGGTCTTGCTTGGGAAACTGACTGAGTGAGAGGAGCAAATAAGGTGCAATGTTCAGAAAATACCTTTTATTTTTTCTTTTATTTTTTCTTTTATTTTTTCTTTTATTTTTTCTTTTATTTTTTCTTTTATTTTTTAAGAAGGTGTGTTAACACATCTTTTTCATCAGTGCTAGTTTAACTCAATTAAGAGAGTTTTGCATTTCACTAGCACGAAGAAGTGAAAGCTGCAGCCTTTCAAAAATATTAAATGTGAACTAAGAGAACACACAGCTCATTTTTCATTGATTTAGCTTCATAAGTCAAGATACAAAACGAAAGCAAAAGTTGCATTTGAAACCTGAGTGTGACAAAATGGAAGTTGAAGTTCACAAATCTGATCTAAAGAATGCATTCTTGCCAATTAAAAAATGAGAAATGTTCAGGCAGAAAATCGAATGGTTCATTAGAATAATCAGTTTAGTACTATGCAAAACAAACAAACAAACAAACAAACAAAAAAAAAAAACTCCAAGAACTCTGAACTTCACACACATTTCAGTCTTCCCAGAAAAGATAAAATTCCACTTGGTTTTATTTTCTACTGGCCAACTGCCTGAGTGCAAATAACATCAATAATATATCCAGCTGTTTTACTGGGTAAAGATGACCCATCTGGACCCCTTTCAAAATAAAAGTGAATTTAATAACACGAAGGAGGATATTGATGTGAAATGTCAGGACCTGGAGGCTGTTGCAGCTGCAGATGGGACATGTGGACATGGTGCTGTTGGTTTTTGTGACTTTCCTTGTTGCTTGTGACCTCCTTGGCTGTGAATCCTCTGCTTTTATATCTGTGTAATTGCAGGATTTGCTCTGCTGAATCCAGAAAATGGGTTGGGCTGACTAGGGCTGTGTCTAACAGATAGACCCATGTCCATCTCTGCTTTGTCTCACCACATTTGTGGGTTTACCACTGTGGATTTGCAGGGCAGGCTTTTATCTCAAGCAGGCACAACCATATTCCTGTGCAGGCTTTCCCAGCTGAGATGTTACAACCCAACAGCAAGTTCTCAAAAGATAAGAACTCCAAAAATAAGTTTTCTTCAGCTGGGTTTTGCATAACTGTAGTACTGGATCATTACTATATTAAGAAATAAATGTTAATTTTTTGCTACTGTTAAAATAGATTATTAAATGTTGGACCTGCAGGGTGTGTCTCTGTGTAACTTGCTTGCTTTTACACTAGCAATCTTAATGAATTCATTAATTACTTAATGGAACTTGAAGATAATAAACCTTCACTAAAAGTTTAATATTAATTATGACTATTATCATCATTATTACTCATTTACTGCAGGAGGGACTGGAGTATGGCTGCTGGGACAGAATATATTGAGGAATTCACAGAATCTCTTAATTTTGTCCTCTGTTTAACTCAGGGCGTTTCTGGCTGTGATGAGGGAGAAAGAGCTGAACCACAGAAGTGAATTATTCCCTGTTGGAAACTCAGCAGGGTGTACAACACTTCATGACCAGGCTGTTTCTTGCTGCCTCCAATCTCTCCTGGCTCTGCACTCTCATGATGCTGCAGTCCTGAATTATTTCTTGCTTTCTTTAATTACAGACCCTGCTGTATCCAGTTTCCACTCGTGCTGTAGTTATGATTCTCCTTAACCCTGCAAACTCCCCTTGGGCTCTGCCTTCAGTTTGGCACTTCCAGGGCTGTGTATCCTGATTTCCCTGGTAAATCAGATGTCCTGGCATTCAGTGGCACAGGTCTAGCAGGAGGAGGTCACCAAATTTCTTTTGAGTTTCTGAGCAGGGGTTTATATTTCTGTGAACTCCACGGGCACAATTCTGCTTTTTATTTTTCTATGATCCATCTATGCAAACTCAGCATGGGAATTGGCACTTCTGGCCATTTCCATGGATGAGATGATTAGGGATGTGGCTCCTGTCCCTGCAGTAACCAAGGACACGGCCCAGCAGTGCCATTCTCTGAGTGCACAGTGCAGAATATAGAATCATCAGACCACAGGATGGTTTGGGTTGGAAAGGACCTCAAAAATCCCTTTAGTTCCAAACCCCTGTCCCTGGCTGATCCAAGCCCTGTCCAGCCTGGCCTTGTATTTTTGCAGGGCTATAGATGTTTTTCTTCTTTGCATTGCTAAAAATTGTGTTCTTTTAAAAACTACATCAGGGCATAAATTCAAAAAATAAAATAAATAACTGTTAGCAGAAACCCCACAGGCCGAGTAATATTCAAAATTTCCCATGATTTTTCCCCCCAGCTGATTTAATTGGCTGCTTGACCACTGCTGTGGTTGGCAGACACTTTTAGTCATATTCATTATGCAAGAACACATCCAAGTGCCTCTTACACAGAAGTTGAAACATATATTGAGAATTTGTTGTTATTTCTCTTTAAGTACCATAAAATATAGATGAATTCTAACAAAGAGGTAAATGTATCTGAATAAAATTACTCCTGTGTATGTCAAGTTGATATAGCAGTTGCCATGGTAAACAAACACTGTACATAAATACTTAAATAAATAGTTGTATATTTAGAAGGGTAGCAAGCTGTTAACCAAGATTTAGACACTGATAAACAAACCCTGTAGAGAATCCTGGTGCTTTCAACTGTCTATATATCTATTCAATTAGTGAACTTACAGTTCAATAAATTGTTCCAGCCTTTAATTGGAGGTTGGAGACGCAGGCAAAGGAGCAAAAATAACAATAAGCATCATAGGTAGTTTTAAGAGAGAAAAAAAAACCCACAAAAAACTACTGTGAATCCATAGAGCTTGCCCTTACAATATTATCTCAGTTTGCTCCTGAGACTATGGGCAGCAAAATGGAAAATAAAATTTAGGTTGAGTTGCAAATCTAAAGGTTTTGAAGATGAGTTAAATCAACTATTTAAACACAAATCATTATAGTCTTTTCGAGAAAACAGAAGCTGAATGTTTCTGCTAGTCCCAAAGAAGATTAAGTGCATCTCTGTTTAGATTGTGGGGGAGGGCAATATTCCAGCTACAGACAGAAGGGGAGGTCAGAGTGGCTGAAAGGATTTGGGGCTAAAAATAAGCAAACAAAACGAACTATTTGGATGTTATATCACAGCATTTCAGAATAGTAGCTTTTGCAGTCATTCATAAACATCAGTTTTAATTCAACATTTTGTTCCAAAGGCAGCCTGAGCCTGCAGCATTTTGAACGCACCTTTTGGTTTTGTCTGTGCTTAGCTCTCAAGGTTTCCCTCTTCCCTTTAGTCCCATCTCAGGCCACCCTAAGGCAGAAGGGTTTGTACCTCATTGCTTCTCTCATTTAACTACGGTGCAATAAGGAATAATTGCCATTAGCAGCTCGTTAAAATAACGTCCCAGTGCCCTTCCAGCAGCCCCATACCCCTTCCTGCTCAGAGCCTGCCAGTGGGGTTTGTGCAGGTGGGAATATGACCTGCACGTCCTCATGCTCCTTTTGGGATTTAAATGAGCACCCAGGCTGCAGCCCATGTGCTTCTAATTAATTAATTTAATCATTAATGATCACCCATCGTCATCAGTGCAGTTGTATTTTTTCGTGGTTCTGTGTGGTCACTCACAGAATCCATCACTGAACCTTGTGCTTTCTGTAAAAGGAGGTTTCTGCAGCAAAAGGAATAATTGTTAATCAGGTGAGCTGTTTAATGTCTGTCTGATGACCTGTCCTGTGTCATTGTCCTTATAGCCCAAAGAGTCTAAAAGAGTTAAATGACTCCTTGCTTTCTGTCTTTGCATACATCTCATCTCAGTTTCATCTGTTTCCTTTTTGGTAGGTTTTGTTTTTAACACAGAATAACAACCACCAACTTGAACCAGTTCATTTTACTTGCTCCATCGAATTTTTTGGTTTTTTCATTGTTCTCAATTCAGGACAAAATTAGATATCTCATCTCAAACACAATTGAGGTTCCCTAGAATAGTTCAGAAGGAATTTTGCCAGAAACCTGATAACCATAAATGCCACAAAAAGCTACCTTCCATTCTCTAGCATCTGATTCATCTGCTGAATAGCTCGGGGAATTAAATAAATAAATTGCTGCTAAATAACAATAAACTAATTAATTGCTGTTTGTGTTTTCTTTCCAGGACATAAGAAACTCATTTAGAGCTGCCATTGCTTGTTGGGTAAATACATTCTGAGAGTAATAAATGTATAAGATTATTCACTGTTCAGAGTAAATACATGATTAGTAGTTGTCAAAATGCACATTTCTCCACAACAATAGGGCCCAGCAGCTGCTTTGCTGCTCTGTGCCAAGGCTTGCTCAGGAACTCCTCAGTTCATGGCCCACTGGAGCAGGAGACAAACACAATTCCCCCTCTGCCATTAAACTGTGCAGAGCCTCAGAGGATGCCAGGTGTCTGTGACAGGGGAGCTCTGACAGTCCTGTGGCAGGAAAACCAAACCCAGCAAAGCCAGGGGCTGCAGGCTGGAGGTGGAGACTCCAAATGTGTTATGAATGTCAGAACTGCTGTGGCTGAGAGGACAGGCAGAGTTTTTAATCAGGATTTTTAATATGTAATCCATACCCCAGAGATAGCTCTGCTGTCCTGCACACTTCAGGTGTATCCACTGACACCAAAATTGGAAATTTGATGGGAAGGGGTTCACATCAACTATGAAAACAAACCAAGGTGTGCATGGGGACAGGTGAAAAGGTTTTACTGGATTGCCCTGCTCACTTCAGGAGCAGCAACACTTCCAGTGGAAGCTTTTGAAATATTCCCCAGCTTTAATTTCTCCAAGGAATTTCTCATCAGCATTAAAATTTCATCTTAAACAAAACACATCCCTTTCAGAAAAACTATACTGGAGAAACTGGTATCATGAATTACACTTTTCTTTATTGAGAGAAATGAATTTATTGAGGGAAATGATTTATTGGGCATGCAAAGATTAATCTATCTTTTTTTTTTGTGGAGTTTAATTTTATCTGCACAAATCATAGGAAGGAGTGAAAACAGCTGGGAATGCTTCAAAAGTCTTAAAATTCTGTCAAATAATTTGATACTTCCTTTGATAAAGGAGGTAAATTGATTAAAAAAAGAGAAGAGCAACTTCAGGTGAATCTTCCACTATTTTAGGTGGTTTTTGACATAATGGTGTGTGGGGTTTTTGAAGATCTGCAGCTCCATGACTTGTCTGCATTTTGGGCAGTTAAACAAAAATATGAGTATTGTGTGTATTCTGTATTTCAGGTTGAGTGACTAAGCAGGTTTATAATGGCAGAATTGCTTTGTTAACTCATGGTAATTTTTAAATCCTTTCAAAAAGCAGGGTATTTTTGGCACTGAATCCAAAATCAAGTGGTTTGTTTTTTGGTTTTTGTTTTTTTTTTTTCCTTTTCATTGGAATTTTTTTCTAAATTGATTTAAAACATCTTAAATTATGAGATTTGTTATATAAATGCACATTGATTACTACATGTAGGCTCCTGTTTCAAGCTAAATGTCAGCTTGAAGAAATCTTTTATGGTTGTTACATATTAAAACTTCTAACAAATAGAAAAATGGAAAACAAAATAATCTTAGAAACAGGCAAACAGTGGTGAGTGGTGAGAGTGTGATCACACAAAATATGTGTACAGGAGGTAAAAGGAGATGAGGATGTGATGCTTATTCTCTAAGCTGTGATATCTAACTCTCAGTTTGGTCACTCTGAGTTTCTCTGGTTTTCCTGGTGAGCTCTTTCCCCTGTGCACAAACTCTTGGGCACAGGGATATTAATTAGGGGGCAAGACAGAGAAAAATTGTGTATTTTAAAGTGACAGAGCAGCTGCCAGGATAGAATCAGGGGTAAGAGTGACACCAGATCTTTGATTTCCTAAGGACAAGTCATGGCAGAGGGAGATTCTCAAGTTAATGCAGAAATAATTAACCCAGCTACACCCAGGCTGAAGACATTGCTGAAAACCTTGCCCAAGGAGAGATAAAATTTTTATTCTCTGTGTGATGCTGTTTTTCCAGTACCTTGTACAGGGAAGGTATTCAAAAATTAGAACCTTTTTTTTTTTTTTTTTTTTTTGCAAAGTAATCTGGCAAATAGCAGGAGAGAAAAATATTATAGTCTGTGAAAATTTTGTTTACTGTAGCGATCTGGGACAAATAGTGTTTGCATATTGCATTACCATCTAAGAGTAATGGCATATTTACTGCACTGATACTAAAAGCAAACACTTTAATATTTGTAGTTATGGTTTCCATTTTTGCCTTTCCCTTTCCCGAGGCACCAGCAAGAAAAGAGATGAGAATTAGAAAAAGTATTGCTTTATGAAAAATTGCAAGGGCTGTAAATTACAAGTGTTGCTGGAGTTCCCTTGAATTATTCAGTGTTTTTTAAGGTTTTATGCTCTGTGTACAACAGTGTCTATGTTTATTTGATCTATTATTTTTATATAGTTGTCTGACACTTCTTTATGAAAAAGAATAAAAGATGTGAAGCTTATCCACAATGTCAAATTTTTATCATGTCCAAACATTTTATGGTTCTGCATGTTTCAGATCAAAGAATTCTAGGTTATGTTTTTCTTGTTTGATTTAATCTTACCAACAGTAACAGCATTTTAGATCACATTTTGCATATACATTTGGAAAATGAAATGAGAAGTTTAATTGTTATTTTTTAGCACAATATTTATTCTCTAAAAAGATTTTGAGGTGGATAGCTTTGTTTCAGAGTCTGATTTTCTGTTGAGCAGTAAAACATTTATAGGAAATCTTGTTTTGCTAATGCATTTACAAGGAAACTCAGAGCTAGTTCTGGGGAGGAGCAGTAGTGAGGAATGTTAATTTGATTTTTTACCAGTATGGACCGATAATCTCTATATTTTTTACCTAGTTCCAGTAGTTATAACAGGTACAATACAACTTTTGGTTCTGGGGATGTCTTTATTTTTTTTTTTTTTGCTGACTGTATTTTACCATTTTATGACTGTGCAGTTTAGTTCTCCATTTATCCCAGCTCAGGCTTTGGTGCTGTAATTCTGTCTCTGCACTCAAAAAACTCAGGATGCAACTGAATAACTTTCCCTGTGTCAAGTTTTACTCAGTTTTTGAAATATACCTTTATCTGCAGAAAATTTGCATTATTTTGAGCTTTAGAGTCAGTATCTATTGCATCCAGTATATTCCAGAAACCAGATTCAGGGAATACAGTATCTGTTGTATTAAGTTGTATAAAATTAGATCATATGTGGAATTGTTTGGAAAATCAGTGCTCTCAACAGTGACCAGGAAGGCTTTTTTGTTTCCTTTGGTGTTTACTCTTTTTGGTTTATTTCTGGGAATGTCTCACCTCTGCAGAAACTTTCACCAGCCTTCATGAATCTTGCTCCTGCTTGTACCAACACGCCCCCAGCTCTTCCCTTGATAGGAAAATATAAAACTCCCAAATGCTTCCTCAAGGGAAACTCCTGGGGACTGGAGTTCCTGCCTTGCCACAGATTAGACAGCCTTTCCCAGCTTATCACATCCAGAAACATTCCCAAAATAACTTATTTATAAAGAAAGAGCCTGAGACTGCTCAGCTAGGGGGAAATCTGCCACTTGCTTTTAGAGCCAATAAAGGAGGATTCTTTGGGGAGAGCAATAGAGGAAATGGAAGTAGATTGACTATATGCACCTGCAAGAAAAACTGCCAGGAATAAAAGTGTTAGACAGAGCTCTGCTATCCCTGGTGAGACACAAAGGCTGTGCTGGAGGAATATTGAATCAACATTGTTCCCAGCAAACCTGATGTGTGACACTTTTCCAGCTTCTCTTCTAGCCCTGAAAAATATTTTGTTGGCTGATGGTAATGCAGGAGTGGAGTTTTATGTCACCCACACGTTGTTCAGGAAGGAAATCTCTGTATTTCACATTTCCAGTGGCCATCTAAATAAGTTTCTTTAGTGATTCAAGCTTTGCAGAGAGTTCATGTAATGGAAGATATAGAGTTTATGAATATGTTTATGGAATTCCCTCTGTGGTCCCCCATTTGAGCTGCACTTGTGTTGTTTCTGCTGCCTCTTTTTGTCAGCTGAACTGAATTGTCTCACAGAAGCAGAGATTTCTTTCTGCCTCCTGTCTGCAGGATTTTTTTAGATCTATCTGTCCTAAATTGCCTGTGCAGTTAATCTGGATTTTTAGAAAGTCGTAGATGTTTGACCCAAATCTGCTTCTTTGGTAACAACAAGGATCATGTGACTTGGCTCTCCTGCTTATTTGGGGTTAGAAAATCCTCAGTAATTAGCACCCTGATGTGTGCTGGAATATATGAAATGAATAAAAATTTCATCAATCAAGAGAATGCTCATCTTTCTATGTGAGTGCAAATTCACATATCCTGCAATGATTCTTAAAAATAAAACTTTTTCTTTTTAAATTAAAAAATATTATTTTGGCACCATTTTTCTAAATCTTACTTTATTGACTCCCCTCCCACAAAATGTTATAATGGAAAATTTCTAGAGATTTAAATGAATACTGGTTCATGGATTCAGTTTCTTTAGACAGCACATGAGATACACATTAATTTAAACAACATTTTTATTTAATATTTCCAGATGATAGATGGGCAGTAGTTGTGTAATTTACTTTCCTGTCTTTGTAGAAGCACTATTTGGAAGGATGTATTATTATGTAGAAATGTAATTCAAGTACTTAAATAGAATAAAAGCTCACCAATCTGACACTGATAATTGATCAATTAGAAGAAAAGTATATAGGAAAATGAAATCATAATTGAAAAGTCAGTGATAGTGAAAATCTTCATCTGCTTTTCTGGATTTGTCGTGAGAGTGAGATTTATTTTCATAAGATGGAGATGAGTTTGGGGAATGTGTCTTACTCTATGTAATTGACCAAAGGCTGAACATTCAGAACCTCAAAGAGATTTCCAAATCTTACAGGAGTGACAAAATTATCACCCAAATCCAGAATTAATGCTTACTGAGAACATCCCCAAAGAGAATGTATATTTTCATTCCTTACAGGAAAGGTAGGGGCTGAGTTTCCCTCAGGTGAACTTCAGGGGAGAAAAGGAATTCCACATTTCCATCACAGAGATCCTTCAAAGAGGGGGAAACCAGCCCAGTTATTTCTGGCAGAGTGGGACACTCACCAAGCCAGGAATGAACCAGAGCTGCTCTCACTGCTTCACGTGATGGAAAAGTGCAGGAAAGCTCAGCCTGAAAAACCTGCAGCTGCTGTGGCTGAGCTCACACCTGGTGGGTTTTTCCCTCTGTCTGGTGAAGTTTGTGGGGAGCTCTCCTTGGAGAGTGAGCTGTCAGAGTTTCTGTCTCCTTTTCCCTCTGCTGGAGCTTTGCTGAGAGCTGCAGTTTCACCTCTGGGAGCTGGCCCAGCCACATCCCATCCATCAGCACTCTCTGCTCTGCCTTTGCCTGTTTCAGGGAAAGAGTGGATAGAAATTCTTCTATCTCACACACAAAAGGGTGAAGTACTGCCTGCCTTACACAGCCCAGAATATGGCCTTTCTCAATGCTGTAGGAAAGAAAAATAGAAGAGGCTTTGCTGGGAGTTTATTTTTGAAAGGCACTTAACCCTCTGTCTTACCCTGCAAATAGAACTGAACATCCTTTAGCTCAGTTTTAGTACAATGCTGATTTTGAACACTAAAATGTGTTATTTCATAAAAATTAAGGGCAATCAAAAGTAAAGTCAGTCCTCCAGCCAAAGAAGAACCAATTGACTCAGATTTGTGCTTAGGGCAGTGCCTGTTCTTTTGTATTTTCCTTGTCTGTTGTGAAATTGTTGGGACTCACACATACAGCCTTAAAAATTGTTATTGAAAAACTGAATTTTGGTTTTCTACCTGCAGATTCCATTTCTTTCTCTAGGTTACATTGCTGAGCTCCTGCCACAGCTGGCTCTGAACACAAATTCGTGTTTACACCTTTCTGTTTCCTTGGATAGCAGAGCAGGTGTGGGGAAGGAGATCCCTGCCAGGTAATGCAGGTACATTTAATGCAACACTAAATTAAATCTATAACCACTGCACAGAGGTGCAAAGAGGGATTATTCCTTGTGCTTCCCCCTTTTTCCTCACACATTCTCTGGAACTGCAGGGAAGGACAAGAGCAGGCTCAGTGTAGAGTGGATATTTCTGGCAGCAATTGTAGATTTGCTGGGAAATGATTTTTGTGAAAAATATTTGGAAACAGCTCTTGCTGAAAAGAACAATAAATAAGTCAATAAAGGCCACAGGACAGGAATCCACTTTGGGGAGAACTTGGCAGTTTTTCAGAGTTTCTGTATCAGCTTTATGGAAGGTGGTGAGAGGGAAAGTGTAAGTTAGGTAGTGCCACTTTCAGCAGAGGAGAAAACAGAATCCAGCAGTTTGGCCAAGTTCTGGTTGTGATGAAAAGATTCACAGATTTTCAAATTTCTTTACCTTGTGTCACATATTTTTAGATTTACAGTAAGATATGAAACCCGAGTAATATATCTTAAAAAAAAAAAAAATCATAATTTAGTTTTGCACAGAAGAGCAAAACAATTCTTTTTAAACTCCATCACAAAGAAATGACTAGATTAAGGATACAATAAATCTATTTGTTCATTATTCTGACAAAATAAGTAACATTTAATACAGGCAGCATGAGGGCTGAACATTAAGTGCTGCACACAATACAAAATTCATTACAGAACCATCAGCATCTTTATGTAAATAAATATCCATCCTGCACCTCCTGTTGCTGATCTCTGTGTCCCTGCTGTATGTTTTCCACTTAACATCAGGCATGTGGATAATGTCCTTGAAATAAATACTAAATCTTTGTGAATAAGCCCCAAAAAGAGCTGCCACTGCTCAGTGCATCTCCACCTCTCTGAATTTCCTGGAGCACATCTCAGTGCTGAGCCACAGGACCTGCACTCAGCCACTGTTTAATACATTAAAGCACATTCCTGATCCCCAAAGTGTCATGCCTGCAATTTATCTAACGAGACACACTTTCATAATCCATCAAGATTTGATGGCAGCTTATAAAATTAGAACCATTAGAATATCTCAGAAGTTTCCCTTCATGCATGCCTTTTCCTGTTGCCCCCTTCATTCATTTTTATGTCTGGGAAAATAAATGTTCGGCTGATTTGTCTTAGTCTTATCATTCCATTTAAAAATGGGGCTTATAAAAAAAAGATGGACAAAGACTTTTTGCCAAGGCCTGTAGTGACAGTTCAAGGAGCAATAGTTTTAAAGTGAAAGAAAGTAAATTTTGGTTGGATATAAGGGAGAAATTCTTCTCTGTGAGGGTGGTGAGGCCCTGGCACAGGTTGCCCAGAAAAGCTGTGGCTGCCCATAAATATCAGTTTTTCATATACAGGTGACTTAGGTGATGTCTCTTCATTTTCTTAGCAGAATTCCAGATGGAATTTCAATATTTGAACAGGTCTGAAACACAGATGTACCTGATAATAATTACTGCTTCTGATCCTAGCACAGGGAGGCATCACTTTGGCATTTTCTAAGAAGCCAAATTCTGCTTCAGTGTGTGAAAATAATTGTTCTGATTGGTGTCACTGTGAAAATAAGTTCTGATTAATTTCACTGTGAAAATAAAGGGAAGCTCATGATTTTGAAAATTGTAGGATTCCTCTGATTCTGAATTTCATTTAAGACAGTGTAATTTCACCTGGATAAGGAATGAAGAATGTTTTCTCCCAAATGTTGTTGAGTGAAAATGTTTTTATTCTGTGACCTCTTTCACAGAACCTTTACTTTAGATAAATATAACTATTGGCTGTAATTTTGTTCCTTCAAGACAGATATCTGGAAGTTATGACAAGGTGTATTTTCTTAGGAAACACATCTGAGCAGGTATTTCATAGTTGCTTGTGTTCATGTAAGCAACTGAAACCTCATTTTTAACCTATTGCAAAGTAGTGTTTGTTCTACTTTTTAAAGCTCTACTTTATCAGCTAGTATGTAAGAAAGGAGAAAAAAGGAAAAAGACTTTGTGTTTCACAAAGTCTAAAATCAGATACCTGAAGATGGAATTAGAAAATTAATTAGGCGACTTCTGTAATATTTTACTCGTGCTACCAGTATCTGTTGCTCTTACTAATTTGTAGTTACAAATATCTGCAATTCCTGTAATTTCTCATTACTGTGGGGACAGAAATGAAGCCAGATTTTGTGTTGCTGTGCTGATGAGATCAGAGAAGCACCTAACACCCTCCACTTGCCCTCCTCAGCTGGGAAGCTCCTTCCCTAAGCAGAAAATGAAAACTCTTCCAAACAGTTTCGGAGTAGGAATTAGCAATGCAGCCATATGTATGTAAATTTTATGCATTTAGAACAATCTCATGAAGTAAAACAAATGTGTCTGATAGGAAAACTCAACTAGAAAAGATTGGTGTATCTCTTGTCTCTTGTTGATTGCTAATGGAGCACTTTCATGTTCTGAATTCACATCACTGAGCTATTATTTTGACAGGTCCTAGATGAAATACACTCCAGATTTTTTTTTTTTTTTCCTTTAAGAAAGTTACTTACAAGAAACAGATTTATTCTCTGCCTTGCTCATAAGTTTCAGGCCCATCAAAAATCCCCTTTTATCTGCCTTCAGATTGTGTTGGTTGTCAGTCTCTTTACAGTGGCTTAGAAACCATTCAGGCTTGTCAACTTATTGAGAGTAATCTGGAAGAGCATAAAGGAATTTCAAACATTTCAAGGACTACACAATGATAAGATACATCTACCAGGAAAGCTGAGATAAATTCATATTTACTGGTATGCAAAATAAGGTCATTCAGTGACCTGAATCTCTTACAAGCTGTTGGAGGTGTCTCACAAAAGCTCTAAATGCACTCTGGGTGTCTGCAGCAGTGCAGGTGTACAGGAGCAGTTCCTGGTGGATTTTTGAGATTGGGGAATGGGTTTCAGGTTGGCCAGATCCTGGGAGATGGCTGTACTTGATTTTAAAGACCAGATGTCTCTATGGTCTACTTAAAGAAAACATTTTATCAGACTGAAGACAATGTATGAAATGTGAGTTTGTTAAAACATTTATGCTCTGACAGAGTGGAGGTGATTTCATGAGAATGGAGATAATTCCATAAGAGAATCTGATATACAGTTATTAATAATTTCTGCAACAGCTCCAGTGCAATTTGTGCTCCCAAGTTAAAGGCATGAATACACCAAATGGTGGGACTTGCTGTGGTGTATAAAATAAATTATTCTTTCCTAACTCTTGCAGAAATGTGGCATGGTGGGGAGTTGTTTCTCCCTGTTGGTCATTATCCAGTGTGTGTTTATTGGGTAATCTGCCCAGTTGTGTCAGGCTCTGCTAAAAAAGATAATTTTTAGGTGGTGTAAAAAAGGCAGAAACCTGACTCAACTCAAAGACACAGGGCAGAAAGAAGGAAATTTTGCCATCATTCCCCTGGAGGTTGATTATCTCTGAGAGCACAGTGTAATGGCTGTGGAACAGTTTTCTCCTTGGAGCCTTTTCAAAGCAGTAACTCATTCCTCTTTATCAGACTCCAGGAGAAAGAGGGAGCTTGACATTATTGCTGTTAGAGAGATGTAGGCAAATGGGTTAAGGAACTTCTGCAGCGAGGCTGGTGTAAAACCTGACACAAAAATCCATAAATAAAGCACTTGATCTACTGGAGGCAACAGTTTTAAAGCACATGTTCAATCTGCTGGGCCATTCTACCTTAGTGTGTAGGGATATTGCTTTATCTGGGTGGTACTTAATGAGCACAGAGATAAGAACAGGCATCCATACAACTGAAATGGAACTGACATACAGGTTTGGGGTTTTTTCTCTACAGATTCTGAAGAAATAATGTTAAAATATGAATTTTTGGAAGAGTAAGCATTTAAAGGGATATATTTAATTTCCTTCCCTATATAAGGGATATTCATTCAGATCTCTATCTGTGATTTCAGATGGGTCTCAGGTGATGTTTTCAAAGGAGTCTGAGGACTCTGAATGGTTCTGCTTTTGGGTAGTTTAACTATATTTTTTAACTCACTTATGGAAATTTATATATTTATATAAATCAACTTTTTTCTGCTCATCTGATGCCAGAATCATTGGTTCTGAGTCTGAGAAGAATTTGGATGGGATGCCCAAGGACTGGAGGTGTGACCTGTGGATGTTTATGGGAGTTTATTCCCACTGTGGAGTTTGTTTCTGCTCTTGCCCTATTTAATGCCAAAGCATTGGATCATGTAGGATCCTCAGCAGCACTGTGGTTTCAGAATTTATCCTGAAGATGTCACAAAAATAGGGCTTTACTCCCTGTCTATCAGCTCTGTCAAGAGCAATAAAATTTTCATCATTTCTTTGAGATGAAAGACTTTAATATTAAAGTGTCTTATCAACATAGCCAAGTTTTATAGAGCCATTACAGACATTCCAAAATTATATGAGCAGGGGTAGTGTGAGAGGAAGGCTCTATCTACTGTAGTAGCACAAGATAGTACCACAGAGCTCCCTTTAATTTCTAAAAAAAGTTACTCAATAAAGAATTTTAAGAGCTTCTCTTATTTTTAATTTCTATACAAAAGCTAAAGTCAAAGTAAATGTATAAAACCCCATTTTTCCCACAAAGTAATCTCATCACATTGTAAGTAGTGCTTATTTTTTAATTGGGGCAAATATCATTTTTTCTGCAATGAGTTTCTTGATTGGAATTTAAGGAGATTTCCATTTTGAGCTGTGAAATGCACAAGCAGAGATGTAACAAAAGAGAAATTGATGTATTTGTGCAATGAGGGTTGTTCACTGCACGAAGGAGTGAGATGAGGCTCCTGACATGGAAGTGAACTGAGAAGATTTTGGGATTAACATTTTCCAAGGAGTTTGATAGTTCAAAAAACCTCTGGGGACCAGTGAACAGAATTTCCTACTGGATGCTCCTTTGATGATATCACAGCCTTCCTGAAGCAGAAAAATAATGTGTTGTTACTTTTCTTTATCATTGTTTTCATATTTTTATTTTTTCACCTGGAATTGAAACAAGTGTTATCAAGAAGACAAGTAAATCTAATTTATTTGTTTAAAGAACTGCTCAGGTAGAGTGGATGAACAGGTTGATTGGAATTTCCAGTATAGCAGTGAGAACAAAGCAAATGGTCTAGATTAATGAAATTATTCTGCTTTGGGGCAAAGCCTATTCAAAATGAAGACAAAAATATATCAATATGGTCTTTAAATGCATTTGAAAAATTTGGTATGATATTTCCTTTAGGCAAAGAACAGTGGACAGATAAAACTGATTATATTTTAAATATTATACAACTGATTAAATTTAAATATTTATATGTATGTGTTGCTCCTGTTTGGTTTACACCAATGGAATTATTCTTGATTTACATTGAGATAAGACCAAACTAAAATCATGAATGCATTTTGAAATAAGCAAATAAACATATTTTTAAACTCTAAGAATATGTAAATAAAAATATTAAAATAAGATTAAAAGAAGCAGAACTGCCATAGTTAAGGGAAAAAATTAAGAGCACTCAGAAGTTTCTCTCTGTAAAATTTAAAATCACTCATTTTGTCATTGTGTGTGCAATTATAGGTTTAAATGTCCAAGAATGCTGCTCCTTTGGGTTTGTTGGTTGGAAATCTCGTTGCATTTGGGAAGCACAATTTGTTTTAGGTGTTTAGCTCCCTCCATGGGCTGTCAGCACCTGTGCCCAGGTGTGCTCACAGGGCTCAGCTCCAGTTCCTTGTGCTGTGTCCAGAGCTGGAAAACGTGGAGAGAAACTTCAGCTGAAAATTCAGGTACAAATAAATCAGAGCTGTTCTGGAATATCCTTTTCCTGCTCTGTTTTCAATTAGAGTCTTCATTGTGAAAATAAACGATCACTATGAGAAATATCATTCCTCAAAACCAGAGTACCCAACCCTTGCTCTGTACCACGGGGGCTCAGTGGAGTACAGAACATTTATGGTTCCATCTGGAAAGAATCTGCAGTAATGAACTCATGTTGTTGTTTTGCCAATTTAACACTTCATGAAATACTGAAGTGCCTCTTGCTTGTTCAGAAAGGATTTCTGTTAGTGATTTTGTGAGAAGCAATTCAAACTGAATACAGTAATTTTGAACTGTTTGTTTAATAATATGAAGAGCAATAATAGCAATCATAAAATCATCTGCACTTGTATTTTAGCATGCAGAGAGTCAGGATTGATGTAAGAATCACTCAGTGCCTGCAGCCCTTGGTGTGTGACCACTGATTTACATCCCTGAATGATTGGATTCTCCAGATCTCCACAGACTCAGCCTGCTCATATCAGCTGTGCATTTTGTGTTTGCTGTTTTCCAGGGCTGCATAAATAACAACAACAAGATAGAGCTGGGGAATATTCAGTTGAATTCTGAATTGAATTCCAGGCTATGACTTCAGATTTGCTCTGAAATTTTGTTTTACCTGCATGAGAGCAGATAGAAAGTAGAAACTAAAGTGCTGTGAGTACTTGCTAGAAGTAGACTCAGCTTAAAGTGGAGCTAATGTTGATCAGGATAACCTCTCAAGAATCAATAGAATTAAAAAATGAGAGGAGAATCAAAATAAATGGCTTTAAATATATCAGAAACACAATCATTCTGTGTTTGCTGGAACACAGTTTCCCAAACTTAATAAGTAATCTTCACTGTGTGCAGGATCTGAGCATATCCATGCACTATGAACATGCAAATGCAGAAGATCCTTCCATTGGTATCCACCAGCACTCCATTAAATTATGGAAAAATAAGTTTAGAACCAACTCCTTTTTTGGAAGGACAAACATCACTTGGCAATTCCCATATCTATTTGCCTCTATGCAAAGAGCAAATAATATTTTGTTTTGTTTTGATTGTTTGGGGTTTTTTGGGGTGTGTTTGGTGTGCTGGTATATTTTAACTCACTAGTTATTTAGCAGGTGAGATGACAGAGGAAAAATCCACATGCTGTGGGGTTGTTTTGCATATCCTAGTTGGATTTGAACAAGGACACACCAGATGTTCCTTCAGGTATGAATTGTTTTCTTGTAGCTGAGATTTCAGGTTCCATGCAGGTTATTGCTAATCACAGCAATTCTGAAGGCTTGCTGAATTAATAATAGATAGTGATGGTATCAGTGATGGTAATGAATGATTTAAATGAAAATCTAAAGCTCTTCAGACATTTTCAAAGTCTCTGGGGACATCTTTTGGACAATGTTGTCCATGGGGACTTTGACTCTGGCTTTTCTGTGCTGCCCAAGCAGGAAATGCCCATGACAAAGGAGGAATGGAGATGTAAATGCAGCAGGGAAGCCTGGCATGCATTTGACAGCCCTGGAAACTCTGTTTGCAGTCCCAGATTGGCACCATCTGGATTGCACCACTCGTAATGGGATCATATGTGTACATGCAATTAGTTTATGTCAGTAGCTGTGGGGATTAGATGAAATTATGGAGCAGTAAACACTGCCTTGGAACCAGCCTGATTTTGTAAACTCTACTTGGAAGCCACTCTGATTCTGGCAAGTGCCCCAGGACTGCGGGGCCTGGAGGAGAAAGTGGCACTTTTACAGCACATCATCCCTTCTGCTGGGGCTGAGCAGCTTCTTGGGTGCAAGGCAGTCTGGGGAGGTGATTTTGTTCAAAACTGGGGAAATTTGGGGTGGAAAGTCAGAAACTGAAGACAAGCTGATATAAAGGAGTAGAGAGAATGATGACCAGTGAACCTAAAGGAGTCACAAGAGAGGGAGCAAAGGCTGGAGAATAAAAAAGTCTTTAGAGCTGGTTTCTTTATTAGTGTGAGAATTCCTGGCAGAGATGTGTAGCCAGAGGAATTTTTAGCTGATGTCTGCTTTCTTCTCTTCAGTGAATTAGCCTGAAATCCTCTGTGTGGATTAACATGGGGGCTTTTTCTAATTATATTGACAATTATTCAGTGACTGTTTTCATGCAATAAAAATCAGTCTGGAGTAAACTTAGAGGCTGAGTTGCTCTTCCCAAAAGAGAACAGGTGAAATTCTGAGATGATGTCAGCACTGAAGCAACTGATGTTGACATTAAATCTCTCTCAGTTTTGAAATGACTCACAATGCACATCCAAATTGAAATCTCCTATGAAATTGTTCTGCTTACCTCTGGGGCTCACAGGACTGCTCCCTGTGTTCTCTCCAATCTGTCAGAAACTCAACATCTTTATTATGCATGTTGGGCTTTGTTTCAAATGGAAAATAGAAAGGGAAAAAAAAAATGCTGCTCTTTCATGCAGGTAAGATTCCCTCAGTGAATAAACCCCCAGTCATTTTGCTTCTGGTCTCTCAGAGAAACAGTGTGTCTGCATGTAAAAATAGTCTGGAAATATTCAATTTGGGGATCTAGGAAATGAACACACAGATGTGCACACAAACACACAAAAACAGAGTAGTTTTCAAAGAATTATTGGCAACAAACGTAAGCAAATCTCTGGACATCAAATACTGTAGATACTGGTTTTTTCAGGAGGCTGAGGACTTAAATTAGTGTTTGGTTTTCTGTGTTATTGTGGCTCTGATCCTTAGAGAAATAGGAGTATACAAGAAAAATTTTAGAGATTATTTCTAAGTAACATTTCTTGGTTTTCTGAGGTAGATTTTTGATAAAATTCCATCTCTGATTAAACACTGAATGCTTTTTATGGTAAAGTGTATCTTATGAAGTTTTAAAATTATTTCCTTTAATTTCTTCACAGATAGTGAACTAAAGAGGTAAAAATAAACTCAGATTAAAGAAACAAAGAGAGGTTTGAGTTCAAAAATTACCATAATATATTACAAATAATATAACTTCCTCAATTTAGAAACCATGTTGCTAAAGTTTCCACATCATAATTGTATGGAACCTTTCTTCCATAGAGAACTCTTTCCTAGATTGTGTCAGTAGTGATCAACCTCTATCAGTTGATATCCAAGTAGACCAAAAATTGTTTGATAAAAGTAAAAGGAAAAAAAACCCCAAAACAAAAACAACCAAAAACCCTCATTAAAATCATGTTATTTCCATAATTAGTTTCCTGTGGATTTGCTATAAAGCTCTCATTCATTTTTACAAGGTATGCAGAGCTCAGAGTACCTATTCACCACTCGATATTTTTACTGCTGTCATGATGAAAAATTGTATTTACTGGGAGAAGTGACATTTTTTGCCTTCTGACAAATTCATGGAAATCTCTTTTTTTTACTTGCAAATATTTGCAAAGTAAGAATTGATACCTTAGCACAGATCTGCCTTGTGAGGTGCTATGACACTTTGAAGTTCTTTGATCATTTTGCACAGTTTGTCACACTCCAGGCTGTTTAAATATACTTGGGCATGTTGATAGACTTATAAAACTGGCTAGGAGGGCTGCCTGGGGAGCAGAATTCATTATCCTGGGATGGGATGTAAGAGTTAGAACAAAAGATTGGAACTTAATAACAAGTATTTGCAAGTTTTTACAAGAAAATTTAAACCCAGGTGACGCTGCAGTCACAGCTGAAGGCTGGGCTGTCTTTAATGCCTTTAGAGAAATGGGGATGGAAATGAAGGGAGGTGGAGCTGCTGCTGTCAGGGCTCTGCCTTGCACCGAGCACAGCCAAGCCTGGCTGCTGATGGAAAGGTTCCTGCAGGGGTTTCTGTGCAGCTCTCCCAGCAAACCACAAGGTCAGGGCAGGATGGAGAGTGAATCCATCACCATCACCCCTTCCAGAGTGCAGCCAGAGCTGCTTGGAACATTTCTGTGTGCTGGGGGAGGCTTGAGGACAGACAGCCCCTGGCAAAAGGGACCTGCTGGGATCTCTCTGCAGCAGGAGCTCAGCTCTGCACTGCTGGCAGCTGTGACTGCACAGCACACAGGTGAAACATCTGTGCCTTGACCTTCACAGATACAAAGCTCCAGATGTGGGAAGGTGTAATTGTTAAACATTTTCAGGCTGCAGGAATTGTATTCTCTCCCCACATGGAACATACAGTCCTATCCATAATGTGGTGTTCTGTAGTAATTTGTAGTTTCTGTCAGACTGGGTGTATAAATACATAAATATGGAAAGTATTTGCTTAAAAAGATGCCTGTGGTGCTTTCTCAAACTCGTATTTATCAGTGTTTAGGAGAGGAATAATTAACCAGACAGATTACTTAGCTGTAGTTACATCCTTCACTGGAGAGCTCCAGGTCTTCAGCTCCAAACTGTAAAATTAACTACCAGGCAGTTAAAAATATGTACCTAGCACAGTATTTCATATTTAATGGAAATTCATCAGAAACACATCAGTCAAAAGGGACGTGCAGGAGGAGAAATATTATTCTGTCACTTTCTAGTTCTTTCTCAGGCTCTGCAGCACCAGCTGCATCTCTGGCATTTGGTGTAACTAAGCTGGTTTGTGCCCTCTGAGAATCTGGACCAGGCTCATTAGTGGAATTTGTTTTGCTTTGTTTTACCTCTGGTTATACTCTGATATATAGAACTTGAACAATTAGCCCAGAAGAAGTGTTAGGCAATGTGAAACGTCTCTTCACTCGAAGAAAATGGGTTTTTGTTGCCACCATAAATTTAGTTCACATTTCATTCTCCTTTTGGCATGTTCAAAAGGCACCTTTCTCTTTTCCACAGCAGAGATTGCTTCCCATTGTGGGAAATGTGTGCCCTGCAAAGCTGAAGGATTCCTTCTGCAGGGAAAGTGTCTCATCTGAAAATGATCGCTTGGTCTAATTTATAAAAATGTGTCAACATGACTAATTGTCAGATGAGTGGTGAAGCTTATTATGTGCAGCACAGTGCTGAATATCTTCACTGAGTACAGCAACATATTTCAGCTGTGGCAGTAACATCTCAAACCCTTTCTCACAGCAGGTCAGGAAAATAAATGTGATGCTGCTTCAGAATAAATGGCACAAATGGTTCTAAAACACATGACAACTGGCAAATTGATGTTTATTCTGTTTAAGGGCTGAGTCATATTTTAAATATGTATTTCACAGTGGTCTTTTTTGATAGAAATCTTTTCCATTGGTATGCAATTTTGCTAGAACCTTTCTGTAACACTTCTCACTTGTTTTTCTCTGTATTTTCTCAGCCTGCTAGGACAAAAGACAATTCTTGAGGGAGAGCTGAAATGCAGCTGTTTCTTCTGTGCTGGCATTGCAGTGAAGCTCCTAATGAATACCTATTCCTCAAGAGATGTACATCCCAGAGCCACTTTCCAACTTCAATATGTGTTAACAAGAAAGGGACAATTAAAAAAGAAAAATTCACACCACCACAAAAACAACCAAACAAATAAAAATAAAAATTCCAACTTCCTGTTGCTTTAGAAATAAACCTAGGCAAAAATCATGGTGTCTCAGTGGGAAGGCTGTCAGCAGGGATCAAAGAGCTGGTGGAATGAACTCCAGTCTGCCTCCACTTTGCTTTTCACCCTCTCAGTTTTAGAAAGTGTCTCTTGGTGCCTTCAGCACTCATTGGCTTCAGTAGAATTTGAAGTTTTCACAAAATATTTAAAGATAAGTGTTCTTTTGGGGTTTTGCATGGTTTTCCCATTAGGTGGCAAGTTAAGAATCTGATCATAAAAACAAAAGTCATTTTTCCAGATTTGCTTTTTATTCCCCATGTAATACTTTTTTTTTTTAATCACATCTAAACTACTTTCATTCCCATTAACATTCCAAAGGTTTCTGCTCAGCATTCCCATTTCTTTACAGCCTTCCAAATGAGGCCTGTCACTCATGTCTCCCTTGCTGCTGTGCAGATAAGATCACCCTGCATGCAGAGATTGATGCTCCCTGCATAGTCAATTTTATGGCACACTTAGGAGTCTCTAAACTTGTGTGACCTTACCAGTAGCTGCGAGGAGAGAAGTTAAAAAAAGTCCAAACCATCCTTCCTGTGGTCATTACATGCAGGGAGGTCACAGTCTGGCATTTATAAAGGTGTGGGAAGGAAAAAGTAGAGGAGGGAATTTGGGATGGGTCATGGAAAATGGCTGAGCATTGGCAGCTGTTGTAAGTGGGAGTTCAGAGACCTTTGAGACAGGACCATTCTGATAAAATCTTGTTTTCTCTAAAGATGACAGGCCTTGGGATCCAAAGTATTTCACACTAATGCCTTTTCTTTCTAGGTGAAAAGATCCTCAAAATCTCTATTTTCTCTGTATCATCTAAAACTGTCTGGGAGCTTTTATCAAAACATTATTCTTATAAATTATTTTCACTTGTGGAAGGAGATACTATGATATTTACACATCATGGCTATTAAAATATAACTCAGATTAACTCTCTGAAGTGTCAAACCCAAGCCTCCTTCCCATGCAGTTTTCAAAAGCTGCCAGCAATGCAATCTAAACAAAAAAAAGCTTCTCCAAAAGTTCTGGCATGATGTTTCTCCTAGCAAGCCTTTGTCAAAAAGCAATTTAACAATTGTACAAATTAACTGCTGCTGTGATATTTCACTGGAGGGACTATCAGGGAACCCAGTCTCAAGAATTTCTCAATATCTTGCTGAATTAACCCATTTGCTTTGTCACCTGCATGGCTTGATAAATCCCAGGTTGGCATTTCCTTGCCTCATCAGCTTTCCACCTGCTCCTTGCTCTCATCTGAAAACCATCTCTTCATTCCACACCCAGGTTTTCTCCTAGTGGTGGCTTTTTGGTTTAACCTTTTTAAATTACATTTTTATTCAACTAGGTAAGCAAATCAACTGTTTGGCTAAGAGGACAAAAAAATTAATACTTTATTTGTTTGTTTTTTACTACAGAGCACAGCATAATCCATTTAGTAATTCCTGACAGGCAGAATAGTTTATTACTCCAAAACTCAAAACTTTTGCTATGGATAAACTTTCAAAACTGCATAACTGAACTTGACCTCATTTCAATAGATTGGAAATCAATCTGCTAATCTTGAAACAGGGTTTGCCCTTAATTTTTAAATATTTGGACGTTGATTTGGGACAGATTAAGATACCAGAAAACCAAAATGCGTGTTGAAATCCAGATTATAAAGGATGAAATGTGGCAACAAATCCTGCCATACCTTCACATGCATAGGAAAATCACACAAACAGGAATCTCAGCTCTGTGCCTCCATGAATTTTCCTAAACCCCCTACACTTTTAATAATGAATGTGTCTGTTAGAAATACATGACTCTGAAAAGAAAGAATCCCTCTGTGTCACTTTCCAAGGAATAAAAGTGATCTTCACACTGGACATCACCTTACAATCACAGCAAGACTAAAAGCATTAAATTGGCCCTGTCATGCCTGGTCCTTCAGGACCCAAATTCTTGGTGTAATATTGAAAGAAAGATGTTTAGCAGGTGCATGATCTTCCTTAGCCAGTGGACCATTGACTTGTTCTCCATAAGTTCAATTTTTCTCCAGAGATCTCTAAAGCCCCGAACACATTACAGGTCTCAGTAGAGACCACCCCAATGTCCATTAAATTTAACAACAACAAGTCCCCAGATGAAAGCAATTAAGCTGGGAGGATTTGCAGGCAGTTCCTGAGGATGCTTTTTCTTTTTTCAGAGAGAAAACACTCAGGCAGCCAAGTAAAAATGAAGGGAAAATAAACAAGGTTTGCTCTAAACACCCCACATCCTACCTGACAGAATATCTGCCAGCTCAGAGGCTGATGATGCTTTTCTTGCTTGCTCAGGTCCCTGGAAATGGCTCTTGTGCATTGAGATGAGTGTGGCAGGAATGTATAGATTATCTGTCCTTGGTGTTTGCTGGAATCCATAGGCACAGGAGAAAGGGAGAAAGCAGAGGAACTGCCAAAAATGTGCTGTCAGGCTGAGATTTTTCAAAACATTTTTCAATTTTATTTTTTTTTTTGGTGAGATAACTGGCTCACTGCACAGAGTATTTCTCAAAGTTTGGTTCATCTTGCTTGCTCATGGTTCTTTTAAAAATAAAAATCCTCTTCATGAAAAAATAATTTTCATAATTATTATTTTATATGAGCTAACACAGTTTTATGGTTATGCATATGTAATGGGAAGTGGTTATTCTTGACTCTTGTTAGAGAGCTAGAATTAATTTCACCACTCTCACAGTTTCTATAGTAACTTCAGTGGAAATTGCCTATTTGGATATTTTTATTCTGAAATAACTAGAACTTTCAATGTCACTTCAGTTGCTTCCAGAGTGATGCATGCTGGAAGAAGAGATACAAATCAGAGAGCAGCATCTCACCTGAGTTGTACATTGATACACCAGCAGCATTTTCCACTCTTATCCTCCCCTGGAGTATTTTACTGAGCTAAAGTTCCACAGGTACAGCCAAAAGTGTGGCTGGAGAGGGGACAGTCACTTGGAGCTTTTCTTCACTTTGAAAAACCCTCTCAGGTTTGTGCCAGGTGGGTTTAGGTGGCTTGGAAAGACAGCAGGGTCAAGGACATTTTGTCATCTTGATGGTTTATATGAAAATCATACACATTACACAATAATCAGAGTTTTATCTCAAGGTAGATGAAGACAAAGACATGTCTCTAATCCACTCCTCTTTCTCAGAGAAAATAGAATGTATTGGATTTTTTAAAATATTAATTTTAAGTAAAAAAATTTAAATTATTTGAATTAAATAAAATTTCGATTTTAAATTTAGATTTTTTTTTTATTTTTAAATATACTTTAAATAAAATACATTTAAAATATAATTTACCATGCATGGGTGTGGCATCTCTCAGCAGACCTGTTGAAAAGCCATTAAACCTGTAAGAGAGGAGGAGACTGGAGCTGCAGTTTTCATGTGGAAGATGTTTGTGAGTCTCTGGAAATCTTGGACACCAGCAGAGCTTAAGTGATTCCTTTACAGAAGTTATAAATCTGAGCTGAAAAGTGGATGTCCCAGTATAATCCATTGTTTTCTGGAAGAATCCCAGTGCTGGGAAAGCTGATTCTGTCTCTTCATCCATTGAAGGTATCAGCTCTGCCTTGGACTGTAATGGGAAATAATTCTGCTTTCCACTTTATTTTAAAGCCTTTTTCTGGTTAGTTGAACTTTTTACCACCTATTCAACTCCTTTATCAATGTAATTAGATACTCTGGCTCCAGGTTAAGAGTTGGGCAATTTTCCCTAAGATAATATGAAGCAACTTCCTGATGTCATGTTTTGTTCAGTCAGTGTTTGGAAATCTGGATTGTATTTTCCTCAGATGTCAGCAAATGAATCTCTTCTGACTGAGTTCATTAGATGGTATAGTTGAAATGCTATTTAAGCACCAGAGATAAAATGATGATGTTTTTGGTAATAAGGAGGATGGAAAGGAATTCAAAAAGGCAGCTGTTCTCATACATTACAAAGAATCAATATTTAAATCAAAGCAGATGATCTGAGTTCATTCAGCTCAGAACCACATGTTAGCAGGAGTTATTTTGAGGATCAATGCTGCAAAGTAAAAATGGTGCTTGAAACCAAAAAAAGAAAATAAATCCACAGGTGCTCTTTATGATTTTAATCTTATTCAGGATTTCTCGTGTTGTTCTAGAAGTTTAAATTATTGTTAAAGATCAATTTCCTTTAAATCTTCGGCAGTATTTTGAAAGGAAGTTTAATTCTGTCACTTCAGAGTGCTAAAGAATAATAAGAAGAAAAGGGACTTTTGGAGACAAAAGTGATGTCAAATGAAATTACATTTTCAGTTTGCATTTGCTTCCTAAATTTTCTTTTAATAATTTTTTTTATTTAATTAGCAAATGTCTCATTAGCTATGTAGTGGATTGTTTTATGTCTGAGCTTTTGTAAGGAAATCAAAGGAGATAAAAGGGGAAGAAAGTGATATTCTTCTCACCACATAGTTCATAGTTAGGGTACTCAGTCAGCAAACAAGAGAACTAAGTTTGGTACCTAAAATATAATAAAATCAGCCCCTCGTGTTCCCACTTCCCAGAGCTGTTTAATCAGTAAGATTAATTCAGTGAGAGGCATCTGGTGCTTTGTATGAAATGAAGAATGAGGCAGTGAGAATTGTGGGGGGTTGGGATTGAGGTGGGAAGGTTCTGGGACCCAATTTCTGTGAGAATCTCTGAGGTTCTGGGACCTGGCAGGTGAAAAGGGTGTTGGACTGAGCTCCCTCTCCCCACCCAGCAGGACCAGTGCTTGCTAAATTCCATAAATACTCACTCAACTCTTTGTAGCTTCCTAAATCAGGAGAAATTCTGACAAAGAGGGTGTGCCTGGAAAAACTACAGCACAGCAAGGTTCAACAAAACTTTTTCCAGGATGCACCCTTGAAACCTCATTTTCTTGAAACCTCATTTTCTTGAAACCTCACTTCATCTACAATTTCATTTGGGAGAGGAAATAGAATAGACATAATTAACATTAGAGACCAAATTATCCTTTAACCAAAACCTAAACCTTCACAGAGAGGACAATTTCTAGATAAAAGGACAAAATACAGTTTTCAGATTTTAAATAGGCAATATCAGGCTAATGGAAAAGACACTACTAAGTTTTCATTCCCAGATGCTGAGGCCAATTGTCACAGTTCAGTTGCTGATGGTCACAGACCTTTCCCAAGCTCATTTATTCTGTCATTCTGTGCCCAAGTCCAAACAGGGTGCCTGCACCTGGATGGCCTTTGGGGAGTCATCACTGAAAACTCCAACTCCTTGAGAATTATTTGGGACAATGCAAATTGGTCTAGGCCAGAAGAATTCCCTGGATTATTTGAACAATATACAGGACCATATTTTATTGCCTGGTGTCATTAAGTGGGACAAATGTAGCCACAAGTGCTGTGTGGAAAAAAATCCCACTGCCAAGGCACCACATAAACATTACAGCCACTACTAATGAACAATTAGGGTTGTGCTTCTGATGGCTGATGACAGTAGACATTGGAAAGTGCTTTGAAACTTAATGATAATAAGCTGTGCAGTGCTGTGTGATGTTAATTGAGGAAGTAAAAGTATATTTGAGATCAGCATTGCTGTGCCTTCGTGGCAAGCACACAAGTTCTGTAGATTGCTCTTTGTTAACTGCTTTTGCTCAGATCCCTCAGGATACTTTATCATTCAGCTTACAAACATTGTTCCAAATGTGCTTTTTTTTCCTCCTAATGAATGGAATAGCTCGGAAATGAAAGCTTTGAACTGTCAGTTGAATCTCTGAGAACCTCATTATTAGTTTGCAGTAGCTTGTGTGAAATTGCATCTTGATTGCACGAGTCACAAAAGCACATTTTGAACCCTGTAAATATGAAGCTAATTCTAAATATCGACCTCAGATTTCAGAAGAACCACAGGACAAATCAGGTTTCAGAGGAAAGTTTTTCTAGTTATTGAGGCTTCACACATGGTGGTGCTAAAATTAAAATGGAAATAATTCAGCTGGAATAAACGGAAGGATTTATCAATGCTCGTTGAGCTATTCTTGCCCAGCTTCTGTATAATTATAGAATGTGTATATTAAAAAAGGAGAGAAAAGGCACTGACTCCACAATGCTGCTCCCTCCTGCAGCCAGAACTGGAAGAGATTTGCTCTTACACCAGAGCTGTGCCTGTCCACCAAAGTCACTGGTGTGGCAATTACAGGAGAAGATCTCTGAACAACACAGGTTAAGGAAAGTTCTTCCAGTGAGCAAACACTTCTGACTCAGACTGGGGCATTAACAAATAATTAACTGATGATAAACCCACAGATCAGATCCCAACGCCCCTGATCCAGCACAGGTAATTCCACTGTTGGCTCAGAATGCAAATGGTCACTGTCCTTGGAGCTGCTGATAAACAGCTCCTGTTGGGGTTCTGGGGCTTCTTCCAGCCACTCAGGGTGCTCTGGTTGGAAATAATGTTTGATACAGGGGAGCAGACACAACTTAGCACCTCTCCTGCTTCATGCATCCCCTCCAATTCTGCATGAATTGCTCACAGGAATAAGAGACAGGATTGATTTTGAGTAAAATTAACTGCTACAAATAAACACCACCAGAAAAAGAAAAAAAAAATTAATTTGCTTTAAAAGATAAACAGAGCTGCTTCCAAATCCTTTTGGTTTTTCGTGCTAAATGAGCCAGGTATTGCAGTTCACATAAAAAGGGGTTTTGGGTTTTAATCTTGCATTGAGGGAATGACTGAGATTAAATAAAAGGTTCTCTTGGGCAAAAGACAGCAGCAGAAAAGATACTTGACAGGACTTGTACATATGTAAGGCTCTGCTCCTTTTGAAATCTCTGATAGAGGTTGAAGCCCATAATATTCATCTTGTGGTCATTTAAAGAGACTCCATTTAAGTGATAAGGGGCTTCCCGATGATCCTTTGGAAAATTAAAAATAACAGATCCAATATATAAAATTTTATTAGTACTTTTCAATTACCTTTCAGTTTCCTTTCATTAATCATGCATCTCCATGAACAAGATGATAAATTATAAGTGAATACTCAAATATAATAATTTTAAGAGCGATTTTTAATAAGAACTCATGGCTGACATGAAATACCCTGCAGAAAAATATAAAGAGCAGTTTTGATAATTCTTCAGGTTTGTTTTCTCTGAAGTCTCATTGCATTGAATCAATGACACAAGAGCTTGAATTTATGTCTGATTATGTTCTTGCCTTTTTGTAGGGAAATATATATTGCATTTTCTGGAGGAATTACAGCTGATATACAGATAATGCTTATAGTTTCTGCATAACTATTTACTTATAGATAGGCTCAGAGAGTGGATCAATATTTGAAATAGGAGACACCAGCTCCATATGTTCCCCTCCTACTTAGAGCACTCAGCAGGGAATTAATTACTCCTGTTGATTGCTGGGTTTGGTAGATAATGAATGATTTGGCCAACAGTTTCCCTACCAGTTCTGGACTTTTGGCAAAAGCAGGAATTAAGGCAATATAAAGGAAAATTCAAAGTAATAATGTAATATAAAGTATTACAACAAAGACTTCATACCACAAATCACATAATTTTTTCTCATCCACTTATCTTTGTTTTCTTCTCATCTGTCCTCTGACACATGGGAAAGAATATTTGGAATAGACAAAAAATGGCATATGGCTCAATTTTTTTTTTTTTTCCCCTTGAAAGATGTTTCAAATAATTGTCAAACTGTACTTGTTGGGAAAGCAGAGAGAGGAGCAGGGGAAGCAGAGCTCAGGAGCATTTAAAGCCATGTATATCTTCATTAAACACCCTCTATAAATCTCAGGTGCCAGGCCCCACAATGGTTGTGTTAATCTCAGTGACAGAGCACACAGCAGGAATCCAAATGCCACTTGCATTTCTCCTGCCTGATTTTGGGTACAGCCCTGCAAGGACCAGGGTTCTGTCTGGGGAAGGACTCAGTTTCATTCCAGGTAGGACAAATCACTAATTCAAATATTCTCTGACTGAAAGACTGAGGTTTTGGGTGAGCAAGAAAAAAATCTTTGATTAAAAGATGGCAGCAGCAGCAGTAACTTAGACAATGTTTTATCTTCTCTTTGATTGTACTGTATAATCAAAAAAAAAAAAAAAAAAATCAAGTAAAACAAGCTTATAATAATATAAAATAGGAATTTTTCATTCCACAACAGTCAAAGGAGTTTCTTGACCTTTTCTGACCTTTTTGACCTTTTCCCTCTAGTTTATCCCCTAACTAATATTGATAACCACATCTTGAAATGTTTCAACCTCAGTAGTTATTAAGCACTTCTAGAAAAGTGGTTGGAATGAAGATTCCCACTTTTTCAAGGCCAGCAGGTTCAGAGCTCTGTAAGTTTTGGGGTTTTTTTATGGAAAATGGGAATCCCAAAGTAATCCTATTGCACAGTAGGAATTACAGCTGACTTTCCTCCCTAAACAAGATCATCCTTTCCTTCTTACCCCATTAATTTTACTCTGGGTGCTCAGTAAATAAAAGGCAGCTTCATGCTTCTTGTTTCTTCATTAAAAGAAAATAAGGAAGAACATGAAAATATTATGGGGCAAATTCAATTCCACACTCCCCCCTACCCAGCTAAACACCCTTAGTGTCAAAAAAAAATATAACTTCTTTTCAGGGGCTGGCCAACTTTGTACAGGTTTGAGAGCAAGCCAAGCAATGTATGAATTTTTTAAATTTGAAATTAGGTATAATTAATGATTGTTAAAGCTTTTAAAATATGCCTAAATGTGGAGGGCTCAGAAGGAATGGTTATGTAACTTAGTGCTTTTTTTTTTAATAATAATTTAAGGGAAAAAAAATCCCCAAACACATTGCTCTGAAGAGCTTTTAAGCCTATCTGAGGGGAAAAGGAGTTTGGAAAAGAGACATGGCTGAACATTCCCTGTGCTGATGTTAAAAATGTTTACACAACTCCTCAGTGTTTTTATTTAATCACTTTGAGCAGTTAGGAAAGATAAAAGCAGTGACAAGAAGTATTTTAATTACTCTCCAAGAAGCCTTATAAAATAAGGCTTCCCATTGTTCTTGAGCCAAAGAGGAAGCCCTTTAATACAAAGTGCACAAAACAGTTTGAAATCCTATTTTTTTTTTTAGGCTACATTGCTCCATTCATTTCCATAAAAGGCTAAACAAATGTAATTAAAAATCTTGCAGCAGTTGAAGCAAACAGGCATTCTTCTTGGCTTCAGTTTGTTTAGTTTCTGCTGAGGAAAGTTGTCCTTTCCTTGAGATAAGATCCACAGTGGAAATGCAGAATGCAAAATTCTGAAGGTCAGCTTTGAATCACAGGAATTTTAGCTTAAAAAGGCAGCCTGGGTTCTAACACACTGATTAGTATTAATTCTGCTTTTCAAAATCATGAATCCCATGTGTTAGAAGCAGAAGATCAGACAGAAAATGCTTTTGTTTTCCATGGCTGCATCCTTCAATTTTTATGGTGTCTGGACCAATAGGTCACTCTGGGAGCCAAGGATGAGAGGGAAGGCACAAAGTGTCACTGGTGGAGTGTTTGCTTGATTCTCCCACTTTATTTGTGCTCCACAGCATGGTGTGTCCTTGTCTGAAAATGTGTGTGCATATATTTATGGGGTTGTACTTATTTGTGTGGGTACATATAGGTAGAGTTCATATATGTATATAAATATGAGCATATATATAATATATATATATAATATATTTAGAGGGCAGTGCAGTGCATTGTGCTTTAGCCAGTGGGTGGGAATTTGGAATTTTCTGCCTGTTTTTTCTGTCTTTGGAATATTCCTGGCCTCGTGTTCTCAGTGTGTAGCAGGGGGCAAAAATGCTGTCATGAAGGAATGTGCTTTTTCTTTTAATTTTTTTTTGTTTTTTTTTTTTTTTTTTTTTTTTTTTTGTTTTGTTTTTTGTTTTTTTTTTTTTTGTTTTTTTGTTTTTGTGTCTGTGGTTTTCATTACAGCTTGCTCCACATGAAAACCCTTAACTCGAGCAAGAGTAGCTTTGTAAAGTGAGGTCTGTAAAAGAGGAATTCTGTGTGGTTCCAGGCTGGTGGCTTGTTTGAAGAGCAGAAGGATGGTGGGAGCTGTGCTGACTCTGATCCAGATCCTCAGGAACAGCCTGGGCTGTGGCCAGAGCTGCTCTGAACTGTGAACCATGGAAACATTTCCACAAATATTTAGGAGCTGCCATTCCTTTTTTATGTCTCCTGCATACTTTGTCTCCTCACAATCTTCCAGTATTCACTGCAAGACCTTAGATCTGAATTTTTTACACAAATTAACCCTTTGAAATGTCTTTAGAGGATGCAATTCTCCATAAAATCCACATTTCAGTTTTCTTCCCTCCTGTAATTATCTGTAATTCCTGGTATCAGCTTCTTTGGTAACACACTAAGAGTTGAAAAATCTTGTTTTATATTGGATTCTGCCTGGGGATAATTAAGTTCTAAACAATGAAGGAGTTATGAATTAGATACAATAAAGTGGTCAGGACTTGGAGAAGTCTGATAGTGACAAGATGGACATATTTGAATACACACATGCTCATATTTATCTATATTTATCTATATTTATAAATATGTGTGTGTATACATACACAGAGTAGTCCAAAAATCATGGAAGATATCAGCAAGCAGAAATCCTGCATTTTTTCCTGGTAGTTTGGTGGTTTGCAAGCAGATGTTCTCCACTGAAGGAAGCACACAGGGCTGACAAGTGATTCTTTCTGACTACCAGCGTTGCCCAGGTCCTGCTCAGATCCTCCAGCAAGACCCTGGACTGGCTGCTGGTGCCTTCATGGTGTGAAAGATAAATAGAACCGACTGCTCCCTCCATATGCTTGGGATTTGACTTCAAGAAATCCCTCAAGTGCAAACAGAATTTCTGTAGGACAGAGAAGCAGCACAAATCTGAAAGAGTGCATTTATAAAACAGAATGCTATGTCCCCCTGAAATGTTTTCTGTGAATAAATGGCTTGTTTTCTCAGACAGGTGTTCAGATTCCTTCTGCCAAAGCCTGAAAGCAGATGTGAGTTGTGTGACCTCTGGCTGAAGCTGATTCATTAATATCTTTATCTGCTCATACCCAGGGCCAATCTGGGACTGAAGAATCCAGTGTTCCATGGGATCCTTGTCTTTGTCACTGGAAGGGAATTTAGCTCTGTTTAATAACTGGCAAGTCCAGATGCATCAGAAAAGAGTCTCTTAACACCTATGTTCTTTTTTAATTGTACAGAGTTGATCAACTTCCCAATATATTTTTGTTTTTTGCATTACTAATATTGCACAAAATTCACCATATTTGACTACAGGAGAACTGGAGTTTACTAAGAACTATAAAAGTAAGACAAGAAAAAAAATACAGTGATATTTCAGTTTGCCATTTAATTGTAATGGACATTTACCAAATCAAAGAATGGAGGGAAAATGGATTATGTCTCCAGAAATTTACTTTTAAAGGAAAATGCCACTTGAACAGGAAAATGATAAAGTTCAAGCACAAAAACATCTTTGGGATCAGCAATCTCCATCTGGAATGTTCACCAGCAAAGGGAATTTAACCCCTTCTTGTTCCAGTTTGTGAATGCACTACTTTGTTTCATTAGTGATTCCAAAGCTGAGCTGTAGAGTATCAGGGAAATATTTGTTTATATTTTTATAAAATTCATTTTGTTTTGTTTTGTTTTTTTTTCCCTAAACAGACTCTCCAATCTGTTATGGTGATTTCTGATCTGTGGACTTACTCAGTTATTTTTCATTGTAGTGTAGGTTTGGAAATGTTTGTCTTTACTGTAGAACTGAAACACATTTTGCCTCAGACATTCTCACCAACTTTCATAAATGTTAATTTTCTTCTCTGATCTTTTAGTGTGTGAAATAAAGCAAATGTTGTTTTTTTTTTCCTCTCCTTTATTCTTTTTGTTTACTTCTAAAGGGGAGGGATCATAGATTATTAATGAAGCTAAAGAGAAACAGACCCTTTAAACCTTTGTTTCCTGTTTGATCTTCTAACATATATCACCCACTGATTGTAATTCTGAAAGTTTCAGTGTAACCCAAAAATCAATATTAACAGATGTTGTTTGTTTAAGTCTGAAAATGTTCCAGAAAAATGCTCATCAAATGCATCCCATCTATGGTTTCATAAAGTTTCAGATTCTCCCAATCAATATCAGCAGATGTTCACTACTTTTATTTTATTTTTTCCCAGGGCATTGCAGAAGTGCTTCTTCCAGCATCATTTGGAAGGAAAATGGAAAGCAGGGGGTCTGTGACAGCTTTCAGTGCTGCAGAGCCAGAGCTGGTCTTGTCAGCTCCTGGAGGAACTTCATCCTCTGCCTCCAGAGAGCAGGAGCTCAACAGCAGAGCTGGGCTTAATTAGCCCACAGTGAGTAATTGGGTACATGTGCTGGCCACACGTGTCAAATTCTGCACCAGGGCCAGGTTAGCACTTCTAAACCTAGGGACAGTATTAATGCAGAAAGGAAACATTCCAGAGATAGAGAAGAAACTGCCTCCTGTGACTTTTGGGTGCTGTGTGGGCTCAGAAATTAAGTGGGGTTGTGTTGGGTTTTTGTGGGTGGGGGGTAATAACAAACTGTGTGGTTTTACAGCAGGAAGTTTGCTTTGGACCTATAGATTTATATATATTTATACACACATATATTTATATTTATATATATTTATATGTTGATTTTATTTATATATTGATGTATTTATGTATTTATGTATTTATATTTATATTTATATTTATTTATATCTATATCTATATCTATATCTATATCTATATCTATATCTATATCTATATCTATATCTATCTATATCTACATCTATATCTATATCTATCTATATCTATATCTATATCTATATCTATATCTATATCTATATCTATATCTATATCTATATCTATATCTATATCTATATCTATATCTATATCTATTTATTTATCTGTGGCAGCTCCAGGCTGATTGCAGGCTCCAGTATACAATACACTTCATTTTCAGTGCTTTTTTTAGAATAGAATCAAAAGAAAAAAAACCAACCCCCTTTTATGTTTCCACACTGTACCTCAATTTGAGTAGTAGATTGTTGATTCTAAAGTTTCAGTATTTCCAGGACACTACTCAATTTTTTTTTTTCCTCATAGATATAATACATTTCAATTTTGAATAGTGAAATTTTTATTATGTACAAACTCATAAGAGTTTGTAGTAAGTAAGTAGGAACAGCAGGTTAAGGTGTAGAGAAGCAAATTGTTAATCTTTAGAAACATTTTGATTTTTTTATTTTAAACCCCCTCTCCAAAACAATCCTTCTGGCCAATTTCTTACAGTAAAATTTCTTTTCTGCAACAAAATGGAGCCAGGAAGCTCTGTCCAGTTATCCTGGATTTTATTGCTCAAGGTTTAGAAAATAATAACTTGCATATCCAGAATTTCTGTTTGTTTTTTCACTGAAGATGGGGAAAGCTCCCCATCCATATAAGCAAATCTTCCCACCTGTGCCATGATGCTAAAATAAATGAATTTGGAGCCTTCAGTGCTTTGATGAACTTTTGCAGGTTCATCTGCAGCCAAGTGCAGGAATTTTCATTATATCCTTACTCAAATATTAAAAAAAGTACTTTTTAAAACTCTGACATTTGTGAAAGCAAATGGTTTTACAAGGCAGCACCTTCGAGCAGTCAGTCCATATTAAACATTCAGGAAAGAAGAAATGTTCTCTATTTATTATTAAAAAAGGTATCAGAACTTTGAGCAGGGTAGGGATGATGCTCCCTGTGTGCAGCCAGCACCCCAAACCTGATGTTCAATTATTTCAGCTGAGGGGTGAGGGCAGTGCCTGTGATTAAAGCAGAGTTATGAGAAGAATATTTAAAGTATTTTAACAGTAGGAACACCAGGATTAGCTGTGCATGTGGAGAACCTGAGAGCTGGCTTTTATTTTTCTGAGTTCAGAAAAACACATTTATTAAAACTCTGTTGATTAAGAGCAAGAGGAATTGATAAATTGTCCAGAAATTGGAGCCCTGGCAGTTCTCACAGTCACCCCTGCCTCCTCTGTCTGCTTTTACCCAGCCCTGCAGTGCTGGCTCACTCCTAGGATAAATAGGTATAATTCCCCCTGCCAGCTGCCAGGGACTAGTGTACTGGCCAATAAATGGGTACCAGCAACAGCTGAATGCAGAGTTGTTTGAATTGAGAAGGGAAAGTTTAAAATTAGCAGATATGATGAATGCTAACATATCATAAGTAATTTCTCTCCAGCCTCATCAAGGACACAGCTGCTGGAGTGTGTGACACCAGAGAGAAAGTCAAGGAGTGTTTACTTGGTGGGATGAAATATAGCAGGAATTTGCAGATTGCATTAACTGAAATAATGTTGCATGAATACTTCTTTTTAGGGGTTGTGAAATAATCAGGAAGAAATAGAATAAATATTTCACAGATAAACCCTCTCTGTGACAAGTAGTGAAAAGAAGATTTTCTTTATAACTGTGTTGAGAAAGAGAGGAAAAGTTTTGCTAAAGGCCAGTTTTGTTTAGAGAATTCATTCATTAGGACTTTAAGTACAGATAAGTTATAATGCATAAAAAGCAAATTTAGTCCCAAATTTAGCTGATGGGACTTACATTGAAAGAGCTGAAGAAGTAAAAAAAAAAGTGGAGAATTTTGGGAGTGAGGGAAGGCAGATTCCTAAATAGTCTAAGGAATTCAGGCTGCTGCTTCTTACTCTTCAATTAACTATATGACATATTAGGGAGAAGGGTAGATCTTTCAAAAGTTATTAAAGAGCAAAAATAAGCTGCAATTTCATTTTCTTTTCATGTGGTTGCTGCTGAATAGCTCAACTCACAGGCCAGCTGCTGGCAAAAAAATGAATCCTTTTATCAAAGACCTTTTCCAATAGGCAAATGATAAAAAAAACTATTGATCCATAATGTTCTATTGCTCTTCCTGATACTCATTTGAAACATTGAAACGCTTCTTCATGTACATTTAGTTTTTTTATTTGATTTATTCAGGCAGAAAATTTTGTTTATTCAAATTGTACCCTTAGAAAGGGGAAGTAGAAGTTCAAAGGATCTTTGTGAAATCAGTGTGTGACTCTATTTTTGCTTTTTTAGAGGAGGATTCTTGATCTTCTCTACTGAAAAGACTTTTCAGATCCCCTGTCAGAATTCAGAGTTCTTTTCCTGTCTCTTCCCCCCAGGACATGGCTCCTCCTCGAGGTTTGTACATATGTTCAGATGGGGGGATATTTTCAGCACGATGCCACAGCTGTGTTTGAACCACAGTTTGCTGAGGTTGTCAGCTTCAAATCATTCATTTAAACTCTCGATTCATCTCTGCCACAGGTCTCAAAATCAGCTCTGTAGAGATTCCTAAATTTTTTTTGGCCATCTAATAGGAATGATAAAAATAAGCACATGGTGGAGAGTGACCACAAGTGTGATTCATTACAGACTCTTGCCCAGAAAAACTTCTCACTTGAACAGCATCTCCTTTCCCCTCATCTGCTGCAGCTGAAACCGTGGAGGGGGGATGTAAATTCAAGGCAAGCTTCTTATTTAGCATTTCTGCCTTGCCAAATGCATCAGAGACAGGAAATCACTCAGCTTGCCAAAATTTATCATACTGTGTCTCCAAAAGTGAAAACAGGTTTTTCAGACAGCAAAGCAAATGCTGTGTTTTGCCACAGATAATATTTTGAAAGTTGGTACAAGGTATCTTTGTAGCACAGATATATTTTCTTTTCCAAACTGATTGCAGACTTCAAAGTACCCAGCTTTTTGAGATCCTCTTAAAACTAATTAATCAACTTTGCAAAGTGTGTGTCTTCCTTTCAAGTAGAACCCACAGTCCCTCTACCTTGGGGAATAATTTTCTTGCTTTCCTTGCATTTTCCAAATCTAATTATTGTACCTCTAAATAGGAGATTTGCTATTACACAATGTGATTAATTAGATAATGTTATTTCTTTATCAGGTGAGCAATCACCACAGGATTGTTGATAAGCACATGCAATCAACAAAGACTGTATAAGGAAAAATGCAATTACTCCTCAATTAAAAATCCATTTGACATATATGAGAGATTAATAAACAAATTGGATTCGTTTCCAACAAAAATGATTGGATTTTTAAAAAAGATGAATCGTATTTGATACACCTCATCTGAATCTAAAGCACAAACTAAAGCAAAAGCACAAACTCAGTCAGCTGGAGGTAGCAGAGACTTAATTTTTCAAACATGATCTCTAAAGGGGCTGAATTTTAAGTCAATATGTCACCTGGATGCTGCTACATTCGTTAATTTGCCACTTAATCACATTTAAACTCTTTGTTTGAAGTCGGGTATTGCATTCTTACTCATATAATCTCAAAAAAGAAATAAAAGCTTGAAATGCAAATAGTGTTTGGTACTGTCTCTACTGCTGGGACATCTGTTTGCATGGCTGGAGGTTTGTGTGGTAAATGACAGGATATTCAGCTTAAAAATGCAAGGATGGAAGTGTTAACTAGTAAATGTATGTTTGTTCTGATGCCTTGAGAGGCTCCTTGGGACAGAGGCTGGGCAGAGTTAAAGGAATAAAGCAGGGATTTATTAATTATTAATTATTCCAAGGATTCACCTTGGGCAGTGCAAGAGCCCAACCATGGCTCCACCCAACATAGAACCAGAGTCAGGAATTCTCACACTTTTATCAGTTTGGGTCCATTTCCATATTGAGTGAATTGTCCAGTCCCAGCTCCAGGCTCTGCAGTCCCACCCTCCCAGATTCTCTCCTCCATTCTCTCTGTTTGCACTTTTTGGGGCTGGAGCTGCAGCGTGTCCTTGGGTCTGGGCTGGAAAAGGATTGTTTGTGTGACTGAGCTGGGAGGAGAGCTTGGAACACTTTATATGGAGCTCAGAGTCACACACCAGTGCAGTGCAGAGTCTGGGAAATATGAAAGCTGAGACTTAGGGTACCAATTCTGGAAATTAGGAGTCTTGGTGATGTGGGAAATCAGCTCTCTGCCCTCCTGGGCAGCTGTAGAACAACATCAGCAATGCCCAGTGTTCCTGAAAGGTACTTAAGGTTACAGCTTGAACATTAAAAATATCCCCAAACAGATTTGATCAGGATAGACAGTAAAGGCCTCCTAAAAATATCCACAAAGAGATTAGGCAGTAATGCCAAGGATCCCCTCAGCTGCCTCAGACATCCTGCTCCTCCAGCCAGAGCTCCTGCACAGGGATTTCCAGGGATTCTGGGCAGTCCCAGCCTCCACTGATGCCTCTTGTGACCCTAAACTGTAGGAACAGGGCCAGGCTGGGCCTGCTTGCCCTTACAGAATGGAACCATGCATTTGATCTCTCTTTTAAGGTGTATTAATTCTGAAACAAATAGATATTTGCCATGTTGGAGGCAGCTGCAGGAAACAAACACCTCACTGTAGAACCAGAGCTGAAACCTGAACCTATTCCCATCATGTTTCAACCCTGACCCTTTCTTGCTCCCAGTGCCTTTCCAGGGACAGTTCCTTCTTGCAGCAAGGTGAATTCCTTGACCTGTGAAGAGCCTGGAGGACTCTGATGAAGGTTGTGACCTCCTGGCCAAACCAGGACGTGTTTTGCACAGGGAACTTGCTCAGATTCCAGTTGTATTAACACAAGTTCCAGGCAGAGAGGGAAGCATCCAATCAAAGGAAAACTTTGCTGGAGTTCAGGCATTATCTGGAGAGGCAGATGGATGCTTCCCTGGCAATCCTGCAGCTATCAAGCATCAGATCTGTCACTCTCTGTGTCTCCTTTGAAAGCCCTGCTGTAAAGCCCTGCTGATTTTCCTTTTCAATCCCCACAGATCAAGCAGGCTTTAAAACAAGAAAAGGATGATTTCATTATTCTGGATTCATAAACTCAGAGTTGGAGAATAGCTTCTCCCAGGCTTCAGCTTTAAAGGATGGCAAAAGGACTTTAATCATAACGGAGAAATCACAGTGTGTGGGGAGAAAAAAAAATTAGCTGGTAGTGTTTCATCCTAAATTTTAATCTTAATTGATTTTACAAATACTGTACAACAGAAATGCAGTGATATTTGTTTCCAGTGATTTCTCCAGGGTGAGTACTATGTGGAATTATTGAATTTCTTTGGTTAAATATTTTATTAGAGTAAAAATGAAGATATGAGCAGACAAAAACTATTAAGAAGTTTCCATCAGCTTTTAGAAACTTTTAAAGCTTTTTAAAATTCTAGATGAAGAGATTTTTACTTTGTGAGCATCCAAATAGCCTGATGCTTTTAAGCAAACACAATTTAAAAAAAAATAAGGAAAACCTTTTTTTTAGGGCAGGTATTTACTATTCTGATATATAATTCTTAATAATATTAATTACAACTGCAGTGATTTGAATTCTAGACTGGCTGATGTGGGAATGTGCATAACTTTTGTATGTGCCAGTTAGCTGCAATATCAATAATCTTTCATTTTCTGTCTGTGGGCAGTATTAAATTTTTTATCTGATGAGTTTCAAATACAGGTGAGCAGTTGCACCATCCTTAATTAAAAGTTGAAATGGGATTCTTTTCAAAGTTTTAACTCCAAATGCAAGTTTAGGAATCCTGAGTAGCATCTGGTCTTCATTCCTAAATCCTAATTTTGTCTTCAAATGGAGAACATTTGCATCTCTCTGCATATTTCTTTCTTCAAGTGTTCAGGCTTTCCCACAGGGACCTGCTTGTGGTTTGCATCTGTTCTTAAATTCTTACATTACTTCCTTTTCTTCCATCAAAGGTGGGTGGCAAGAATCCCACAGGAGTGAAGTGGAAATGATCTGTGCATCAGCCAATAAGTAGAATTTAAGTTTTTTGGTGAAACTGAATTTTATCTAAATTTTGAAATACATTGACTGACCTTGAGATTAAAAAAAATCCTTCTTCAGTCACCCAGCTGCCAGCATCTGACATCAGGAGGTGTTTTGGTTCATTTGGGGTTTTCCATAGGATGAGAGCTGCATATTTTCCCTGCCTGCCCACAGTGAATATTCTATTGCTCATATCACTCCCAGTGCTGTCCATATTCCTTCCCTCTGCTGTGCAAGTTTGAATTTGATCCTGCATTGCACTTGGAACTCATTTCTCTGGAAATGACAGGAAGCCTGGGTCTCTGATTGCTGCTGCAGCTTTCCTTGGCTCTCTGATAAATGGCAACGTGCAGGAGTGTTCTGGGATTTGGTTTCATTTCAGTTTACTAAAGGCCTAATGCAAAACCTGTGGAGGCAACACAAAGCTTTTGTCTTTGGATGGGGCCCTAAAGAATTGCCAATATCTGTTGAAAAACCATGTTGTACTTCACAAATGAAAAGATCAGTCACGATTTCTAACAGAGTGCAGCAACACCTAGAGTAAAATAACTTTGTATTTTCTAGTATTAAAAAAATGAGACTTTTCCTTTTGAAAATTCATAAGGAAATACAGACTACAAACCTTTTTTTATATGAACTAATCACTCTTCTTTGTCCTTTTTTTTTTTTTTTTTTTCTTGTAGTCTTAATGGTGTGGAGCTGTGGATCTTTGCTCCTCCAGCCTCAGCAAATGAATACCTCGAGGGACAGAAATTTCATATACTTCTTTTCCCCCAAGGTTATCCATTCTGCTGACTGCATGGCAGTCTCTCCAAACCATCCTATCAACTGCTCAAGTGTGAATGCTTTGTAATATGTTTTATATCTGGAAGGTTGAAGTTTTCTTCTCCTACTGGGAGTTTCATATTTTGATTAGACAGTAGGACTTTCTTCCTTTTTTTTTTTTTTTTTTTTTTTTTTTTTTTTTTTTTTTTTGCCTCCTAGGAATTCCTAAAAAATTATCTTGTTGTACAAATAGTTTGGCAGCTGAAACTTTATAGTTATAGTTCTAGAACTATCATTTAATTTGAATTACCTTCCACATCAGTAATGGAAGACTAGTTTTTGCTGTAGTAAATATCTTACTTTTCCATGACACAGTGATCTGTTTCACACCAAAGGTATTATGGAGAGAATCCTCTCTGCTTTTCACATGTTTGGGATTTTTTGGGGGTGTTTTTTGGTATTACTTGTACTTTTTAAATGCTGTGTAATTTAGAATTAGATGTGAGACAAAAGAAAGTTGTTTTCCATGAAGTAACAGCCAAATGTCTCCTTTCACTGGTGTGTGATTGAGAGCAGAGAGACAATTCCTGAAACACAAATAAGCTTTTTAGTTTGCCTTCATGAAGAAAGCAGATGTTAATTTTAGCAAAGGGGACTATTAGTTTCATATTTAGTGCTGGAGAAAATATTGTGGTTTTTAAGGACAGTACCATTTGTAAAGAATGAAAATGTGCACTCTGGAGAGATTAAATCCACTCATTTATAACTTCTGCCACATTAAAGGAGCTGAATATAAATTGATTGGATTAAGCAAATATAATGTTACATTCTTTTCAAACATGTATATGTAATTAAAAACAGATTTCATACATTTACAGTGTTTGCAAAATATAGATTTGATTTAAATGCTTTTTGCATTCAGAATGGGGCACAGGCTGTAACGAGTGTCTTGAGGGGAAAAATTCTGAGTGCTGAGACTGAGTTTATATTTTAATATACAGTGAGAGTAATTTTGGGTCTGAAGTGAGATCTGTGCTTGCAGATGGGGAGAGCTATTCACCCCAGAAATATTAACCCCAAACACACCTTGCTGAGGATTATCTGAGCTCACCAATCCTTGAAACCACTCCTTTGCCTCTCCCAAAAGTGGACAAACCCACAAATGCCTTATCTGGGCTGCAGCTGGCACAGCTCTCCAGCCACACTTCACCCTGAGAGCTTGTGCTGATCTGCCTGAGGAGCTGAAATCACATTTTAAATGCTATCAAAGGACTCCCAGGAGTGTACAGGGATTTAAGAGCAAAATGTTTGGCTATGAGGGAAGTGGGATGCAGATACTCAGCTAGAGCTTTTTGGGAAGTTAGGTTAGGTTCAGTTAGTTCTGTGGGAAGAGATGGAGAGCTTGGCAGCAATCTGTTTTTTTTTTTTTCCATGGCATGTGAAGGGAATGCCAGCAATCAGCAAGAACACATTGGTGTGAAGATGCTGATTTTTCTGATGCATGGGGAACATAGGATTTTTAATGAGTATTTGGTGGTTAGGAAAAAAAAAAACAAAACAAAGAAATGCACCAGAAACTGCTGAGATAAACAACCCCATGCTGTTCCTGTCTGAGCAGTGTCTGACAGAGGGGTGATACATCAGTTTTTATGCTTTTTCCTCAGGACCATCCTGTTTTGCCATGTTGCTGAGGACTTGTGCAGTCATAAACCATCTGCAAGGTTTCCTGAGATCAACCCCTTGTGAAAGCCAAGTAGCACAGCAGGAAAATTATCCCGTTGCTCTGGGGGCCTCAGGAGTCTCAATCCCTGAGCTTCTGGAGGGCAAAGCTCCTTAATGAAATCACAATATTTGGATGGCACAGTCCCCAGGATATGCAAACACGCTGCCTAAACAGCTGTTAAATAATTGTCAGTGTTTATTTGGGCTCTCAATCAGGGAGAGGTAGATTTTAACACACTTTATGGTGCAAGGCTCTGTGAAAAACCAAGTGAATCCTTCTGACATGGAAGTGTTTCAGGGCTGCAGGTTTTCAGGTCACTGTGTTACTCTGTGCTGGGACAGTGATTCCCACCCTGCTCTGTTCAGAACTTTTGCTCTGATGCTGGGTTTAGATGAGATTAGGTGTATTGAGAGAAATGTGAGTTTCCAGCAGACAGCATGATCACACCTCAAGTCTCAGCACAGTGACCTCTCAACAAGGCTTGCTTGAACCAGCTTGTGTCCAAAATTCCATGCAAGGGTTTGCACTTGTTCAAATGCCATGCCCCAGTGTGCAATGTGAATATTTGCTGTGACACATCTGTGCAGTTGCATGAGCTGCATGCCCAAGGTTAGCCTGGATGCTCCACACAGAGCATTATTTATTTTCAGACAGGATGATGTTCCAAGTGGCAGAGCATGAAGTTAGGAGCAATGTGTGAATCCACTAAAAGAAAAGCAGCTTTCAGGTAAGAATTGTATGTTTATATCCCTTCAGTTTTGCACTTTTTATTCAGGATTTGTAAAGTGAAAATAAGGAGAAAAACCCCAACACATTCCTGCATTTGTGAGTAATTAATTTATAAGTGGAAGATCTAATTTTCACAGTAATGTCACTTATATAATCACTTTGCACTGGTATAAAAACTAAAGATTTAGTTTTACTTTGTGCTTTGATGCTCAAGTGAAGTTTTCATTCAGAGCTTTATAGGAACACAGGAAGATAAGCCCATGCTTTGATTCTTATGCTCCAAAAGGGTGAACAGAATATGAAAGCTGTTCTGGGTATATGAGCTGTGTGTGCAGTGTGAGTGCTCTTCTCTCAGTTTGAGCTGTCTGACGTGGTGCTTTGCTCCATGATGTGATGTAAACCATGCCAATCTCTCACTGCTGGCTTGAGCATCTGTCTCCTTGGCAGACTCCAAAGGCAGCTCCTGGCAGCTTTGGACTTGCCTCCAGGTCTATCATATGGTCAAGCTTCTGATTTTTCCTCTTTAGCTAAAGTCCACTCCATCTGGAGCCCATTTAATTCTCTTTCACCTTTGGTTCTGGGGAAATGCTGATGGAAACACTGCAAATTCTGGGCTGAGGACTCTGGAGTTGTTTAAATGCTGTGGATGTTACACTTCTGCTGAGATATGGAACAAACTCTTGGTGTTACACATCAGAACTGAAATCTGGAAGTGAAGAAACCAAAAGCAATGTTTCATATAAAGTTATCAAGGAAATTACAATGCAATTTCTTCTTTTGTTTAGTTTGAGGGTTCTGTTGGGTTTTATTGATGGTCAGCTCAGGTCTGTAGTGGTGTCCTACATCTCAGAGGTGCCTGGGAAACAGTCTGTCCTACCTGGACAGCATCAAGGAGTGGCAGGAAGAAAAAAAAAACAGCAGTAGGTCTGAGAGAGTTGTGGGTTTAGCCAGGTGGTTGTGACAGATCAGCAGAAAGCAGCCCAAAGATTCATCCAACCCAGCAAATGGTTTGATTCAGCCATGAGCACTCAGCCTTCAAAGCTCTAGTGTGGATCAGGGTCATATTGCACTACATCCCACAGAATTGAATTAATCTCCTCCTTCTTGCTTCTTGGACCAGTTTCCTCTTCAGTCTACAGCTGTAGTGGGATCTGGCTATCTTAGGGACATAGCAAGAGATAAAGAAACTGTCAAAACAAAGAGGTCATTAATTTTTTATTAAATTCCTTTCATGCTCCTATATTGCCATTTAAACCATTTTGCTCCCTCACAATCTTGTGCCAACATCAGTGTCTGGACCATGAAAAGGCAAAGGGTCATAGATGCTAAAATACACCACCTTTGGTCAGAGGTGCAAAGCCAACAAGAAAACAAAGTCATGTGCATTGTTAAAAACAAAGGCAGTGGAGGATGGAGCAAACAGCCAAAGCAGACAGCTTGTTCACTGCTCCTCTGGATCCCAGCACACTTCTCAGGGTCTCTGTGACATCTGGCTCACTTGCTTCAGTTTCTTTTCCCTCTTTCTCTCCCACCAGGAGAAGGCTGTACACGCTGCTCCATCCTGCCATGCCAATTACAGCAAGGGGATAATGACACTGACTCCATTCCAGGGCTGGCTAGGCTGAGAGCCCATTAGACAGATGGGCAAAACATGGGACAGGCTTGACTCTAACTTTGAGAACTGGGATCTGGAAAGCCAGAAACTTATTTTTGCTTCTTGCTTGGGTGTAGCACAGACTTCAACGTTGATTTTGTATGGTAGACTCAGATCTTAACCAAAATTCCAGTTACTACCTGATTTGTCTAATGCATCCCATCTTCTCTGTCTGTGAGGATGACTTATGGAAACAAAGGAAAAACATTCTTGGGAGCCACTGTGTTGATGATCCTTATCTGAAGTTCCTGGACACACACAGTGCATTTGGATGCTGGGACATCAATTTTCTCAGCACAGCTTGAGCCTCTCTGGATTATTGTTCAGACTGGCCCAAGCAATCCCTGAACCTGACATCAATTTGTCTGCCAAAGCCACCAGTTTAATAAATAATGTTGTCAACCAGGAAAAGGTTATGTCCCTTCAATATTCATATCATACTTACCCTGCATTTCTCTACCTGGTTGGAGCAGCGATTGCACAGAGACCAAGCTTGGGGAGCTCCTTTAAAGAGAGCAGTGCTCAGTGCCAGGTTGTCCCACAGGTGTTGTTTGCCCTCCTCTGCTGCATATTTAAGAGGTGAGATGTTTCTGAGGCTTCTGAGGGACAGACATTAATTTGGATATTGGCATTTGACAGACAAAAATAGGTGCAAGATAAAGAATGTTGTTACAGGTACAAAAATGAGCAAGGAATCAAACTGGTCAGAAACAGACAGGGAAATAAAGGAATCCAGTGGGGATGGGTTACTTTTGAGTCTTTCTTTGCTTTTCTTTGTGGCTTTCAAACCATCCTGATTCCTCCTCTAAATCAGCTCTGACCGTCTTGATGCTTGGAAGTGAAAAACTTTTTCTTACACTGAACTGGTATAACATCTTATTTACTTGTTAATGTGGCTGCCAGATTATGTAACAGCCAGATCATGCAACTCCTACACGAATTCCCAAGAGAAACAGGATTAACTGAGGGTATAAACACTTCAAGAGTCTTTGCAGACCACCAGTGGCAAAGGCACAACAAGACTTAATCCATAGCCTTTAGTCTCTGCATTGCTGTCTTGTGTTTCAAACTGAGAAAGAGGAGGTTTAGATCAGGTTTAGGGGGAGAAGTTCTCCCCTGGGAGGGTGTTGAGGCTCTGGGACAGGCTGCCCCATCCCTGGAGGTGTCCAAGGCCAGGTTGGATGGGGCTTGGACAGGGAAGGTGTCCCTGCCATGGGGGTGGGATGAGATGGGCTTTCAGGTCCCTTCAAACACAAACACAAACCATTCAGTGATTCTGTGGCTGTAAGAAGGGGTTAGAGAATTAGAATATCTGTAAAGTTATCATAGAAATGATCTGCTCCTTGGCAGATTATTGTAAGATCAGAGGACAGACTTTCACAAAGAGGTGCAGGAGCACCCATGAAAATACAAAGCCTGTTTATCTGAAACAGATATTTAAGAAGAGAAAAATATTTCAAGGAACCTAACAAATATTGCTAGAATACTGATGCCTCTTGTATTCTCATCCTGGGAATCTTTTGGTGCAGATCTGTCACTTTTTCCTTGATGGATGTATTTTGTTAAAGGCATCTTGAGGTAATAGATGCTGTAAGTGCAGCCTGCTGCACAATACCAAGGGCCATCTCAGAATAATAGAATGTTTAGAGTTTGAATCCATCTGTCACAAGAAAAGACTACCTTAGATGTGTGCATCAAATAAATGTCTGAGCAACTTCATTTCTTTTGTGCTTTAAAGGAGATCTGGATAACTTTCAGTCTAACTTCACCAAAACAGCCCTAGCTTTAAACTTCATGTCACCAAAGTCAGGAGTGAAATAGAATAAGAGAATAGGACATTTTCCTGCACTTCATTTGTATATTTATATTTGATTTAAGATTATTTCTTTTTTTGGGGGGAGGGGAAGTGAAATAAAACCCCAAACCAACACCAACAACAAAAAAAAAACTCAAGAAACCCTCCATATGAAATATGCAAGCAGTTTTTTTATTATACAAAAAAATATTCCTTTTCTATCCCAAAGAAATAAATCAATTTGTGCTAAATAGGAAAGAACAGGAAAAGTGCCTGAGGATGCAAAGGTTTCTTTTTCTACACTATGTGCCCCTGGTCATTTCTGTCAAACAGCACAGAAATGTTAATGGCACATGCTCTCCAGTTTGGAGTTATTTGTCAATATTCATCTTTTGCCATTTTGCTGGTGCTCTAAAGTAACAAATTTGGAATGTTCAACCCCTGCAGTTGTCAGGGCTCAGTTCAGGAATGTTGTGGTGTAGCCTGTCTGGGAAAACTCCAGAAATGCTGTCCCACACTAGAGTTCAAGAGAGGATGTGTCTAGTCTGAGTTGAAGATATAAACAAGTTTGTTGTTTAATCTTGACTATTCCCAATTTTTTTTTAACTTTATTTTGTGAGGGAGGGAGGTGGACTGAAAAAATTAAAAGTTCTCTTTTTGTATGCTGATTGAGAATGAGAGGGCAAAATATATTTTCTTAGGGAAAAAAAAATCTTGAAGCTTAGCATAGGTTTTCCTTCGGCAAACTTGCTAATGATCTGTTTTGAACACATTTAGAAAAAGTAGCTTCCCAGTAGGAGACATTTATATTAGAAGACAGTTTCGATTTTTTGAAGTGTTTGATGAGGGAGAACAGCATATATGAGGAAAGGAATAAAATCTGAGTGTTGCTTCTCTCTTTTAAATGCTTATGCAAACAGCAAAGATCCCACTATCTGCTGTTTCTTTTCAGGTGCTCATAATGTACAATTTCACTTTCATGTTTCACAGGGGTTGTGCTGCTTGTGTGGGACTGTGCAGACCCTGGATGCTAGAGATAGAAACAGAATTCCTGATTTTATATCCCACAGAACCCTCACATCACCATGGAACAGGGTTCTACAGCAGGGCTGATAATGAGCTCTGCACTCAAAATACAAGAAATCAATTGGTGTACATCTTCCTTTTGAAATTATTTTGGTTTCCCTTGAATTAGCAAACTTTTTCCATAGTAAATTCTCTAATCATCACTCTGAGGTTTTTTTAGAAGCTGTTTCAAAGGTGGAAGAGCCATAGGTATAAAATCCATTTGTGTCTCTGGAACTTTTATTTCCTTAGTTTCAAGATAAGTGAATATCTCTGTGCCTAACCAGGTGTGTGCTCTTACAATTAGGGAAGAAATTAGAGTGATAAAGAAATAACTGAAAGAAAGTGAGGAATTTGAAGGCAGATAAAGAATGTACACTGGCATGTGGGCAGAATTATAAGTGGAATGCATGGCAATGAACTTTCTGCTAAGACTAAAGGAAACTTGACAAGTTCTCTAAGGGGGGTGTTAGAGATTACTGAATAAATTTCCTCCATTAAAAACCCATTCAAGCTCTCAAAAAACAAAGTTTAATGAGGCAGATAGTCTGCAAATCTCTGTCCCAAACTTTGAGCCCCAGTCCCTGCTCTCTGGCTCACTCATCACCTCGTGTCCCCCTAAGCAGTAAAACCAACCTTAGAGGGAGGGAAAGGGAGGCCAAACTGGGAAAACTTTACAGGAGATGGTGATCCTCTCTGGTTCTTTTATCTCCATTAAAATAAGGCTTGAAGTACTTAGAAATACTTATTAAAAATACTTTGCCAACTGGGAGTGCTGCAGAATTATCAGCCTTGCCTTAGCAATACATCCTCCAGCACCACTTAGTGTCTCTAACACTAAACTGATTTCCTCCTTACAAAGTGAATTATGAATTCCTTATTCATCTGTGCAAGAATAGTTGCAATAAAGAACCAAAATACTCAGCTGCCTTAGGATGGAACCTGAAAAATCCTGCATGGGTTCACATCATCCATATGGGCAAAATTCACCTTGTCTAAGGGAGACAAGTCTGCTCAGGTCACTCATTTTCCTAACAAGTATTTCTTGCCTAAAATACTAATGTCAATATAATGGATCAGGACAGCTGTGTCAAATCCAATTACTCATTTAGCTTAGATTCAGTTTCCTTGATGGCTGTAGAGCCAATAGGGAATGGAAACTTGATGTGATAATTAAAATAAGTTTTGATATAGGGAATAAAATAATAAATCACCAAAACATTATTTTGTGACTAGCTGGCACAGTGGGCTCTGAGTTGCTTGGTGGCCAACTTGACATCCTTTTGGCTATTAAACATATATGGATATTAGACAATAAATCTTACAGACAGGTACTGTAAAAGCAGATATTTGGGTTATAGACCAAGAAACAGTGATGTTATCAGAGGAAACACTGGGAAGTGCTACATGAAAGGCCAGTGACCAGGTAGGACAGGGACAGGGACATGGTGTCACCTTTTTGAGCCATGGAGGGAACCAGCTATGCAGGGAAAGTACAGAAAACTCTCCCAAACTTGGCACCTTTGTGATCTCAGATTTTGACTGAGCAGTTTTTGTTGCTGTGCATTTATTACTTAAGTTCTTTGATTCTAGGAATTACTGTAGGTGCTTGCTGCTTGCATGGCAATATCCCAGACAGTTATAAGACAGAAGTTCAGAAAAGATTACTGAGAGAATGAGAGTTAGAAGTAGGACTTGAAAAAAGAAGATCACTGGGAAAATGAGCAAACTCTAGTTGTTTGTGGAGTACTTTTATGGCACTAAAATACTTTACTAGTACTGCAGTGCTGGGACTGGATCTAGCAGTCAAAAAAGCTGAAACTGATGTGGCTTCTTGACTTTGGGAAGGCAAATTGTCCTTGTGGTTATTTGTGAAATATCTCCATGTCTGGGAATTAAATTTTGCTGTCTGTCCTTACTGTGGCTGTTTCCAGGAACTTTGGAGTTCTGAGTGCTTCAAGTCTATCCCTGAGATATTTGTTCCATCTTTTTTTTCAGTTGCTGAAGAGCATCCACCTGACATAATTATGGTGCCAAACCAATCAAACCTTGATCTCATTTCACCAAAAGTGTGGTGAGGTTCACAGGTTCCAAACCCATTAACATTTTTGTGTCCTGGCACTGCACAAGACAGAAAACAGAGATGAAATGACCCAGGAAAGGATGTTGAGACAGCAAGAGCAGGGATGACAAGATAATGTAAGGAGTCAAGGTCAAGGAGAAGTGAATCAGAAATGTTGTGAAGCATGAAAAGGATCCAGGGAGGAAGAGTGGAAGGAGGAGGAGGTGGAAATAGCTGATAGAGGGTGTCTGTGCCTTTCAGGAGCTGCTGGGCTCTTGAGATGGGTAGTTAGAAAGAAGCTGCTGCAGAGAAATAGCTGAAAGCCATTCCCTGAACCAAGAGCTGATTGCAGTCTGTAAGTGAACACATTTTATACTTGGGCCACATAAAATTTGCAAACAAAATTTGCAAACAAAAGGAAGTTTCAATTCAAGGTTTAATTCAAGACATGGGTTCAGTCAAAAATGAAGGAAGAAGGAAATTGAGAGCACACAGTGAAAGAATTGTGCTTTTAGTCTGATATTGCTGTTTCCTTTCAAAGCATTTTGCAGTTTTCTTTAACCTGCAAACTAGTATGGTTTTGAAGTTTAACCAAAAAGAACAAAAGCTTAGACTATGTTTTTTTGGTTTAGATCCAGAAATTAGGGTTGGACCTAAAATTCTGTTACGTGAGATTTTGTTTTGATTTTCTTAAACAAAGTGAGTGAAAAATATTTTACTGTCATGGCAGAATTGTTTTCCTTGGACACAGCTCTCAATAAACTTCAGCACATATTTGCTTATATGTACCATATGCACCTGTCACAGTGGGAAATTCAGGAAAAATGCCTTTTTCTTGGAAATGCTCTGAAAAGAAAAAGAGGATGAGATTGCCAGAGCAGTCACCTGCTCATAGCCAGTGCTTTCCTGCAGAAACAGAATAGAAGAATTTTACCTGAGAACTCTCATGTCTCTTGGAAAGTGCTCAATCAATCTTGTATCTTCAGTTTAGGCATTTAACTGTTTTAAACAAGGAATTCACTGTCCAGTATGAATGCCTTGTTAAATTCTCATATTTTGCTGTTTGATTCCTTCTTAGTAGCAAGAAATAGTTTGGAGAGAATTAAAACCTTTGGACCTTTCAATTGTTTTCTTGACTCATATCTTCAGATTTTCCTTAACAGCAAAAATAAGAGAACAGACAGATGTACCACTAAAATTCTGTATGCTGCTTCATAAACTGAGAACAAATAAATCACTTACTTAAAAAATCTGTCAATTTTAACATAACAAATAGAATTTGATATTTTGATAAGCAATTTAACAACTACCTTATCCAGTACAGTTTCATGGCAAAAAAAAATATTCATATAAAATAAATAATTTTCTTAAAGATAAATAAACCTAAAGCTGCTAAAATATTAGGACTTCTGTATCAGAATTTACACTTTAAGAACAACTTTTTTCCTACAAGTAATGCAAGCTTTTGTATGAACTAAGTACAAAACTCTCCTTAATTCTCTTCCTTTGTCCCACTGACAGTAGGGATGGTTGCAGAATTGACTCTTCCAGTGGAGAAATAAGAGAAAAATTGGGATTTCTTTGTTTGAATTGCAGCCTTTTAGTGCCAAGCAAAATGTACATGAAGCAGAGGGGAGAGAACAAATCAGGTGAGAGCAGTTTCAGGTGTTAAATCCACTTCCTACCCCACTGCTGAGGGGGAAGGATGGAGCACAGCTCCTTTCAGGCTCACCTTGTTCCAGGTAATTGTCTGTATGGCCCTGCTGAAAGGAATTCACAGAGGTCTGGGGAGAGCCCTTAGAACTGAACTGAGAAGAGGGAGGAGTAGAAAATCATGGAGGAAAAATGTGGTGGAAAGAGGAGAGAGAGTGTAAAAAGTGACATAAGGTTATTTCATCTGTTGTTTAGAAAGAATGAGCAGTTAGCAATGCTGCCTGGGCATTTCTGTGAAAGCATTTCTGAAAATCACATGAGAAATACAGCAATAAATTCCAGAGTAATAAAATGATCATGTGCTGTGTTAGCCCATTCCCTCCTCTCCTCCTGGATGGAAAGAACGAGGAGGGGCAGAAGAATTTCCCTGTGTGTTTGTGACTTGCACATTTTGGGTCACTGGAATCCAGCTCCTCATTCCTTGTTTTTTACAAGTTGCAATTTTAGGTCCTGTGATGGCCATGGCAGATGGATTTGTGTGTGTTATCTAGGACAAACTATCTAGGACAATTTAGAATACAGACTTGCACTAAAACACCCAGACTATTTCACTGGAAACAGATGTCATTAGTCTTTTACCCAGCCAATTAAAATTTCCCCTAAAATGATCACATTACATTGATGAACCCATTCCATGGAAATCAAGACTTCATAGAATATTTCTGTGTTCCAAATCCTGTTTTACAGGGGGGTGTGTGTCCATTAAAATTAAATTTCCAACATTCAAAATGTGCTAAGTAAAAGCAAACAAGATTTCATCTCTGTGTGTATAACATATTTGTAGCAGAGAGGAAAAGAGTTCTGGAGATGGATTGGCTGCATGAAATGTTGGTCTTTACAAAATCATTTACAGATATGATGGAGAACTTCAAAGCAGAAGGAAAACAAACAAATGTCCAATTGTTAAATGTTAAAGAACCATCAAGGACAATGACATTTATCCCCTTCTCAGTTTTCTGTGAGCAGATTAGGACTTTTCACTTGGAGAAAGGAAAGTGAGGAGGATTCCCAAGCTGTGAAATGAAACTGCTCCTGTCAGCAGTGGAGAATGTGCCACAGCAGCAACCTGGGGTGGCTCACAGGCTGCAAATGCAGCTCAGGTGAAATCCTGCAGAAATCCTGGAAGCAGAGGGCAGAGTCTGCATGATAAAAACTTCTTTGTTTAAATTTCTGCCATCCTGAGGGATGAAGGGGGTTTGGACTGGGAAAGCAGAGTCCAGTAATTTGTATCATCCCTGCAAAATGTCTGGTGCAGCTTTGAACACTCCTAATGTGCCACAGATGGTCTGGTTGGGCAGCAGGACTGCCAAAAGTGGATGTATGAAATTAATCTCTTTTTCACTCTATCACACCATCTGCTGCCAGTTCACTGCGTCTGTTAATAACAACAAGTAATTAATAATAATTTCAATAATTTAATTAATAAGTTCCTGGTTGATTTGAAACCCTTTTTATTGGGGTTTGCTGGTTTAGTCTCGGGTTCTTTTCATCTGTGCAGTTACAAAAATGAAGTTTGGCCTGTTTTCTAAATGACCAAACTTGTAAGTTAATTTTGTGTCTACCCCTAATGCTGATATTTAAGTTCTAACAAAGTAGAAAGTCACTTATCAATGAGACTGAAGAACAGATTTTAGAGCTTTGCTGGATTTTGATTATAATGAGTGTACTTATGTTAGTATCAGATACAACCTGGCTGCAGGAAGATGATGGTGTCTGACTATTGTTATGCTCTTATTTCAGAAAAAAAAAATTATATTTAACTTGGAAGAGATAAAACTTTCCTTCAGTTTATTCCCTTTCCACAATATTTTTCTCCCCACAAATATAAGTTTCTCATTTATTTTTTATTGTGTGCATTATGCCCTTTACAATGTTTTTTGATTATTGCCATATAACTTTTCACTCTCTCTTTGCAAATCGTTGCTCAAAAATTTCTGAGACCATAATTTTGTATTGGTCCTACAAGATTTTAGCCATCTAAAATAATTTATTATGGGTAATAACTGCACTTTTTAAATCTTCTCCTTATAAGTGTGTTTTCAAACTTAATTAAGCATAGCCATATTTATAACAGGATGAAAGGTTCCAAAAATAAGCACAAACAGTGTTCTTCATGATCTGAATTCTTTATATATGTATGTTAATTCAATAATTTTCCCCAGGCAGATCGAGTTACTTATTTTATTTCCTTTTACATTAGATTTTTATTTTTCTTTTATGATATTTTGTGTCTATCTGCTCTTTCTACTATCAGAGTGTTCACAGTTTTGTCACAGCCACAGCTGGGTGGGAGTGAGGCAGAAATCAGAGTGGTGCCCCAGCCCCCACCATACAGGGGAATACCTCAGTTATTTCTGGGGTTTGCTCCTTTCCAAAGCCATGCAGGAAAGGCCAGAATTGAACTTTTCTCTCACAGTTCATCATCTTTTACACACCCACCATGCATTACCCAATTTTTAATGTATGAGCACTGTTTGCTTTTGGCATGTTTAAAAAAATGCTGTGATTGATGTCATGAGAAACAACCAAATTATTCTTTTTTTTGATAGCAGCATCTGCTGCTTTTTTTTTTTTTTTTTTTTTTTTTTTTTTTTTTTTTGTTGTTGTTGTTGTTGTTGTTTCTTTTTTCTGTTTTTGACAGATCTTTCCATCCAGGAATTATAATCCCACAAACACCTTTTTTTTAGAGAAGAGGAATTATTAATTCCATAGCACATTCAGTGCAGTTTACTTTATCATTATCAAACCCATCCATTTCAGATGTTTCAAATGGAGGAAATGTTGGAGTTATGAATCAGGTGCTGCATTTGAAATGAAAATTCCCTTTCCTCTCTCCTCCCCACTCTTGAATTTAGCTCATAACTCAGAAAACAACATTCAGGTTTACACCTGGGTGTCAGTTCTTACATCAGAAATCTCAATGAGAGCTTCAGGTTTTGAATTTAGAGGTCCCAAAGAAAGCACTCCTGGAATTGTTCTTTTCAATAAATTATTATTTTCAATAAATTTTGTGAATAGTCATTCTACCTACTGTCTTCAAAAAGGAAACCATGAGACTGTGAAGGTCCCACTACATAAGAAAACAGAGAAATCTCTTTTTGTTTTTGCTCAATAAGTGTTTCTACATCCCCCAAAAAAAGCAGAGCACACAGGAAAAAATGGCTTTTCTGGCTTTTTCCTTTTGGAAGCCTTAAAAGTAGATATGGTGCAGTAATCTGATTCAGAATAATGTAAATGCTGTATTAAAAATGAAATGTGATATTAAAGAATCATATTGAAGTCTTGGGAAATAGGTTCCTAGCCTCACCATTTTCTTAGGTTTCATTAATATTGGTCACATACAATCCTTATTTTGTCTTCCAAGCCAACTGAATTTTTATCTGAACGTGTTCACAAGGAGTGCAGAGAGGGGAATATCAGAGTTGAGGAGCAACATGAATTGGATGTCATTTTCTCTGCCACTTGTGTAATCTCTAATAACAGAGGCTTCTAATAACCTCCATTTCTTCCTGACAGCTGACTGAGCTGGGAATGCAGGTTCCTGCTGCTCTCCAGGAGCTGTTTTATTGACTGAACTCTGGAGAGGTTGTCTCAGATTTAAGGGTGTGCTGAATTACAGCACAGAGCAGAAATCCTCAAAATCTGTTTTAATTATAGCTTTTACCAGTGTGTGGGTGCAGAGAGGAAATCCCCCTCTCTCCATTTGCTCACAGGAAGGAAATATAACCAAGATTAAGGCCCAGCTGATTCTCACAAGTCTGGGATCTTTCTCAGGAGGGATGAGGGGAGTTCCATAATTCCACAGGCTGTGCAGTGCATTTCTGTTCTGAAGGAATGTGCATTACTCATTCATCATACTGGTTTAGCATTTTTAGTTGTATTTTCTCCTTTGAACCTTGACAGAGGAAATTGGAATTTGATTCCAAAGCTTCCTGGCATGACCAGAGAGAAGAGCCCTGGGCTGAAGTCCCACCTTACAGCTGTGCCTGTGTTTGGTAGGGTGGAATTGCATCCAAGGAAAGCCAATGGAAATGTTATTTATGAGGATATTTTTTAATGTCCTGCACAGAAATATTCTGTGAAGGTTGCACCCAACATTGCAGCAGGGTTGTGCAAGTGCTGATAACATATATTCCAAAATTTCTTACTTGATAGGAAGTTGACTCAGCATCGGACACTAAAATAACTGATTTATAGAGTAAATTGATTAAGTAGAATAATACAGAGTTTTAAACTGAATTTTGAATGGAAAATACAAGTTGATCTTGATTTTAATCAAAAGATAAATGTTAATCTTGGGATACCCTTGGCTTTCATTTCAGCTGGGTTCTTAACCCATCTCAGGGTGAGGTGTGTCCTTCAGTGAAACATCTGGACTCACTCATGGCACCATGTGAGCTCCACCTGCCTCCTGTGGGCGTTCATTTCACCCCATTATTTCCATTATTTCCATTATTATTTCCATTATTATTTCCATTATTATTTCCATTATTATTTCCATTATTATTTTCATTATTTCCATTATTTCCATTATTTCCATTATTTCCATTATTTCCATTATTATTTCCATCATTATTTCCATTATTTCCATTATTATTTCCATTATTATTTCCATTATTATTTCCATTATTATTTCCATTATTATTTCCATTATTTCCAGATGCTTTTTCCTCTCCACAGATCACAACTAACTCAGAACAGATTCTGTCCATCCAGATAGCTCCAGTCAGATGTCAGCACTCATAGCCACTGCTCCTGGCACTAATTCAGATTTACAGCTGCAGTTTGTACTTACAGATGTGTGTATAATGTACACAGAGCTGTGTGAAATGTGATTTCTTGTCATCCTGCCCAGGGGTTTCTCCAGGTGAGGTTCAGACACTCTTTGAGGGGTTCTTGCCAGAGGCAAAGCTCTTCCCTCCAAAGTGTGGTCAGGTGTCAAGGGGAAAGAGCTCCATTCCTGGGAGCAAACAGGGAGAATTAATCAAATTTCAGAAGTTTTCCATGGGAATAGCTGTGCTGATGGATTTGAATATTGCTGTGCATTTTTCCCTGGGAGTTTTGCTCGTGGTTGGTTTTGGTGCTCAGTTCAGTGTTGTGCTAATGTCCATTACCATTGAAATGCTCTTGAATTGTCTGAAGAAAGGGAATGTTGACTCGGGTTTTGTGTTTTTCCAGCTTCCTAGATGTGTTTTGTGTGGAAATAATCATCCTGTTATTAATTCATAACTTGGTTCTTTTTACTACCCATGGAAATAATAGATAAATATTAGCCAGAAGTCCAACAGCTTTGTGTGGTGGAAGGATTTTTTCCTAGAATTTCATTGTTCTTATTTTAGATATTCTTTCTTTTGTATCATTTCATCCTATTAAATTTTTCTGTCCTAAAATACCATTTTAAAAGGATTTGACAACAAAAGAAATATGAGATCCACTGTGTTTAAATCCATGCTGAGACATGTATTGCTCTCCTGTTAATGCAGGATTTAATTTCACATGCTTCACTTTATGCCAAGTCAGAGCAAATAAATATCTTGTTCTGGTATAATCTGTTTTGTTTCTCATGGATGAAAATTTTTCATTCTAAGTCAAAAGAAAAAAAAAAAAAAGTGGGGGGGGGAAGGGTAAGGGGGGAAAGAGAAGTATTTGATTAAAACAATATAAGTACCTTCCAAAAGAATAGCACAGATATATTAAAAAAAAAGTAAAAAAAAAAGAAAAATTTGGGAGAGACAAAAAATGTCTATAAAGAGGCTTTACTTGCTGTACTTTGGATATCAGAAGAATGACTGAAGTGCAGCTCAAATCTTGCTCTTCTACACTTCATCTTTCTCATAAAATCAAAATGAAGAAATTATTTTGTGGCTGCTGGTTTCAAAGTTCTGTTTTCTCACTTCACTTTCATCCTGGTTTAGATACTATCTGAGAGGCTTTTAAAGTAAATAGAACTGTTAATTATTAATAATTAACTATTATTCACAAATAAATAGAAGGAAAACATAAAATTCTTTGAATTAGGACCTTTATGAAAGATATAAGGGAGCATAATTAATTTACTTATAAGTTAATTTGCAGAGTGATTGCTCTGTGATAGGAAAAATAGGATTGTGGATCAGGAAACCCATGATTTAGGCCATTATTTATTTTCAATTAAAATGGCTATCCTTGGCACACTGAAAGCATGAAATTAAAAATATTAATATCAAAATAAATGTTTTAATGGGCAAGTTCTCCAAAGTATTTCACACTTAAAATCTTTATTTTTAGACCAGATTGAAATGTCAGAAGAGGTAGCTCTGGTTTGCTCAGTTTCCATTTCCATATAAACCTTCATTACTTAGAAGCTACAATATTATTGACAAATTAAGGTTTTTTTCCAGTTGGACTAAGAATGGAAAAATAGCAAATCAGGAAGATGTGAATCAGATATGAGGAAATATTTTTTCTCTTTCAGATGATTTTCAGAATTAAGTTAGTGGCCATAATCTGTTCTTCAGGATTATTTCTCATAATACAACTCTAACCTCTAACCTGCTGAATGATATTATTAAAATATTATTCAAAATTATAACCAATAATTAACTATTGTTAACTCTTCAATAATTTTAGACCCAGTGTGAAATGCCATAACTCACAGTGGGACTGGCTTTGTTTTGGATTCTTTATTTTGTATGCAGTGACAAGTTTCATAGGTGCATTTTGAATATTCAAGGGAAAAATCCAAACAAACAAGGAAATAAAATTAGGTTGAATGTGCAAAGTAAGTTTGTTTTGACATGTAATATTGAAGCTCTTTGTTATTACTCTGAATGAAAATGGTAATTTGATCCTTTACTGAGGAAATTATAATTTTTAGATTTTGCAGAAAATATCCCACATATTTTACAAAACCCATAATATTGTTTTCTGAGCGTTTGTTGCATCTCCTTGAAATTACACTTGAAATGAGTTATTGTCTTGTTTTGATGAAAGTAGAACAGTTGGTTTCCTTCTTCTCGAGGCATTCTTTGAATGCTCTGCCAGTTTTGCATAGTTACATTGAAATATTGTTGATATATTTAATGTTTGCTTCTAACATTTCAGAAAACACTCTGAATATTGTCACCATGGAAGGTTTTCTGTGCCTATTTGAGCATTTTGCACCAACACCAAATTAAAATATCTGTGAGATTTTGCAGATCTTCCTTCTTATTTCCTTCTGGAGCATCTCTGCTTCCTGGAGACTTCTGGGGGGATAATTTACAAGTGCAAGTTCAAACTGATTAATATTTAGGCAGAGGATGTGGTTTGTAACCTCTCTTGTGCAAGAAGGAACAGTTTGTTTTATAGTTCATGATCCAATACAATTTCTGCTGTGAGATGAATTCCCTCAGTCTGTTGCATGTGGATCTGAAGAGGCCAAGGCTGATTTTGTGTGTGCAACTTTTTTGTGTAACTTTCTCTCTTCACTTTTAAGTTTCTCAGGTCTGGGTGAGCCAAGTGAGCAGGGTAAATTTTTGCAGATGCAAAATTTCAACAAAAGTAATTTCCATCACACAGAACTGAGGCATTGAGCAAATTACAGATAAAAATGTGACCCTAATGTACATTTTGAATAGTCACTAGAAAATAAAAGCTTTTATTTCTCTTATGTTTGCAATGCAGCCATTCCTGTATTTTATTTTAAGACACACTTTAGTAGCATGAACAATGAGTGGTGGATTGAAGATGATGGAGATGGACATTCCCTTTTCCATCGAGAGTTGTGAACAATATTATGATTTTTACCTGTCCTCAGAGTTACCGAGAACTCTCAGGTTGATGTCCACAATGAATTGAGTGTAACAATGAAGAGAATTTTCTTCTCTTTAACTTCTCCTTACATTCAGCTCTTTCCTTTTTCCTGTGTCCTTCATTTGCCATCGACATAAGAACCATTCCTTGAATGAGAGGCAACAGAAAAATCTTTAAACTTGTTCTCATGCATTTGCTGATTTTCCTTCCTCCTTCACTTCAGTCACTTCTGGAAGTTTTGATTTCAATTCTTTTCAATTTCATGAAACATTTATCTTGTAAAGGCAGCAATAAATAAGAACAGTGAGGAAAAAAGGGGATCTGCTGTGTTTTAATCATCTAAGTCTGCAAATTGTAGCAGTATGAATTTTAACTTCCCCTTGGAGAAAAGAATCAGGAATTGTTTAAAAGTTGTTTTAGTGATTATTACAAACCTTTATCTGTTTTTTTTTTTATTTGGTTGTTGCTATATCTGCATTTAACTATAATATTTATTAGAAATCCAAAATAATTTCAACCTAAGAAGGGTGTCACTTGAATACTGACAAGATCATTGAAGTCCACGCTGGTTCTTAATTTTGTGGGGATGGAACATCCTCATTTTAGGTATGTGCTAATTGTATTTGGAGATATTCTAAATATTCTCTACTGAAATTTAAAAAATAATTTAGTCCTGAAAGGACTGGTGTCTTATTAGAAATATTCCTGTTAATCCAGAGTCAGCTAATGAGGACTCCCAAAGGATGAACCTGTGGAAGGGAATCACAAACATTAGGATTGAGAGAACCTGATGCAAGTAAATACTCTAAGAAACCTTTCTATTAATTGTTAATTTTTGGGTTTTGTTAATTTCAAAAAAGCAATCTCTTGGTGAATTGAGTATGAAGATTTAGAGATGGAGAGTTCAACCTCACCTCACTTCAAGCACTTATGAATATGCAGTGTGCCAAAGAGTGGAACTGCAGTGAGGAGGAGGTGATAAAATGCATTTTGCACTGTTTTGTCCTCATGTTATTGCACCTTGCTCAGCAGATAATTTATTATGCTGGCTCTTAGTAAATAATTGATGGAGAACTGATAACACAAAATTTACGGAATATGGAGAGTGTTTTATTAGAACATTAATATGCTGCAGGTGTGTTTTATTGGTCAATTAACACAGGCCTCGAGGTGTGGGGTGATCTATGAGGCTGCTGTGGGAGGTTTGGATGAGCAGGATGGTAAAACACATCCTGGAGGGGCTTAATGGTGCTGGAAAGTGAGGAAAGGTTCTGCAGAAATTGCACTGTGGTTTTGGAGGTGCAGGCTAACTTTAAACAAGGAAGCAGGAGCTCTGGAAGGAGGCTAACAATAGCAGAGTGAGGCTTTTATGTAAATTGATTTACTCTGTTATTTGGGAGAAACTATCTTAGGGCTAAGGTGGTTTCCATTAATTTCCCAGCTTTCCCAGCAAAGTTGTAAAAGTTAGTTTATCTCCCTCATCCTTTATTTACAAGGCCATGTACAACACCAGCCTCCTTGTTATCCTTGAGTGCTGCTCTTAATCAAGGAATGGTGGGAAAGCAGCCCAGACTTAAAAAAAAAAAATCCTAATTTAAAAATCCTTCTTTTTGAGATAGATTTCTTTATACCCAGCAGATAAGTGGTTTGGGGGTGGGCTGGGTTGTTTTTTTGCTGGTTGGATGGGGGGGATTGTTGGTTTGTTTGTTTGTTTTATGGCTTCAGGTCTTTATTTCTTTCGCTGTGCAGTGCTTGTTGCTTTTTCTGTACGTTCTGGAAAGGCTTGTCCCTTGACTATCATTAGATTTCTCCTTTCTTCTCTCTTGCCTGGTTCTCATTCTGTGCACAGCAGATCAGTAGCTCCAGGCTCCCTTTTTGAGGGAAGATGGAAAACTGCTCCGCTGCTGTCGGCGCGTTCCGAGCGAAACTCTGCGCGGGGCAGAGGGCTCTGAGAGCAAAGGGCTCCAGCAGCTGCCCAGTCCAGGAGCCCAGCCAGCCCTGGAGAAATCACCACACACACCAGGCAGCAGCCAAGGCTTGCAGAAACAGCCTTAGAGCAGAGCAAACACGCAGCTATTTCTCCAGAAATGGGTTTGCGTGTTTTTGTCGGCAGTGCTCCTCACCACAATATTACATCCACACCATTGTGCCTAATGGCACTTGAGGGAGTTCTCTTCCATTTGTCTAAGAGGTTTTTAATCTTTCTGCCTATTAACATCCAACCTGTCCTTTTGGAGGGTATTCCATCATTTTAATTCTGAATTTTGAAGGACAAGTTTGATTTACATCTTGGCTCTTTATGTTCAAGCTGCTGCCACATGCTCTCATCCCCATGGATCTTGTGCTGCAAGGTGTGGTGAATTATCAATATATAGTTAGTTATCCTTGTCCCTCAACTGTGTTCTTACCCCAGTTCTTTTCTGCTTTAAGCAAATTTTGTCACCTCATTTTTTCTTCATTCTTTTCAAGTATCACTTATGAATATCTTAAATACCAGGGAATCCTATGGAATTTTATGGAGTTTCTCTATCAATTTTTAATCCCCCTAACTGGTTTGTCCTATTTCCTACCAGTTTAGCAGCACAGAAGGGAAAATTTTACCTCCCACTAAATGTGTCTTTATTGTGTAGTGTAAAGCAATTGTTTTGGGAGTTCAGATGTTATCATGTGCACAAACCTTGTTTAAAGTCTTTGAAAAAATATTTTAGTTTTTTTAAGGCCCTCTGTCTGTCTGCAAAAATCCAGATGCTTTTTGTTGTTTTTTTTTTAGGTCACCTTTGCCGTGTTAAGTGAGACGAAGTTGCCATGTTCAGCTGGAGATGAGAATGGGCTGCACAGAGCCACCAAATGTTCTTTATCTGCATTGGACACTGCTGCTTGAAAACACCAAAAATGTGGGATTTTTAACCTCTTACTCAGGAGCTAGCTCTCAAATTCCTCTCTGGTCTGTAACAGAGCAGGCAGTGGAGAGGGAAGGTTTATTTTGATGCAAATATCTTTTCTCAACTCCTATTCAAACCAGCTGATCCTCAAAACACAAACCCTGCATTTGCACCTACCTGCTCAAATCTGGTTTTTTTCTGTGTTGCAAAGACAGATGGATTGCTTAGAAACTTTTTTTTTTTTTTTTACTTCAGCAGGTGATTACCCAATTAAATGCCATACCTGATTAAATGCTGGAAAAAGCGTTTAAGATCATTAGTGGTAATAAGACTGGCAGAAGCAAGGTAGCATGTAGAATAAAAAGAACCTGCTTCCCTCCTTCCCAGCCCTTCTGTGAAGAGACAAGTTGAAAATGAAGATTATGAAAGGAGCTGGACCAGTATCAAAAGCAGTGTGACTTGCAGAATTTCAAACCAATGGCAAAAGCCAACAAACAAAATGACTTAATGGGAGCTGATTTCCCTTTGTTCAGGGGTCCAGGCAGGAATGTTTCTGCTGTGCCTGAAGTGCTCACTTGTTCTGTGGAGCCAGACTCTACATGGAGATTTTCTGGTTTGTTTATTCCTGCTTTGCCCCAGGCTGGCTGAAATCAGAGGAATTATTTAGCACAAAGGTTCTGAGTAGAAACCAGATGCCCAGGTCCTGGAGTTTGGAAGGGAAAACCACCTAGCTGCTCCAGTGAGTGAAAGGCTGAGTCCTTCTGAAAAACAAGGTGGTTTGAGAGAAAACAAATGCCTCAGGGTTGGATTGAAGGTGGTTGGTTGTGGAAGTCAAGCCTGGGCTCACCTCCTGAGCACACCTGGAGCTGCTGCACTCCTCCTGCCAGTCTCAGCCTGACCCCAGGCATGAAAGCAGTTGGTTTTATTTATTCATGCATGCATTTCTTTACTTTTGGCTATTGCTTGGTATTCTTTGGGAGATAGTTCTGTTTGCATCTCTTCTGTCAATGATCCAAAATCTGTGTCAGTGACCACCAGTGGGGCAAGCTGCTCTCCAAAGCTTTGTGAGATCTGCCCTCACTGCAAAGGTTTCCTTATTATTGTGTGGCTGCAATTAGCAGTCTCATGTGTCTCATCTGAGCTATTTAGTTCTTCAAGAACAAAGCTCTATTTCAATAAAAAATTGTGTTCTTGTGGTTATTTGAAACTTTTGGTATTTAATGGGGGTGAGGATATCTATGTGCCAAGACAAGATGCTGTATAAAGAAAAAACTTCTAGAAAAAAATTATTTTTCTGCTGAATGTTCATGCAAATTACTGTGAGTGACTAATTTTTAAATGGGAAATATTGTTGATAATTTATTGGGCAGGCAAGAATCTTTTCTAACCCTGCCTGAAAGCCAGAAGGGAATGATGGACAGGGGGCTTAGCAAGGGAATGTGATATCCAAACAACAAATACCAGCACAGCTTTTGACTGCAAAGTTGTTTATAGCAAATACCTCTGAGAAAAAAAGTTTTTTTGAGAAAGACTGGTATTTTGGCTGTCAGATCTGCTTCAGGTCTAGTGATTATCAACATCTTAGCTGCTTCAACTCCCTGATGAGCTGCCTTGAAAACATGAGTTTTCTAAATCACCTCACCAGGCTGTACTACAAAGCCCTGGTGATCAGCAATGCAGTGACCACCTTTATGGGCAGAAAAAACATCATTTCAGGGACTCATAGAGAATGTATCAGCTCCACACATCTTGATTGCAGGCTCTGCAGGTAGCCAAGGTTTCTGTGCCTTGCTCCTTGACCTTCACCTTCTCTTTCTCTGCTGCAAACTTCTCAGAGACATGCATGGTGTGAACTGCATCTTAATAGCAGCAGTGCCTGATGGAGAGATTCCCTTCCATTCCTAATTGGGAGGTAGCTGTAGTTCTGTCATCCAGCTTCACAAAGATCTGCTGCTTCCTACCTGCAGTCACAGAGCACCTCTGGGGAAAATATGACAATTTATGACAATGAAAGTAGGCTTTAGAGTGCATATTTACATCAGGAGCTATAAATATTCCCACACTTTTGACAGATGTTAGGTTTTCTATTTTTGCTCCACTTCCTATTTTATCTCACATCTCTCTACTCTCTTTAACCTGCAATAATTTTTGCTGCCTGTTAATGAATGATAAATATCCAGGCTCAGCCCTTAGTGTGCCTTCCCAAGGACAGGGCATGGGTGGGGTGGCAGATCCTTCAGCAGGCAAATCTTCCCAAAGTGGAAGAACCTGCCTGGATATCTGTGTGAAGGGTTTTCCCTCCTGAGCTGCCCCCTGTTGACCCCACTCCCCCCTTTATGGTGAGAAGGAGAAAAGGCCAATTAGACTAAGCAGAATCATCCTCAGATGATCCAGGCAAAGTGTCAAGAGATAAAAAGAGCCTTGTTATCTCCAGGCACCTGCAAAAGGAAAGGAGACAGGGCCAGGACAGTTTGAGGTGAGAGCTGCTCATCTTTAGTTTGGCTGAGCAGATGTGGGTTGTTACACTCTGTTCATCCTAAATGGGATGGGATACATCCATGGAATACAGTGAAATTTGAGATAATATTTTAGCAAGCAAGCTTTACTCTCTTCTAAACTCAGTGTTTACAGTAGATAAATATAATCTCAGCCCTTCAGTATAAATGGAAGTGATATTTTTGAGGCTGAAAATAAAGGCAGGGCTAAGGATATCTGTGGAGAAAAGCCACAAACCATTAGAGATGAATGGTGGGGCAGTAATGGCAGGGGGAAGTGATTTCAGAGCAGTTGTGCTGCTGGACAAGCTTTGCCAGGAGCTGTGCTGGTGATTATGGCTCTGCACAGCTTCTCCTCCCAGAAATAGGAGAATAAGAGAACCAGGATTTCAACCCTGACACACTGAACAGTTAGAACAAGTTTTATTTTCTAAAGGAACAGAGATATCTCACCTCTGTCAGATTTTTGTACTATTACCAGAATCTGTAACTTTCTCAGCAGCCAGGTTTCAGGTTTTTGGATGGTTTATTTGTACACATTGAATTCAGATCTTTTGGCTTCATTCTTCCATCCCTTTCTCTGGCTCAGCCTCCCTGGAGGTACAGGGCAATATGTTAACAAGGCATCAGCCTAATGGACTCTGGCAATCTGCAAATTGCAGCTCTGAACCTGCTCTAAACTTAACTAAACTACATGGATTCCACTTTTTAAAAAGCTCTCTTAAAAGACAACTCACCTACTAAAATTGGCAGAAATGCCTTTCAAAAGTTCATTATGTTTGTGGTATTTTCTGCATGCATGAGGCAACTCATTCACACCAAAACCAAAGTCAATTTTATTAGATATCAGAACAGCAGTTCCTATCATGTTCCATGGAACTAAAGACAGAATTAGTCAAGATCATGAAATAATCCTAATAGGATCTCACAGCTCAATGTTTAGTTATTCTTTTTTTAGCCCAAAATACATTTTTCTACTGTTTGCTGTTGGGGTTTTTTTTTGTGGTTTTTTTTTTCTCTTTAATACTAGGGTATATTCATGTTTGTTATAGAATACCATCAGAATTGCTTCACAGGCTACTTCAAAAAAGGACCAGACCTTGCACACAGCAAATCACTCATCTAAGAGGTTGGTTTTCCTGTTTTTCTAACCAGTTTGAGGTAAAACCATATTTGTACCTACCCTGAGGCACATTTGTAGATCTGAGGGAGTTTCTGAGGTCAGCTCCTGTCTCCCAATCACACAGAAATGTGAGAACCAGCAGAGTGCTCCCAGGCCAGGTGGAATTTTTGCTGGAGATTTGGGGTTTGTGATCAGAAATGATCAATCCTTTGCCATTTGAGAGCCCAGGTACAGGACAAAGAGTCACTGGCAGCAGAGGGGGACAGAGCCCTGGTGAATTATTGAAGTGAGGTGTTTGTAGCCTGATCAAAACCACTTGTTTGTGAAGTGTCAGTGAGTCCCAGAAGGTTCTGCCCCAAACCAGGGGGCACTGGGAGCATCAGACACAGACCTCAGGTAGGAGTTATCAGAGAACATCTCCTGCAGCCACAATTGCCTGTTGGAAACGTTGTGTACCTCCCCTGGCACCTGCTGTGATCAGAGGAAATGGGATTCCATGTAATCCTAAGTGGTGTGGCACAGACAATGGGATTACACAGCTCCTGGAGCAAGGCTTTCCTGCACCACCACAAATTACAAAAGAGCCCAGGGGCTAATCAGCTATCAAACTCCTCTGAGAACTAAGGAGAGAGGGAAGATAAAATAGCAAAAAGATTTGTGCTGCTGTCTGAGTGATAAGCATTAGTACAATAATACCTAAATTCCCCCCTAATAAAATATAGAACAGAATTTTTAAGGCTCTGAATTTTTCCTGCTAAGAGCAGCCAGAGCATTCCCATTAAAGGAAGAATCCACAGCATTTTCAGTGGAAAATTTCAACTGCCTCTCTTTTCCAGGGGAAAATCTGGGTTCTGGTTATTTACTCCTCAGGTTTCATTTGGAGTTCCATAGAATATCTATTAACCTGGACATCAGATAATCAATTATCCTTCAATTAACCTTCAATTATGTGTATCAATCACACGTGGTTAGGTGATATAAAGAGCACAGATGCACTTCTAACTGAAAAAAAACTTGGAAATTTATTAGGTAGATTGGGAGGAACTTGGTGCTGAAGAGAGCAGGAGAGATGAGGCAGATGAGAAGTCAGTTCTTTTGAGATGCTGAGATCTCTTACAATGTGTTTAATGGGAGCTGAATGCACAGAATTGGGCACTGAAAGATTTATTCACTGGGTTGTTTTCTAATGAGACAGAAGAAAAGATCACAGATGAGAAAAGTAAAATATTCAATAGTTTTGTGATTGCTCTCCAGAAGATGATCCTCACAGTTAATAAAACATGGTGATTGCTCCCAATTTAGGCTCGGCTAATTTTTTAGGCTCTTTCAGTCACTTAGTATGAAAAAGCAAAAATTAAACATTAAAAACATTTTTTTAATGAAAAAGTAAGATTAAAATTCAAGTTCATTAGGTTTTCTTATGGAGCAGAGAGGCTGTGAAACTTCTTTTAGTAGTCAATTTCTTATCTCTATTCCATTAGCCTCAGGTGTTAAAAAGAAAAAAAAATGTCTTAGGGAGAAAAAAATCATCAAGTAATCTTAATTTTTTTCCTCTCTAATGTCACAATACTCAGTTTTGAGATAAATATATATTGTGTTTGGTTTATTTATGGAATAAAATTGATTAGCATATTGCTGGACCCCTTTATAAAGCTTTCAATAAAAGGTGTTTGCCATTTTAGAGTATCCCTTAATTCTAACATGCCCCACTGCCAGCCCCCAGCACCTCTGCCCCAGGTGATCCCCAAAGAAATCTGACACCACCTCTATTCACATTTGGATTTTTTCTTTCCAAGAGGTATTAATTTCAAAGGCCTTCCTGGTGGAAAACCTAGCACTGGAAAAACCAGATGGAAAAACTATAGCGGGTTTTGTGATAATCAGATTAATAGAAACAGGGCTGCACATTTTAGTTCCTGGGCATTTATTGACAGATGGGTACAGATATTGAAATTTGTATCAGACATTGCATTGCACTCTCATCCAAGTCTTTTTCTATAAAGTCTTTAATAAAGTCATGTTGCAGAATGGAAGCTAAAGAGGCTTCCCCTGGTTCTTGCAATAGGCAATGGAGATTTGATCACAACCCTACTTAGAAAAATGATAGAAACCAGACTGGCTTTCACTAAAAGGTTCTTTTTTCCCCTAAATTCCGTGTGCAATTTGCAGCTGTGGATGAAATGTGCACGCAGATGAAGAACTGAGGAGAAGCAGCTGCACTGCTGCCCCAGTTAAATCACTGAACTTTCTGCAGAGAAGTTTTCCCTGACAGGACTGAAGGCAGCAGCACCCCAGGAACTCATGCAGAACTGGAGTCACACATCAGCAGCAGAAATTCAAACTAATTGTGGATGTTGAATAACCAGTTTCATGAGAATCAATCAGACACCTTCACAAATGCTGCTCTGTCTGCCTTGGTGCTGAAGTTAAGCTCCACTGGAGAAGTGCAATATTAAACATGCCAGAGCTGAAGTATGAGAAATTCAGGAAATGTTGGGCCAAAGTACCTGACTGGAGTGTTTATATTTCATTCATCACCCTGTTCTGTCATTCTGAATGCCTTTTTTACATCAATAAGGTGAAGAACAAACTTATCAGTATCTTTGTGAGGATTTACAAGCTTCCTCAGAATCCCCTCAGTTTTTTGAAATGCCAGCCTGGTATTTGCACTGTGCACTGCCAATCATCCATCTGCATTTTGTCACAGAGGCCACTTCCCACAGAAGGTGTGTGGTGTTTGGGGGAGAAAAAAAGGAGGAAAACGTCTTTTCTGTCAATCTTGTAGCTGTTACTACTGCTCAGCCTTGCACAGTTCAGCCAAACCATGCTCACTAATCCAGGCTGAATCTCTGAAAGCTTTTCATGTCTCATTTTCTGGATCAACTCTTCTGGATCCTTCCCTTCAAAAGAGCATTTACAAAATCCTTCACCAGTGAAGGTGATTCTGCTCTGTTTAGATGCAGGTGAATATTCTAGAGACAAAATTTGGTGACACATTGAGGGGTGAAACCTTTGTGTCTGCTAGCTTAGATAAAAGCCCCTTTACAGCAAAAGATTTGACAGGTGACAAAGCAGAAAACCTGAATGTGCAGGAACACAGGAGATGTGTGTTGTACATCCATCATTTCCATTGCTGTTATTCCCCCATGTCTTCATCTCTGCTCCCCATAAAGGATATTTGAGCTGAGGGCTCAGGGCTGGGGTGATGCTCTGGCTGACCATCAGCACATCCAGAACTGACACATCCCAGCAGTTATTCCTGCCCTGCTCCTCTCTCTTGTCCCCCTGTCCCCATCCAGCTGCTCTACAGCACGTGCACATCTAAGCTTTTGCCCTGAGATAATATCATTATCTTCCTGATAAGAAAACTGTGCACCAAAATGTTTCAGCTAGTTGAGAAAAGAATAAAATTAAGTGTGTGTGACTGAGGAGCAGCTGAGCAGCAGCACAGAAATGGGGATTTTGTGAAGTGTGGGCTTGTCTCAGAGGCAGCTTGTGTTAACGAGGGGACAGATCTAATAAAGGCAGCACCTCATCAAGTTACTGTCAATTTTGTGTGAAATTATTGACATCACAACCAAATTTCCAACTCGTCTGTGTCATTATGGGAGCCTCACAACTTCACTGGATTTGATTTGCAGGGAGCCAAAGCAGATGAATTGTCCTGGAAGACAAATCTTTGTTTCATGTGGGTAAGAGCTGATCGCTTCTGTTTTCTTTGCAAGGAGCAGCAAAAGATTGTTTGGGTATATAAGACTGAATTTAAAACGTAAATTTCCAGAGAAAAGAGCAGTAAGAAAGACTGACAGCTGACTGATGCTGTGCTCTCCTAGAGCACTAATTATTGCTTTCAAACTTTCACATTTTCTCTATTAACCTGCTTGTAATTTGTTGCAAACATGGTTTTGTTTCTTAATATTTCTCTGAGATGTTTCTGAGCCATCAGTTTGGAGATTGTGAGCACGATGAAGTTCTGTGCCTGGACAGAATTCTGGCTTTGCTTCTTGTGCATCCCCCTGCTCTCATCTTCCCTGGCTGGCTGCAGGGAGAAGAACAATTCCCCTGAAAACCAGGTATTTCCTGCCCTGTGGAACAGTGAGATTCTGGTGATTGCTGCCATACAGACAGCAAATTCACCAGCAGAAAAGTTTGTAAACAACATAAAAAATAAAAAGAGACACTTTAAAAGTCATTTTTGCTGTCTCAGAAAATGTCTCGTGCACATTGTGCCTTTTGAAACTGCCATGTCTGGCACCAGTTTCTTTCTTCAGATGTGCATTGTTTGAATCTAAAAACATCACTAAATTCAGCTTAAGGACATTTAAAATGATCAGCAAATCCCATTTAGTTTGAAATGTTTGGCAAGCCTTCACAATATCATTGAAGAACAGGAGGATGCCCTTGGAATAAACCTGGTGGAAGATCCCACAGATTCCACAGTTCCTTATTCTCTTTGTACAGTGTCCAAAGTCCCCTTGGGCTTTTTCTTGTTTTCAGGCACACGTTGCATGTAAACCCTCAAAATGTCTGCTTGAATAATTCCTTGGTACTATTTTATACAATATCTAATTTAAAATTAAAAAGTCTTAATTGTTATACCTTCTTAAGATCACAGCCTGTTTTAACTATTATAACTTCTGATTATTCTGATCATCAAATTATAGGAAGTATTTTGCTCTCTCCCTTGATCCCTGCTCTTCACTTAGCTGGATTTGCAGAAGATGCATTTGGCTAATAGAACCAGAAATTACAAGTGTATGAATAATTGTTTTTAAATGCCATTTAAAGTCCTATATATAGCATGAGTTTCCTGGAAATCTTTCCACATACTGTTTGGTAGGAAATAGTCTCCAAGCAGGTTACAATGTTAATTTGATAGCTAAACCTTTCCCAATAGTTGTGTTCTTGATTTGCTTATAAAAGAAATCCCATTTTAGACTGAGTGATTGCAATCAATTTGCTGTTACCAAGTTATCAGAGAAAGGAGCTGTACCACATCATATGAAAAAAAAAAAAAACCCAAACAATTAATGTTAGCAAAAATTCCATCCTGAAATGTGTGATTTAGGCCAGTTTTTATGCCAACTCCTCAGTAAAAATGCAAAGAGAAGTTAATATGATAAAATATGGGACTACTTAAGCTGTTAATTTTCCAGCCAAGTTTGGATGAATATCATGGACTGGGATGCTAAAAGCCATCTAACATAAATGTTTAATGAACAAATAAAGCTGTCAAAGGCAAATGTGCACTGCACATTATGGATGGATTTGCTTTGGGTGGATTGTGCAATCAGAATCACTGTCTGATCAAGGCCAAAAGTCTGTTTTCCACAACTTTAGTAGTTTTTAATAGTCTGCTCACAGCCTGGTTGGGGAGGGTTGTGTGGCCTGTTTTTCAGGCCAGAATTCTAGGACAGTTCTATAATTCTTCAGGCTTTCCAGGCTTGTAAATATTTTTTATCAACTTGACCAAACTTCAGCTGTGAGCCTAAAAACCCACAGAAATGAGGAGAAAAGTCTCTTTTTGCATCTAAACAGGGCTGCAACTTCCCAGCCTGGATTATTTTAGAGGATTTAGCAGAAAGCAGCAAATTCCCTTGTAGAAGAAAATATTGTTTCTACCTCAAACACTTCTAAAACAATCCATAGAACATCACCACCACTGCAAAGATCCATTTTCTCTATTTAATAATAAACCTTGAAGGGATTTCTACAATATGTTTTTATGACTCCCTGGAACCCATGTTTTCATTTCCATTTGGATATGTTTCATATAAGGCATTATTGATTTTCCACCAACATGGATCTTTGGGAAAAAAAAAAAAATCTAGCCTTTCACTATGGGTTCTTCTCATTTAAAGGCCCATAGAATGGTTTTGGAATGCTGACTCACTGAGAGGTTTTTTTTTTTTTTTTTTTTTTTTTTTTCTTTTTTTTTTTCTAAGGAAATCTAATCCCTACCAAAATCCTGATGCACATAGTGAGGGAATTTCTTTTTAAAAATTAAAAATCATGTGCTGAGTGGAAAAATTTTTATAAGCTCTGATGAAGGTGATTATATGCATTTGTATCAATACATCAGTAGAAACCACAGTAATTTCAGCAATTCCTTGTGTGTAAAAGGGCATCACTTTTATTGCAGGCTTCCTACAAATGTTTTGATCAAAAGAGTTACCTTTGAACCCAAGGACTTCATTTTACTAAGACTGGAAAGAAAAATGAACATTTCTTTGGATAAAAAAGATAATGTGACATTAAAGTCTGAAAAGTTGATGTTGGACAGAGTAGAAATAAATGGGCCAAACCTGGCAAACAGCATGTTCTACAAGAAAATAAATTAGAATGGCATAACTATAGTGACTGCTGAATTTGTGCTAATCATTTGTAAATGAAATCCTCTTTTCATTAGCATTTCCATGCTGGCATGCATAATTTACAACAAAGGTTTGCAGGCACTAACACAGTTTTCATAAATTAGTTGTAATTTTGGTGTTGCTGAAACCTTGGGAACTTTTTAATGCAGTTGGATTTTTACATAGGAAGAAAAGCATAACCTTGATTTTCTACAAGTCAGATTTAGTGTTTAAAATGTATGCAACGGGCCTGATTTCCATTCTGCATTTCTTTTTGTAGCAGCCTGAATGCAAAATAAGTATAAAAAATTACCACAGCTACCAGAGCAAAACAGTGGGGTTAGGGCCTGTTTCCTGAAAAATGCTGGAATTGTTTTCTAGGTGGGCACAGGCTGAGAATAATGCAGGCTGTTGAATAGGGATTTAATACAGCTTTACCTAATAGGAGAAGGAAATTATATTAAGTCCCTGGGATTTTAAATCATCTGGTGTCAAGCATGCTGATCATTTTCTATTATTCCTGCTGCAATTCTGATGGGGGGAGTTCTTTTAGGGAATCTGACTAACTTTATATTTTGAGTAAATTTAACTGTAGTTCTGGTTTGGAAGTGTTCTATTATGCTTCTAGCAACAGGTTGAAAACCACAACTCCAAATACTGATTTGACCACATTTTGGGAATTAACTGTGAATTTTGTTTTCATTTTTTTCTTTTGCTCTTGTTTTCACTTGTACAAATGTCCTTGGAACAATGAGGAAACTTCTGGGAGCTGGAGGTGGGCAGGGTGGATGGGTTCTTCTTCACCTCTTTCCTCCTCAGCTCTCCCTGATCCCACATTTGTATGAGGAAAGGAACAGAAAATCCATTTCTGTGCTTCCATCTTCCTGCAGCAGGTCAGAACTGGCTGGGACCAGGGGGATGAAGAGAATGGGATGAGGTGGAAGAACTGGCTGCTCTCTGCTTTGTGTGATCACAGCCCTGCCCTGGGAGCTGCTGTGTTTTGGTTTTTTTTTTTATGTGTTATTTTTTACGGAGCAAAGTCCATCCAGAATTTATAGGATGCCTGTGTTGCTGGTTTCAATGGGTTTTGCTTAGTGGGAAAACCAAAATGTCTCAGTTGTTGCTGGTGTCACACAGCTCTGCAGGGACACTGGGGCTGCTCAGGAGGTGGGACCAGCTCTGAAATTGTGTCACCAATAAACACAGGGCAATGAAGGGCTGGAGAGCCTGTAAATAGCATTGTTAGGTGGTTCATGGAAGGGAAGGGGCTTTGGCTTTCTGGAAAAGGGGCTTAGAGGGGTGTGCAGGGGGTGCTGCAGATGGAGACCCTGCACAGAGGGCTGGGTGGGAGCAGTGCCAGATCCTCCCTGCATCTCTGACTTTTATTTCTTGGGGGTTTTGCTGGTGTAGGTAAGGCATTAATACAACCCCCAAAATGCATATATTTATCCCACAAAGACTAGAATTTTAATATTATATTCTACAGCTCTGCCTGGCAGTGGGGTGAGGAACAATTTTAATGCCCTTTTTCCATCAGCACCATCCTTTAGCCACTGAGTGGGAGCCAAATTTTGCTGCCAAGCCATGTCCTGCAGTGCTGGTGTCAGGCAGGCTGAGGTTTCCCCTGATTTTTTTATTTTTTTTTTGCTGAGTCCTGCCAGCTGAGAGATGCTGAGCTGATCCTCTGCTACTTGTGGATGTAAATTGAATTGTGACAAATACACAGAGCTCTGCATTGCCTGGAGACTGAAATCAATGCTTGCATGTGCTCAAACAAAATTATTTTCCACTTGCACCTCTTTTAAGTGATGTCATTTTAAAGGGGCTGCATGTTTTGTAGTTTGCATGCATTGCTTTTGCCTTCCTGAAGAAAAATATAAAAAAATAAATCATCACTAGAGGAAGTTTTGCCTTGTTTAGTGATTTTATGAGAGACATTTTTCTACCTTTATAATATGCAAATACTTCTCAGGCATATAGGAAACAGAAATTGGCTCGTTTTACACTGAAGATGTGTATAAAATGTCTGTGGGTTTGGGGTTTTTTTCTTTCTGGGCTAACTTTACAAACCAAATTGGTTAACAGGAGCGTGTGCATCAAATTTTTCATAAGGTTCAGAACTTGAATTTACAGCCCCCATTACAGCCAGAGAAAGATCTGCCTGTGTGTTTTGAACACCAAATTTTAAAGTGTTTTTTGGGCAGTTTTAGTATAGTGTTATAAGGAAGGATTTTAGTGTGGTAGTAAAAATCCTACATCTGCTTTATGAGAGAGACAAATGTAGGTTTCTTAAGCAGAATATTATCATGTAGGATGCTTGTAAGATTTGTTAGAAAATCAAACTTAAAGACTGTCATTTTCTTTTGAGAGACAATTTAGATCACAACATTGCCCAAAAAAATATTATAACTCTAGTTAAAGTTAGTAGAAAGAACACCCTCCAAAGTAATTTAAACCTATTCTTTTTAAAATTTATTACTTAAGGAGAGATAAAACTAAGCTGAAATATCTACATACAGTCATTAAAAATTTGAGAAGTTGAAATAAACACTCATTCTTTTTTTTGCCTTGAAAGGTGACCAAAGCCCAGCTTCCAAAGAGTTTAGAAACAGTTTAATTGGCCCCTTGGTGTTTTAAAGTTCAAAATATCAGTGTGGATATCACCCAAGATTATTTTATCACTGACAATACAACACTCAGTGAAGATGTTATGGGGGCAGACCAATTTGGCATTTCCCATGGAGGAGCCCTGGAGAATTTATTAGATTAGAGTAACATTTTTGTGTGTTATATGTGTAATTCAAAAGGAGAATGAAATGGAGGGAAATATTTTTTTCTCAGATTTTTACTCTTTTATCACTTTTGGGAAGTATTTTTGTTTTCTGAATGGAACAGACACAGAATCTTCAGTTTTCCTGGAAACAGAATTGTCTCAACTTGTGTATTGGCATTTCTGGATTCACTGAACCATAAATTCTTGAAAATTTTGCCCAAACCAGCCTAACTCCAGCGAGCTGGTAGAATTGCTGACAGTATTTGAGGTCAGGCTGAGTGCTCTGGATCAATCTGTCCCCAAGGCAGAGGATCAGTGGGATCAGCACAGGAGCTGCAACTGCATCTCCTGGCCACAGAAAACACGAGGGCACAGAAAAGCAGAGGAGATCAGGTGAAATCAGGACAATTCCACACTAATAGCAATAATAATAATGATATTGAAATTATAATTATTAATATTAATTATTAATTGTAAATAATAATTATTGATATTGAAATACCACGAAATTTGGGTGCCCAATTTCAGACTCCTTTAGGAGATCTGCATTTCAGCAGAAAGAACAATTCCTTCAAAATCCAAACCTTTTGGGGAGATCTCAAGTTGTCCACATTAATCCTAAGCTTATTTTTCATGGTTTAGAGCCCCTTAAATGGAAAACTGGTGTAATGGACTTCAAAATGAGTCTTTTTTTTGTCTCCTTGCTGACCTTGTGTTTAAGTAAGAAGAGTTGAATGAAATTTATTGGCAGCTTTTATAATTGTTTTGAAACCACTCTGCCTTCTCACTTTGTAACTGAATGAGTTGGCAAAGCTTTCCAAAGGAGCCAAGGTCATTGGAAAATCGCTGGCCTCAGCCTTATTTAAAACTACATTTGTTAACTTATGTTACATTTACTCTTGAAAACAAATTAACAGTTTAAAACACTGGTAAAACATGGATTAGCCAATTATAGAGGAATTTCTGTGAAGTGTATAGAGCATTACCACCTCATTAATAACACATTAGCTCTTCATTACTGCATCATTGCAATGGAAGCAGAAGGATTAATAATGCTTTAATATCTGGTCACAGTTACCAAAAATCATTCCCAGTTTGAGAAATTATTTAGCCCACGGTCATCCCATGAATACATTTTGTTTCCATGATCCAGTGTGCTCTTAATTACACGAGAAAGAAAAACATAAAATGCTGCAGTTACACCTTTGGGGCAGCAGCTGCATTGCATCCAAGGAAAACAAACATCAATACATGAAATGTGAAATCTCAGCCTCTTTCTGTGCTTTAACTGAGGTCCAGCAGAGCTCTGTGATCAGAGTTTAAAGTGCATTAGAAAGTGTCTGGCCTGCCTTTTTCTGGCAGAGAATTTTCATTGTTCTATGAAAAACTGAAGGGCTTGGACAGCTATTGAAATAAATTCAGTGCATTAAAACAACATGAAAACAAACCAAACAAACAAAAACAGCAACTCCTGCAGGGTGCTGTCTAAAAAACAAAAAGTTTAAATAAATTCCAAACCAGGTGAAATCTCATTTAAATACACTGGGGGCTGCAAATAGAGAGAGGGAAAGAGGAAAGAGGAAAGAGGAAAGAGGAAAGAGGAAAGAGGAAAGAGGAAAGAGGAAAGAGGAAAGAGGAAAGAGGAAAGGGAAAGAAAGGAAAGGAAAGGAAAGGAAAGGAAAGGAAAGGAAAGGAAAGGAAAGGAAAGGAAAGGAAAGGAAAGGAAAGGAAAGGAAAGGAAAGGAAAGGAAAGGAAAGGAAAGGAAAGGAAAGGAAAGGAAAGGAAAGGAAAGGAAAGGAAAGGAAAGGAAAGGAAAGGAAAGGAAAGGAAAGGAAAGGAAAGGAAAGGAAAGGAAAAACACTTTGCTTTGTTTTTTGTTTTTTTTTTCAGATCTTGATTTGTCTCAGTTTTGATATTAATGATTTGAACTCATACATAAATAACAAAAAAGAACTGATTAATTAGTTGAAAAAACTTCCAGTGGTAATGAGATTTTATTGTTATTATTTTCCAGTTTTTCAGAACATGTAGCAATGATATACAAGAACATACTAACACCCAACACTTGATGTGAGTAGTAGAGTGAAGCAATCCTAATGTGATGTCTTTCTTGCTTAAAGATTCCCAGGAGAAGTATTAGAAGGAAAATACATACCCTGGAATGGAACAAATCAGACTAACTCCAGGCTAGATAGAACAATTCTGAGTGGTGTATGATACATAAGCCTAATTTGCTTTTGGGAAAGACAAACTGCAACAGCACTCCAAAATAATAATAATAAAAACCCAATTTATGGTGAATTTATCCCTAGGAAATGTAGTGACAGAAACACATCTAATATGATACTGCTATTTGTATATGCCATGATTATAAACTTTAAAGTTTTCATGCTGCTGCAACCTTTTTGTTTGTTACCTGAGTTACACAGAGGAACTAGGGAATTATTCAGCTATCTGAAAGATTGGTACAGAGTTTTTCAGCTGAGTTTCCTGACTGAGGAGGGAGAATTTGCTAAATCTTGTTAAAATTGAACACAGCCGTGAACATCCTGAAATGCCAACAGTTAGTTTGCAATATTTCTGTTTTCAAACCTCCCCTGAGGAAAATGTAGTTGAAACTTTTAATGTCTCAGAGAATCTTTGTTTCCCTATGTCTAATGTCTCTGGAGCTGGGGGTCTTATGCAATGGGATAATTGGGATTATTTTGCCAGTGGAAACGAGAAGTTTTTACTCTGAGGGCACTACTGATAAGGTCACAAAAGGTGGAAGCTATGGGGAGAACCTTGAGAAATAATCACAGAATTATGAATTCTCAGGGATGGAATCACAGATTGGTTTGAGCTGGAGGGAATCATCAGTCCTGGATCTGATTTCCCTCAGGTGAGGTGAAGGAACAGGTGCTTCCTTTAAAGAATAAAAACTCTTTTGCCAGTTTAGGTGTTGAGAGCTCTTTAAACAGTTTTTGGTTGGTGTTTTAGGGCAGTAGAGGAAAGCTGGGCTGGATGTTTGTGTCTGTTTTACACCATCAGTAAGTGCTTGGTGATAAGAGGAGCCTGCATTATACCCTGAATGTATCACAGGTAAGATTGCACATGGAATTTTACTTAATAACTTAAATCAGTTTTATACTCAAATCCTAACTATGCTACCACAGACTTAAAATTAAATAGCTGTAGTGTTCTGTTTATAAAAGATGGGTTTATTTTAAAGCTTTATGATGTTTTTTCAACTGAGTAAAATAGCTTTTGTGCTGAGGCACCTGAGTGGGTTCTAGTCAGAAAAAATGCTGTATTTTCAAATGAAACCACTTGTTCTTCAGATTGTAGCAAACTCTGAGCCAGCCAGGGCAGAAAATTCGTGTTTCTCTTTATGTCCTGAGTGGCTGCCCCACCTACAAAAATACAGAATTGCCCCTACAATTCATAATTGCAGCATCTTCTTCCAAGGAAAAGCCTCTCCTTGTCTGAGATAAAATTATTCCTGTAAATTGCATTATATCTGAAGCTGGTCCTGGTGCTTTAATATCAGTGGTACCTCTTAATCAAACCTCTGTCACTGAAATATAAATTAGTTCTAAATTACATAGTATAAGTTTTGTTATCCTTTAATGAATAAGAAATTACATGCATATGGGAATTTCAAAACATGTTGTGCTTTTCAATTTAGGTATAAATCACATGCAGATTTTATTTCTATTGCTGGACCTTTGTTGATGGCAGGGGTGTTTTTTCCTAAATATTGGAGAAGTGTAATGAAACAAGTATTTCATCCTGGGTGCTGGTGTGAGCAGCTGTCTCTTCTCCTCTAACTCTCTCCTAAATAACTCCAAATTATCTGACTGCAGTTAAATCATCTTTTAAGCTTGAATTTCTCCTTGAAGGTGCCTGGCTGTGTTTGGTGAGCATGGTCTGTAGGATCATTTGATCACTGATTTTTGAGAAGGGTTTTGGGGCAGCTCTTTATGGAAGGGTCCATGAAGCCTGCAGAAATTTAAAGTTTTGTGGTATTTAGGTCAGGACAGGATCCCCAGGGGAGTGGTCACAGCCCCAAGTCTGCCAAAATTAAGAAGTGCTTGGACAATGTTTTCATGGAGAGGGTGAGATCCTCTGGGCAGGGATGGGATCTGGATTTTGATGGTTCTTGTGAGTCTCTTCCCACTCAGGGCATTCTATGATCTGAAAAAAAAAAAAAAACCAAAAAAAAACCAACATGAGTCTATTCTTTTTCTCTATAAACTTCAGAAAATTATTGTATAGAATATTTCCCTGGTGTGCAGAATCTTATACTTGTCTGAGAAAACAATTAATTTAAATTTGAATAGAAGATAAAAACAACCTGAATCTCTAATAACATCAGAATTTAATGGACAGCAGTTTAAACCAACTTTTCAAAGTCAGCATGACTGCACTCTGTGATGGTGTGTCACAGGTTCTGCAAACCAGCTCAGAGGGAGATTTGATGAGAATTGATTGTAGCCTTATCACTGTGAATTTGTGATCAGATAGCAGCTAACTGCTGGCAGGGGTTTGTTTATCTGGGTCAGATAAAGCTGCAGAGCTTTTGTCACCTGGCTGCAAAAATGAGAAGATTCCTTCATGGCCAGAAGTGTCAGGGGGGTGGGCTGTGGCAGGGCTTGTTAGAAGAGAAGGAAAAGTTGAATTTTGATGCATTTTGGGAGGAAAAAAAATTATTTGGAACACTCACTTTGTTGGGTTTATTGGGTTTTTTTTTTGGGGGATATGCTTTCAACTTAAATAGGTTTGCTCCTGGTTTGTACATAGTGCAAATTTCTGAGAATGAGTGAGAAATGTCCTTGTGGGGGGGATTAATATTTGTACATTAATGTTGTGCTGACAGTGGTAAAAACTCCTCAATAGAGTCAGAAAAATGGAAAGAGCTGAGGAAAAACTGGACAAATAAAATAATAATTTTGCTGTGTATTTTTCTAATTCTGTCCTAAAGGATTTTATTCTTGTGTCCTTTTTGTCACTATGATCTAATGAGGAAAGGATGAGAGATAATGGAGGGTTATCAGCAGGGAGGTGGAATTCTACCCCCAGTTCCAGTTTCTGGCACTGTGGATTGTGAGATTAGAACTGGAATTTGGTACCCAAGTTACAAGCACCAGTAATTCTCTCATGGGTGGTGGTATCTGTATCCACCAGAGTTTAAACAATTGTCCTTCAACAGGTAAAGCATCATTTGAATTAAAGCTATCCCTCACCTCCTTACAGATCACCACACTGCCTCAGAAGTCAAAATGCAGTTTTATTCCAGAGAAAAATGTTATTTTCCCTTAAATAGCAATACATTAAAAACTGAACCCGTAAAACCCCAAAGATCTATTTAGATTCTCAAACTGAACTTCCATAACTTTGTGTTTTAAGAGCATAAATGAAGCTGTAAAGAGCTTTACTTTATTCTGCTTTGATTGTAATGCTCACAGTTGTTCATTTAATAACCCCAGCCACTAGCCAGAATGTCTTAAAAAAAAAAAAAAAAGTTGAAATATTTTAAAATATCCCACGTGCTCTGTAAATGTAATTAAAGAATTGTAAATTAGTTCTCTCTGCAGAAATTTTACTTCATGTTTATGGGGTATAGAGGACTAAAATTTGGTTAAATTTTATTTACAAATATATAAAAATATAGTGATGGGATTTCTGTAAATGTTTGTATTTTTATCAAGCAGTTAATAAAATATGGGCTTAGCTGTTTTATGAATGATTGAGGCTAAAAGAATGACTCCCATCAGACTACTTATTATTCTTCTGAGGAAATATCTTTTCCAAAATTTAACAATTTTTTAACCCACATTATTTGTGGGAGCATTACCTCCTCTTGCCTGCTTGCTCCTTCCATTTCTTTCTCACACACATACAGAAAAAGTACTTTATTAATTAAACTAGCACAACACTTTTGTCTTGCTGTGTCAATCTCCTTTTCCAGTCTCATTATATTCAGCTGCTGGATGATATCAGCTACAAATTCCTGACATTTCATTTTGTGTCCTGTCACCTCCCATGGAAAGCAAAGGACAGTTTCTCTTGATCAATATCCCAAAAAAAAAATAAAAAAAAAAAGCAGAAGCAGTTTTGGTTAACTATGTGTTGCCCACAGGTTTTCTCAGGCAGTTTGTAAAAAAAAAAAAAAATAAAAAAAAAATAAAAAATAAAAAAAAAAATGGTGTAAAGGATTGTGGTTTTGTTTTTTTTTTGTTTTTTTTTTTTCCCCTCTGGGAGCAATTGAACACAAATGTGATGTTTGGGAGTCCATGGAATAAAATGCTGAGGTTCCTACAGAATATCTCTCTGTGCCCTCTAGGAGCACATCAGAAGAATGTCCCAAACTGCAGTAACTTAGCAGAGCTGCCTCATTGAGATGGATTCTCTTTTACAACTCCTTCCAGCTTTGCTGTGGTGCTTTAATAGAAAAACAAAATCAAATATAAAAACCAGCTCTTGGACAGCACAGAGCAGAGGGACATCCTGTGCTTATTCTCCCCTGATTTCCCTTTCAGGGTGCCCTGATTGGTGAGCCAGAGTTTTGTTTGTTGAGCAGTGATGAATGCTTTGTTTAGGAAGCTGAATTATTAATTCATCATACACAGATTTATATCCCACACAAAGCCTGGAGCTCAAAGCTCCCCTGGTTCTGAGGAGGTTTACAAACAGGTTCTGCTAATCTGAAAAGATTAGCTGCCTTGTTATTAGAGGTAAATAAATACTTAACTTCAGAATTATTCCTCCTCCTTTCTAATCCAGTAGAAGGTTATAATGACCTTTCTGAGTAAGTTTTCTTCTGAGTGTCTCCTCTATCTCTCCTGCCAGAATTCAACAAGTTTTTGGACAATGCTGTCAGACAGCTGGTGGGGATCTTGTGCTATCCTGTGCTGGACTGGGAGGATCCATCCCATGGTCCCTTCCAGCTCAGGACATTCTCTGTGCTGTCCCTTCAATTCCAAGGTTTGATTTATTTGCTTTCCTAGGCAGACTAAGAGAGCCAGGCTCAGAAAAGTCTGGATTTCCAGCAGGTGTGACCTGTGGCCTTGGAGACACTTTTGGACAGCTCAAGCACCAGCAGTAAAAATAATCCATATAATAATAATCCATATAATAATAATCCATATAATAATAATCCTCATAGAATCCAGAGAGTGAGACATGAAAGTATTTGCAAAAACATTGAATTGGGAAATTTGCCTCTTTCCATGATCACTGGGTCTGAGAATTTCACAGGGACAAGATCTCACCTCCATTCATCCCGAAGATGATCTCTGTCATAGCTGCAGGATGTCCCTCAAATCTAATTTTCTATTTTTTTTCTCAGATTGTTTCTATAACTAATGAATATTATTCATTAAAAGAAACTTCCTCTAAGAGCAGTAATAATACAAAAAGTGTGCTGGGCAAACTCCAAGATTTGTTTAGTCCTCAGGATTCCATGGTGACCAGGGAGGAGTGAGAACTTCTGTGCCTGTTCTCATCAATGTTTTCACTTTCTGTTTTCATGGTCACTCAGAGAACTCCAATCCATGTCCTGTGCTGCAAGGTTGGAGGCCTTGGAATGAGTTTTAATTAAATAGGGTGTTAATTTCTCTGTTTATTCATCATGGAAATCCATGCTGCCATGGTTGGATGGCTTTAAAAATCACAAAAATTACACAAATCTCACCACACCGAGGGATTTTCCCTTCTGTGTTTTTTTTTGTTTGTTTTGTTTGGTTACTGGTTCAAGATTTTGTGTATTTTTAGATAATTAAATTAGAGTAAGGCTTAAATACACCTAATGGCTGGCTAAATTGGCTATAGGGTATTTGTGTCAATAAGGAACAAAATTATATTACAGATCAGTATCAGTAGACTAAGCTCAAATTGTCAATATGATGGAAATTACTCAAAGAAAGCAATTAAAACTCCAATCCATGCCTAAATTGCTATTGGTTGTAAGTACAGAGAATCCTTTTACACATTTTATTGTAGGATACTGCATGATCAGGGGTGCTGGAGCAGAGCAGAGTGTCTTGTCAATAGAGAATTATAAAGACAAATATATTATCAAGCTAAAATAAAATGCAAATCCCAATCAGCATTTTTCCAAGCTGTTAAATGGCCAGAAAAATGGGGGAAAAAAAAAGCTGAAATCTGCAGATAAACTAATCTTACAGCCTGAAAGTTTCTGTGATGAAGACTAGAGGTACAAATTTATATGCTGCAGTTTTTGGTTGCACCCTGCTGTAAATAGAAGCATGAAAGAAGACAAAAGTTAATATTTGTGAAGAATTCTGCAAAGATGAAAATTATCTTAATATTAATATTTGAGCTTCAGAGCCTTGCAGAAGGATGCTTATATTGTTTAGTAGGACTAGAATATGGATATACCTTTATTCATGACATGATGTCAAAAAATAATAGACTAAAATTACTGTTTCTTACCTTTTTTTTTTTAAATTTTTATGGATTTTGGCACTGAGAGGGCCCATAGAGCAGAACTCTTTGATTGAGCCCCTGATCATCCCAGAATTTATTTATTTATTTTCCCTAATTAAAGTTTAGTAGCATTCACGTTCTGATCTCATCTATTCAAACACAGAGCATGAAAAGCTTGAACCTGCAGGAATATCAAGCAGCATCCAAATAAATGATACATGAATTATGCATATCACAATAAAGCTTGTATTAATATTTCTTTAAATTGTGTTATAAGACACTGGAAAATGCAGGGCATGGGCTATGTGTGTAAAAACATGCATTTTTCACATTTTCAAATGTGAAAACTGTGTGCATCACTTTGGGTCTTGTTATGACAAGTTAAGAGTGGAGCAGAAAAATTGCAGCCCTGTGAAAATCCAGAGGGTTTTTCAAACCAGAGACCAAAATGTGGAAATTTGTGCACCATGAGCCTCTGGGGAAGGAGCTGCTGCTGATAAATTAGCAAAACATATTTAGGAAACACAGATGCCTAATATTTTTGTTTGAACAGTAATGTGTTTTCTGAATCATTGCATTAATTTTAGAGTCTTGATTAAGATACTTCTACAGTAATGGAACAGATTATTTACATTTTATGCCAAATAACTGATTATGCTTGCTTGTAATTTATGTGTTGTGAGGTAAAAACTCTTCTGGTATCTGAGAGCAATCTAGATTGTTTAGCCTGACTTGTTTGATGGTACCTGTTGATTTCAGGGTGCATGGAGCTGGAAATATCAGTAAAACTTTAAGCAATATTAAGGAACAGGAGTGGCAAAAAAATCCCCCAATCATGCCATTGGACAACAGCATCAAGTAATTTTTGTTGTGTTCTTCCTACACTTCTGCATATCACTGATAAAAATATAGAAAATGTGTCCAGTCATGAAGAAAGAAAATTTCCCCCATGAAATAATACCAACAGAAAGTTGGACTTTGCATGCTATTCTATTAAAATGGAAAATATAATCCTCCAGAATAGAGATTACTGCTAAAATTCAGTATTTCTGAGTGGTTAATGCTTTCAGTTAATGGTGTTAACTTGAAATCTTATCTTGGCCATACTGTGTTTTAGCTGTCCTTCAAAACATTTGTTCCATCACTGTGACCAGTCTGTGCTGGGCTGCAAGAAGAGTTTCTGCTCAGAGTCCCTGTGTTTAAATAAGGAATAATTCTGTACCTCTTAATTTATTTTTTCTGATGGATATGGAATATTCTGGCCATGGGGATTTAAATTTCTTTGTACAAAATGTAGCGTGTGAAGCTTTTTGAGGCTTTTCCAGGCAGGCCAGAGCCCAGCTGGTCCTTCTGGAAATCAGGATTTCTGCCTGTGCCTGGATGGTGTTGGAGCAGTTCTGCAGGAAAGGGTTAAAACATCCCAGCCTGTCTGCTAGGGAAAAAAAAGGAAAATATTTGGAATATTCCACTGACTTGCATTTGGAATAATAATATGGGTGCATATTTCCTGATTTGTTTGAGATGTGTTCGAGTAGAATTATAGGAGAAAGCTAATTAACCTTTATAAACATAATTCATTAGGCTCACAAGGCACAACAAACACTTAAGGGAAAACAAGCCACTGGTGGCAGGCAAAGGCTGGCACCTTCCTTTTTGTCATCTGCAGAGGAGAGCCAGCTTTAAAAAGTGTCTTTACAGCTGTGGCAACAAAATCAGTCAAAGCTTTATTTTGATGGTGTCTGCCCTTTTTTCATTATTTCTGTAAAGTCTTTTTGAATCTTGATTTTCAGCTCTGAATTTGATTTTCCTCCAGTGTGGAAAAGCTGATTTATTGTAGAGCAAATTCATTTTTTGTTCACCTGGTTTGTACAATGAAATCTGGCCACAGGAACACAATGATGTGCACCTCTCCTCATAATGGCCATGAATTCATCTCCTGACATCTATTTCCCCTCCACCTTTTTTATGGTGCTCTCCTCATTACCTCCATTTCCTCAGCAAAGTCCAGAAAATACCAGTGGGTTTTATATCGTGCCATATAAAACTGTGCCATTAAAATTGAACTCCACAGGATGTGGATGACATAAGCAGGAAGGTGGAACAGCATTTAGACTTCTGTGAATGAGGCTCATTTTGGAAAACAGTTCCTTCTGTGTCCCTCTGATCCTGGGTCTTTCCCTGACGGTTCTTCTGACTCATGAAAATAATGGCAGGGGTTCAGAGGATGCATTATATGAATTTTAAAACAAACTAATGTGGACTGAATCGCCTGCATGATTGAAATGCCAATTTTATATTTCTTTAATGTGTTATTTCTCCTGGAATGACTTTTCTTGGCATTTTACTTTGCACCTGATGCTGCTGGAATTGAGTTTTCTTTGCTTGCATCCCCTAACATGAATGTAAATATGTCATCTTGCAGGTTTGCACAGAATGAATACATGTTTTCTGAGCATTTAGTGCTATTGGAGCTTTTGTGGGTCAGGTGAGAAGCCTTTCCAAAAGCACTGAGAGCAATAAAAATGAAGAAAGGCTTTTCCAGAGTATTTATTTTACTTATTAATGAAAATAGCAAGTCTCTCCTGTAGCTTTTTGTTTTGGCCTTTAACTTTTCATTAATTTCCTCTGTGAAACAAGCTTGTTCAAAGAATTAGTTCAAAACAGCCTCAAATTGCATTTAAAATTAATATATTTTTTTATGTTTGATGTTTAATGCACCACTGCTATCAAAACCTTGACCTCTGCCAGGGGCATCATCAGCCTGGCAGCTGTGTGATAATGAGGGGAGTTTGGGGATTTACAAACAGTGTGGAGAGAGAGTAACAAGCTTAGATTGCTGCTCCCTGGAGCCCTCCAGCCCAGTAAATCCTCAGCTGGCAGTGGATGGCAAAGTGGAGATTAGGAGAAATTGCTGCCCCAAATTTCCTGGTGAATCCAGTGCTGGTGCTGACCAGGAGCAGGAGGAGCTGTCACAGTTTGTGAGCCCATTTTCTGTTTGAGGCTCCAATGAAAAATCACCCCCAGCCTGCCGAAAACTCCTTTTTGCCCACTACAGGACAAGCACAGGCACATTTAGGGGTTTGCTCTTGCCAGTGGACTTTTATCATACAAGTGGCCCAAGGGGGATTCCCTCAGAAAACTTTGCTAAATCCATTTTACCAGTTTTGCATTCTCTCCTCTGCCTGCCACTCACAAACTCTTCTGTGTGATTCTTCTCCTCCCCTCATGACTTTTTTTAATGAACTTTTATTTTCTGAAGTCAGAAGGAGATGCAGGGCCATGTGTGCTCACACCCAGGATCTTTCCAGTAGCACTGGGCTGGATTTCAAGGGTTTCCAAGGGGACTGGAAGGAGCCAACAAAGCTCTCTGAGGTGTGTGAGTGTTTGTGCAATGTCTGGGACCAGAGCAGCAGCTGCCAGCCCTGCAGGAGGGTCCCAAAGGCTCCAGGTGTGAGACAATGGAGCCTGACCTCTGCCTTCCCCCTTTCACTTCCATTGAGACAGGCAAAAACCTTCCTCCTGCTCTCCTTGATGCCCTCTCTGCTTCATCCCTAGAATACAAGGAAATAATCTAATTCCATGGACTAAAACTCACAGAGCACCTGTGCAGCTGCAGTGGCTCCCCAGTGGTCAAAGCAGGAGGACAGGGCTCCTTTATGGCCATGAGTAATTCAGTCTGGATAGAGTCTTGTGCCAGGATAGAGCACACCCTCTGGAATCTGTTTTTACATTGCAATAACTGCTTAAAATTGTTTATTTTATTTTTATCAGTAGATAGAGGCTGTATTCTGGTTCAGTTTCTCAGAAATTGACTTTATTTTGAGCACAGCCTCTTCAATTTCAGAGGGTATGGGGAGTTCTCAAAGCACTAAAAAGCTTCTCTGATGTTGCACATTAGATTTTTGGGGGGGAGGGTGAGTGGGTAGATTGCAGAAAAAAAAATTATCTTATTTTTTTCTTTTTTTTTTTTTTTTTTTTCTTTTTTTGGGTTATTTTTTCATGTCACACTCTTTACTTCTAGATGCCCGTGAACAAATAAAAAGAATTAAATCAAAGGCACGAGATGCCAAATTCATTTTAATTAGAGTTCACTGAAAGCCTGAAGGTGACAAACTTCAGGAAGTGTTAGGGAATATGTGCAAGCAAAAGGAAACTTGTGACTTCAATAAAGAAACCTCAGCAACATGCCCTCTGAGGAATCTATAACAGCTTCTCCAAAGATTCATACCAACACATTTTTCCAGCAGGGCTGTGCCATGGGAGAATATTTCTGCTTGTGCTGTGCCTGTGACTACACAGCCAGCCCTGAAATCAGATTTTATTTTTTTTTATAAGTGTGCCCACTGCATGGTTGTTGTGCTGGCACTGCAGCTGGTTCAAGCTGGGCATGGAGCAAGTGGAAATCCCATCCAGCAGTTCTGCTGGGGTTGGAGCGTTGGAGAGAGAAGGGTTTGGCACGTGGAGCTGTCAGCTCACCACATGGGCAACTTTCATGCCCTGGTGCACATTGGATGAAGGTGAATATCAAAATTCTGTGCTGAACAGCAGAGATTTAGGGCTGGTGGGAACCTCAGGGTTGCTGGTGTTGGACAAGGCTGATGGGGATGGGCTGAGGGTCCCTGTCCCCCTGACACCTGACAGAGAAAATCACTGAAATCACCCAGAAACGTTTAGAGGAGAATAGCTGGAAATGAGACATGCAGCACTCATTTCACAGGAGTTTGTGTGTTACTAGGCATTCATCACAAAATGGATCTTCTGTTTTAAAAGGCTGGTTTGGTAAGCAAGAACATCAGGGCTGCTCCTAGATGATGTGTAATAACAGGGTTACACTCACCCCAAATGCTTTTATCTGCTCCAGCCCCAGCTCTGACTAAATGAAAGCCTTCATTTCCTACTTTGCCTTCCATTTGAAAAACAGAATATATCTATAATAATAAAAAAAAAAGTCTCTATAACCTCTTATATCAAACCAAGGCTTTCAACATATCAAATGTATTTCCCAAAATAAAGATAAAACAGAATGTTAGTTTGTGAATCATTCTGTATTTCAACCACTTAATGTACTTCAAGCACACATACACAATCAGGACAAGAAAGCTGGCTCAGAAATTATAAGCAAATTGCAGCTCTTCAAGAAATCCTATAAATTTTTTTCCCCAGCTGCATTTAAATAATAAGAGCTCTTCCTTGTTTTGGACATCCTTGTTTTCATATCTGTTTTGAAACCATTTATGCTAAATAAGGAATTGAATAGACAGATAATTAGCAGATTGCAAAGCAGTGTCTTAACTTTCCTGGTACTCCTTAGCTGCAGAAGAGGCTTTGCAAAGATCTTTTCTGTATAAAACCAGTTCACCAAGTTGGGCATGTGCCATCTAGTGATCCACACAGGAACTGGAACTTTAAATTAGATGTACACTCATGATCTCCAAAGAATGAGCACTTCTGAAATAAAATATTTGGGCCATTAGCCAATATTTGCAAGGTGAAACTTGAAATTCTGAGTTGTGAAAGGAAATTTCTGTTAAATTTTCCTTCATAATTTTTGAGCCGTGCAAAGACTTTTCAATCATATGAAATATTTGGTCATTTATGAGTTTTTTGTAGTGTAAGGATTCTTTGTCTATTTGTCAAAAATATTTGTCTCAGGTGCCAATTAAAGTTGGATCAATTCAAGGCTTTCCTTGGGCATTAGGCTGCACACCTGCAGTACCTGTGCTCAGGAAAGATTTTAACTTAGCCCCTACAGTGCCTTGGTGTTGAGAAGTTATTTTTTATTTTTATTTTAAAATATTTGAACATATATATTTGAAATATATACTCGGGTAGGACTGTTCAGCTTGGAGACTTTCTGGAGCCTCGTGGTATAAAAGTAATTTACATGGAGAGGCTATACAGCCTCTTTCTTCTGTACACTGTGAAATATTTAACTATACAACTGTGAATTCAGTGTGAGAGGTGTGAAAGGAGAGAGAATCATTACTTACTGCAGGAGGGTTTATTAGGCAGGCTGCAGCTCTGCTGCTGGACAAAGTGCAGTGGATCCCTGTTAACTATTTAACAGCTCTCTACAACAGCAGACACCTCACAAATGAATAGATGGACCCAAAACACAAAGTGGCTGTAGAGGAACAGCTCAGAAAAGGGTGTAGATGAACCTCCAATTTAGTGGCTACAGTTGGATGTTGGATATGACAGTTCTGGGATTTTATCAGCAGCACAGCCCCACGTTTCTGTGGGACTGCAGGAGATGATGCACTTCTAGGGTCTGTTTAGGAGCTCATTTCACTAAATGATGAGTTTTATAATAGAAACTCAGACATAAATTATTCAAATGAAGGATCCATCACGATTCTGCAGGGAGAGATGCTGCTGCAGTGAATGGATGGGGTAAGTGGCTGATGGAGTTGGGGTGACCTGATTGAAAACACCTGTGCTGCACCTGGCAGTGCTACAGAAGAGATGACAGCCAGCAATTCCTGCCTGGTGCTTAAGGTTAAAAGTAGGGACATTAAATTGTCAATAATTAATTACAGCTTTATTGAGGAGTTAATTATTATAGCCTTTCTGGGTGCATGAATCTTCCAGGCTGGTGTTTGGCAATTGAGATGCAGTTTAGCAATCCTGGCACAAAGCAGAGTAGCAGAAGCTGTTTTCTGAACAGATATGCTGACACCTTCCTGCATTAAAATAAATATCCTGCTCAGTTCCAGTGACTACTTCCTCAGGGAAAAGGAAAGGAGTGCTTTCATCAGGAAAAGCTGAAGCAGAATGAAATACATTTCTGTCAGCGCTAGCTGGAATGGTTCTCAGTGCAAGAAAAAGATTAAAATAATATGAATATTTGAGAAAACTGAGGAAATACTGAAATTTGGGCACTTTGTATGGTGACATCTCCAAAACACAGCTGATCTCTGGGGAGACAAGGACTGCCTGAGGGGAAAGTGTACCCAAGGCAATCCATATTCTGAAAATTATTCCTTTGCAATCCAAAGACTCAGCTGCTTCTGCAAGGATGCTGCAGCTCTAGGAAGGCCATGATTAAAAGCATTAAAGCAAGTTAGTGGTCATGCATCTCCCATTTGAAACAGAAAATGGCACAAAGATGCTGCTGGGCCAGGTGCTGGAAGGGTTTAATTTGAATTTCTGTCCTGGAGCCACCAGAGCCCACAGAGGTGAAAGTTCAGCCTGGCATCACTCATTGCCTAGCATGAGTTTTACAGATTTTTACTATGTGTTTTTTCCCTAAATTTGTTATCCAGCTGGAAAATCTGTGACTTTACCACTCCACCAGTCCATCAATCACAACATTGCCTGAGTTTCAAATATCACATAAATTAAAATCTTCTGTAGACTGCTGAAAAGGGTAAATATGTAAAGGCAGGGAAAGTGAATTTAGAAGTTTTTCCTTTGGGTTAGTTTCACTGATTTTTCATACCTTTTGATAAGGCACTTGACTATTTCTGAATTTAGAAGCTGCTCTTAATATTTTGATTCCATGGGAATGATTGTGAGTGGTTAATTTAACTTGTAGAGGTTGCTACTTTAGACTCCCACTTGAGCTCACTTATGTCCATAGAAAGGCCTGTAATGACTTTATCATTCTGCCAAGGGTTTGGTTTTCTCCTTTCCAGTTCCATTCTCAAGCTAGAATGTTCTTCCCATGAGTCTTTCTAAAGCAGAATTTATTTATATAAAATGTTAATTTGAGAGCAAATGTGCCCTTTTTAAGGACATCAGCAATCATCCTGCCTTAGGAGGCTGAATACCTGAGCCCTGAAAAAAGAAGCCACAGGACATAATTCATCAGCTTTTGGAATTTATTCTGCAAAATAGAAAATACTGGAAAACTTTGTACTAGAATTCCAACAGAAAACTTGGCAAGTTAAATTCTGGAAAGCTCTCTTTCTGAAGGGAAGCTAAAGTTCTGTCAGAGTCAGTTTTCCTAAGGGAGAATCTGTCCTCTAAGCACACTGGAGCACCTGCACTTGCTTGGAGACTAAAGCTGGTTTAGAGGTGCTAGACTAATTTAGCAGGGAAATGTAGCTAATTTTGTTTGTAGTGAAGCATAAAATTAGATGAGACTAAGTACAAGCAAAGCTTGTTTGTTCCTTATCTCTTTTTGCCTCGATGCTTCTTCTCACCTCTGAATAAAAGCACTTGGATGAGTTTTGTGACCATGGGATTCCAAACAGGACAAAAAAAAACCCTGGGATTGGTGAGGGAGGTTTCAATGCTGACCCAAAAAATGTGTTTATTTTGCTGATCTGCCCCCAAATCAAGGGCTTGGGAAAAAGAATTTGCCAGATCTTGGTCCTGGGGGGACACGAGGCCAGGAGCTCTGAAATCATTTGGGTTTTTTGTGAGGAGCACTGAGAGATTTTGCTGGCAGAAAGTTTGGATGTGGAGTTTTAGTGAGTGTGTCACTCACAGCTGGAGGTCGTGCTGCCTAGACAGGGGGAAAATTCCAGCTGTCCATTCCTCTGCTCCTTATTTATTTCAGTTTGGGCATTTGAAGCTGATCACAAGAAAGACAGAGATTTTTAGTCTGGCCTGATAGACAGGGGGCTAAACCAGAGAATTGGATCAGCAGATCATAATTGTTGAGATTAAAGTTGAAATGATATTTATGAAGAAGATCACTGGGGACAAGATTTAGAGCAAAGGAATCAGGGAGCTGAGCCTGGAGCCAGCAGAGCCCCAATGAGTTCAGTCATTCTGAGGGCCCTGAGGGTTCAATTAACCTTGACAGCCTGGAGTCTCTTAAAAGGAGCAGAGCTCACCAATGAAATGCAATGAAAAATTACCACTTTGAAACTATTGGCAGTTTAAAACCTTGTCTCGACAGCACAACCTGCTCGACAGACACCTCTGAAACACTGCAGCTAAATGTGCTGTAAATTTATTCCTGTGGCAGGTTTTATTTCTTCATTAAATATTAATGGTGGATGGGCTTTAGCATATGCATGGCGTTGCTGTAAATTGAGTTAGAGCTTTATCAGGTTAAGTCGTGTTTGAGTCTAAAGGTCTCACTCTTGAATGTTCAGTCATGCAGCAAAGAAGAGGGGACCTACAGATAACATCCTCAAAGACAAATGTAATAAATTTGAAGAGGCTGCTCTGTTTTTCAGTCAAATCATGTTGGTGTCGGTTTGGGGATTGGTTTTTATGTATTTTTTTTTATTTCTTCACAGTTCCTGTATGTGGTGCCTGATTGGGTCACATTTTCTCAACATTTTCTAGGGGATTTGTAAAAATTCTTACAAAAGTGCAACTGGGTACACAAAAAGAAAATCTAAATTTTCAGTTCTATCTCTCTTCTGGTCGGTGGTAAGGAAGGAGCACTCAGCAAGCTGTTCACAAATAACTCTTTTCTTGTATGTTAGGTGGAGAATTATCCAGCATCTTAACAAATGGTTTGCAATTTTACACCAGAGAATCACCAAATATTGACCAGCTACATGGTTCTCTGGGAAGAGGTTTCCTTGCCTTTGGATCTGTTCTTGTGCCACAAGCTGCCACCAAATCAATGGCCCTGCACTGCTTGTATTTAATGATTGGAGAGAGAAATGGATCAAGTCCTGGGATAAGAAACAGGAGGAATAGTGCAGGGCCAGTTCTCAGAGGGAGATCCCATAAACCTTTGGAATATATGAAATATATGAAAATCTCCTCTGTGGATATGAATGTTTGCCAGTAACAAGTGGCATGGCCTCATGAGCTGTAGCACAATTTATGTTTTCATTTGGGAAGGGAAGGAAGACATTCCCAAATCCGTGAATTTGGCACTTGACCAGCTCCAGCTGACATTTTACTGAAAAATCTTTGCAGCTGGGAAATGCCCTGTGGGATGTTTGCAGAAGGAAAGGCTTTTGTAACATCTTCTAGAAATCCCATCTGTGTCCTGATAATATTCTGGAACAACTTCAGTGGTGATCTCAAGATCCATATGGATCTTATTAAAGTCCTCTTGCTTGCTGTGGGACACTCTGGGACCTGAAGTGAGTTGTAAAAGCTAAAATTAGCTAAACTCAATGTGATTAATTAAATCTTCAGATTTCTGGCTTTGTGTCCTAATGTATATTTTTAATTAAAGGGGAAAAATTATTTTAATTCTTATAATTTTTTAAAGAAATGTGATCTTCATAAGTGGCATCTTTTTTATCCTTTTTTCCTGGTGTCTGGATAAAAGACAACTAGAGTAGAATAACAAGGCATTTGTGTTTATTAATTTTATTTTGCTTTAACAGAGCTTCTACATCTATTTTCATTAAAGAAAGGGGTTGTTAATTGTTAATATAATGGCTGGCATTGCAAGAAGAAAACCTCAGCCAGGGTTAGGTTTTTACCAAGGTGATTTCCCTCTGCCTAGAATTTAGAAAATCAGTAAAGTTAAGGATGAGCCAAAGCACAAAGAGGAGGAAATATCTGTAGAGATAAAAGATTTTTTTATAAAATTACTATTTGTTAAAAAGCTGTACAATTTGATTGCCTTAATTAAAGTTGTTAGAATATAATTATTTGCATTTAACCTGACCAGTAGCTTTGCAAAACATTCCTGCTATCTCTAATCTCCCTGACTCAACCTCTTCCCTGCCAGATCCCCCAGAGCTCTGTGTCACAGCAGAAGGAATACAGGAATTATTATTGTGATGCTCATGGCAGTGATTCCTATTCTGAAACTCCAAACTCATTTTCTGATGGCTATCTTGATTTGTGGCATTTGCAGTTACATGGAGGCTGAAAAGCTGAATGTTTGTCTTGACTTGTCTGTCTTGGTTTTTTGGGGGTTTTTTTTTGTGTCATGGGAGATGTCACAGAGCATTTATCAGCCAACAGCTTTTAAGGGGAAAGGGACAAATCTTGTGGACACCTTGGGCAATTTAAATGTGCAATTCCTTTTCTGGGTGTGCAGTTACCCCTTAAAATGTGATTTTCACCCAACACAGCCTTAATCTGCAGGTAGGAGGTGGGAGAGGGACCAATTACAGTGCCCAGTGCCCAGAGTTCCTGGAGGAAATGGCACAGAGGACACATCTTCCCTCAGTTTAATAAAGATTCTGTGTATGCTTAGTCTAAATTTATATTTTTACAGTTTAGCAGCTAGAAAATTCACCATTAGTTGCTGAACCAGACTTCTAATTTTTAATTCCAGCAATTTAAAAGGTAAAGACTCTAAATCTTGATGTGTAACTCCAGTAAGAGCAGGAGCCTGGCCCCAGAATTCTGCCTCTGACAGTGACCAGGGAGGTTATAAAGAATATGTCTGATACATCCCACAGTACATTCACAGCTTAAACCTATGTGAAGTCTGGGAATATTTGGAAACCAAATGGGGATATTTTGGTATATATGAACCCCAGGGGTTTTATGTGATCTCCCCAGGCTCTGTTCATCTCCTTGGGATTTAGATGTCTTAGCTCCTGCATGAATCAATCACGATAAATAACAAGTTCTGCTTTTGATGTTGGAAGATTTTCAGCCTTCAATTATTGAAAATCTTAATACACTGTCATCTGAAAAATGCTGCATTACTCTTCCTTTTGTTATATACAGGCAAGAAAAGCTTATTTGATTCTTGAGAAGATTAGGAGAGTAGACAAAGTCACAGATAACAATTTTGCCAGACAGAAAGCAGGGAGGAGGCACTTGGATGAGTCTTTTTTTGTAGAATGTCTGAAAAAGAGGCAGCAGGACCATGGGAAGAGTGAAATAATCACTGTTTTCATAACTTCTGTAATAATTGCACTCTGTATGTGGCTTCTGCAAGCACCACCTGCATTTTTACCTCATGTCTGTGTGCATCACTCACCTTGTTTTTCACAAATGGCCAGAGAACGGGATAGTGGAGCCATGTAACAGGCCAGAAATGTCAAAATGGAAGAAAAGGAAGTAAGAAACTGATAATTACTTACTAAAAAAAACAAAACCAAAAACAAAAACAACAAAAAGCAAACAAACAAACAAAACAAAACCCTTTCAGGCACTTAACATTTTGATGCTCTCCTCACAATCAGCATTTCAATTCTGTGAAGCAATAATTTTCCAACTCTTCTGAATGACAGGTGCTAATAATGAAAAATAAACATTATGATGATCTAATATGTGCACCTGAGGAGGCCTTGCATGCATTATTTGCTCCTAATGCCTGTTGAGAAGATACTTGTTATTAGGATATTCATATTTCAATCATATTTTTCCATTTACTCTAAACTGTGAGCATTAAATTAGCCCCAGGCAGGAGTGTGGCACAAACCAAATCCACAGCCCTGGCTGGGATGAAGGAGAAGACAAAGATTTGTCTGTGTGAATTCCTCCAAAGAGACCCAACATTTAAAAACCTCTGTCATTTCTCATGAATGACAGGGAGGGACATTTGGTGTCTTCTGACCAGCTGATATTGAAGTCATGGCATTTATAATCTTAAAATCCTCTGGTTTTAGTGGCTTCCTGCTTTTGGTGCCAGCAGTGGGAGAGGGAAACTGGGCATAGTCCTAGAGAGGAAACTCAGATAAATGTGTGTAGGAGTTTGAAGACAGAGAGAATCTGGGCCAGGCATTGTGAGTCCATAAACCATTGCTTACATTTGTATCAATAGAACACACTTGATTTCCCTCTGTTTTACATTTTTAAGAGGTGACTGATAGGAAGACTAAACTTGGTATTTGTACTGAATTCCATGAATAGACAGCATGTCTGGGAGGGGGAGGAAATCCAGGGGCTGATTCTCTGCTCTGTCCCAGTGATTTGGATTCATTTAAGCTCTGACTACTTGATTTATCTCTATCTCTTGCTGTGTTGCCACCTCATTTTTTTTGTGTCTTGCCTATCAAGTCCAGCCTCTCAGCAGAAGTGCTGTTATTGGTAGGTACCTGCTCAGAGGAGCAGGTGACAAATGGAGCTTTGAGCTCAGCTTCTCTTGCTGTTATTGTGCAGCCAAAACCATTAGAAGAACAGGAAGCCCTGTATGAATGCTGGAGAGCAGCATTTGCCACACACAATTGCTATTATTCATCTCTTTCTCTGCTCTGCCTGTCCCTCCTGACGTGGCACAGTGAAGAAGTGTTTTGCTATTGAGCTTTTTCCTCATCCTGGATCTCTCTGCCATCCCTGTGGAGTCAGATCACTTTCAGAAAGTCCTCTGCACCTTCCAGGGTCTGTCTGAGCAGCCTTGCTTCATTTGAGACTGTACTTAGAACTAGCTCATTGTATGAAACAGTCATGATAGTAATTCGTTCAGGGGAAATTGCTTTTCCAAAGGTGGAGAAGTTAATTAAGTGTGTAACAGGAGGAAGCTAAACCTCACTAATTAGCAAGAAGGGTAACGATTATGGGAGAGAACAGATGACACTTGGCTGAAGATGAACTCAAGAAATTGCTTTAGCCAAAAGCAAGTTGGAAGAGTGAATAGAAGATGAGCTTTAAGAAAGCAAAGACTCTGTCAGTGTGTCCTGATAAATTACACCTCATTTATAGTGTGTCTGCCAGGGATTAATCAATAATTTGTCGGGGAGATCCTTCACTGGGAGGCACAGACCCTTTGTGGTACAGAGAATTTCACTCTGACCCCTGAGCTGCTCCCAGGAGGATGTGCTGAGGAAAAGGGTGGCAGAACTTATAGACAATATGGGGAATGTTTTTGGGGATGTGCTGAGGAAAAGGGTGGCAGATCTTACAGACAATATGGGGAATGTTTTTGGGGATGTGCTGAGGAAAAGGGTGGCAGATCTTACAGACAATATGGGGAATGTTTTTGGGGATGTGCTGAGGAAAAGGGTGGCAGATCTTACAGACAGTATGGGGAATATTTTTGGGGAATTTGCTGAGGAAAAGGGGCAGCTCCTATAGACAATATGGGGAATGTTTTTGGGAATGTGCTGAGGAATAGGGTGGCAGCTCCTACAGAAAACTGCAGGAATGTTTTTGGGGATGTGCTGAGGGAGCTGCAGCTCCACTGCTCTGCCCTCCAGTTCTGGGCTGCTTCTCCTCAGTGCTGTTCATCACTCTCACCCTCTTTATTCACATCACACAAAAAGATTGTTGGAAATGCTGGGTTTATGTTTGGTCCAGAATAAATTTTTTCTCTTGTGGTTTGTTGAGAACCAGTCATCACTCACATCTCACTTTTAATAGGGTTGTTCTAGTTAGTATTTTTTTTATTATTGTAGCAGTAATATAAATATTGGCCAGGAAAATACTTTATTCAGTTGCCAGATTGCCAGTGAGGTGATGTGCTCTACCTACAGCATAATCAAAGTCCAAGATTTATAATGGGTTTCAATAACAGCTATTTTATAAAAATAATAACTATATTCTTATTATACTGAAGCATGATAAACATTTTTCAGCCTTTTCTTTCTGTCCTCTGCCCAAAGCAGCTCCATTGCAAAGCCTGTCTCAGTCTCCATCCATACTGCATTCCCATTTGTAAATCAGATGAGACAATTATAATGTTGACCTACATTGTTATAATGATCAACCCAATCCAAACTGCTCACAAATACTATTTTATCTTGTCACTGAGTGGCACCAGGGCTGTGCTGCAAGAAATCTGTGGCCTGATATTTTTAGCCACTTGATTTAAGCCTTCTTTAAGGCCAGGGCTCAAAATGCAGTGTACTGTAGGCAAATACCATCACATGTTTATGACCTTTTCTGGTTTCATTCTGTAGCCAAGGACAAATAAGTGCAGTTCACCTTTGGTTTCAATATTTTTTGTTTCCTTTGAAGTAATAGGTCTGGTTATTGGTACCTGCATACTGCAACCAGTTCTTTGGTCTTTTATTTGGAATTAATTGATTGGCAGTGTTCTGGAATGAATCAAAACAGAAGAGAGAAAAATCTTGTTTTCTTTGCTCAGAGTTTAGATTGTGATGGGAGACAACAACACTACAGGATAGAAAAAGCAGATAAAATGTTTGAAACTATTAAATTTCAGTTCTCCTTGTTCAGCAGGTGTTTTAGAAAGTGTTCTTTAAAAGATTGTCTTGTCTGGATTTAGTAAATTGTAGATCTCTTCTAGAGAAATTTACTTTTTAAGAGTTATTAATAAATGCTGAGGATGACTCAGACCTTGCAAAGAAAGAACCTCCTTAGAGTCCTCAGCATTTCAATTTCCTCACTGAGGTGAAAAAACTTTTAGGGCAAAGTGAATAATTTAAATCTAAACCAGTTGTTTTTTTTTTATTAGGAGAATTCCTAATGGAAGGTGGTGTAAAAAAATGGAAAAAGTAATCAGAGTATATTAATCATTTAAACTTCCTTGGAGTCTGGGGCACCATAACTTTAATTAGTGATGCCAGATAAGATAAAAAAGATCTTCTCTTGGGTGGACATAAAGGATGGGGAAACTTCTGCCAGAACATTGCATATTGTCCATGTGATGCTTGCTATGCCAAAGCAAGGAACTTAGCATGGTATATTTTGTGCCAACCAATATGTTTTTAATAATAAATGTCAGTTGAAAGTGATTTTTAAGCAGAAAAGGTTATCTGAGTTTTTATCATTCACTGAATGTTGATGACAATTTGTATTTACTCACATTAGCTTGTGTGGGCTGCTATTTATTTGCATTTTTGTAGTGCCTGGAACTTTTCTTCCTATGCAGACCATATATTTTTGTGCTAGATGGTTTATAAATGGTGATTGTACACAGAGGAAAGGACTGAGTGCATATGTGTGTGTGATTTTATACATTTATCTGGGAAATATCTGCCATTAGTGAAGACTTGTGTGGATCTGAATTAGGTGGTAATGGGGTCATTTGTGTTACTCCTATTACATTTTAGAAAACTCCTCAGACAGTTTTTCCTGAAGGGTTAAACAATAAATGTGTTTGATAAACCAGTTTGATGAGATTAAAAATGCTTCACACAAAATACTGTTGGTAAAAGTCCATGGGACACCACCTGTAAAAAAGGCTTATCAGATTTAGTAAAGGAGGTGCAAACATAGAAAGGATCCTGGAAAAAATCACCTGGAAAAATGGACAGAGGTGTCTGTTAAGGAAAACCTGAGATTGACTGAGTTTCAGATGAAGGGGAAAGAGAAATACCAGATATGTTTGGAATGAAAGTAGAAAATATATTCCCTTAAAAGCCTTGTCACAAAGGCCTGAGAGGTGTTTAAAATATGAAACTGATACTTTTGCCTCTACGTGTACATTGAATTAATATTAGAGAGTTGCAGGCTATTTTAAAATCTTTGCATCCATGTCCATCAAGAAAATAAGACCTAAAACATTTCTATTGCATGATGGAATAAGGAACAGCAAAACTGGTTATTTAAGAATTTATTTAGGGGGGAAAAAGGCAGAGGTAGGAATGAGATTAACAAAATAGCCTAAATTCATCTGCAGATAATAGGATTGCCCCGGGGATAAATCTGTCCCCATTTGTTTCCCAAGATTTTTATATCTGAGGCTTGAGCTCAGATCAATAGGAGAAGACACAAGATGCCCATGAATGAGTTATAGGAGTTTGCAGTGCTAAATGAAATATATTTAGGTTCTTTTAAATTTTGGGATGTTGTTATAATGTAGAACATCCTCTCAAACTATTTCAGAGCTTTTGAAGGTTATAGACATTCAATAAAGCTGTAGGACAAAACTGAAGCTTTCTTCATTGCCCCACCCAAATTCTCCATGCTGGCCAGATAAATCCCTCTCTGCCTGAGGCATTGGAGACACTTTGCTACAACTGCAAAACTCACAAGTCTGAATACAAAAGGTATGTCCTACAATTGTAGCTGCTTTCATGTTGATTTTTCAAAATGCTGTTTATCAGCAGTGAACTTGTCAGCCTGTCATTTTTATTTCAAAAAGGTTCCTTTTTTTTTTTTTTCTTTTTCATTTAAATAATCAGTACAGTCACTGAAACTGTAATGACTTAAAAGCAGCCATATTACCTTAGGAAATGTGTCTAGAAAATAAGACATTGATGCTTTAGATGAAGAGAATTAGATTAAATAAAAATGTCTTGGTTCTTCAGTTGTGGGTATTTATGTCCTTGGGGAGAAATCTGCAGTCCTTTGCCAACTGGCCAGTGAAAAGTCAAGCCACAGAACGATAATCAAAAAATCCAGTGCTGGGGAAGGTATTTGAACACACTCATGTCCATTTGATGTGTGGAGATCAGAACTTTTTCCTGATAAAATGCAGTGATGTAATTTCTGTGAAGTGATTCAGGGAGGTTCAGTGCTGTGCTCTGAGCCATGGCCACAAAGGACAGTGGAAAAGATGGAACTGCTTTTTTTAGTGAGCAAGACCTGCAAACCCCACCATCATCCTTACTCTGCCTGCAGGGGTTGACATTTTCCACTGGCAGCTTCTGAAACCATCCCACAAAAAGCTGTGTGCAAGGATTGACTGCACAAGAGAGGGGAAAAAAAAATAAAATACCAGACCAGCTTTGCTGCTTCCTGCTCTGTTCTGCAGCCTGAAGGCAAAAAAATCACTCAATAGAAAGAGTCCTGCCCCTCTCTTCAGCCTTTGGTTAACTGGAGTGTGCAGATAGCAGGAAAATACCCCCCAGCCTGGTGGTGAGGAGATGGATGTTATATCTCATTGCACACTCCTGACTTTCAGACAGATTCCCTCCAAAATGCTTGAGTGGTTGGGAAGTATTTTGTATCTTACAGCTAATCCTCAGACTGAACACATTTGATTTTTTTTCCACTGTGATTCTCCCCTTGTCTTCCTGCAGCTCAGACTGAGGTCCTGGTTGAGCTGATATGAGGCTCTGTCAGAAAGGACATAAAAAAACCAGGCAAAGAACAACTTTGCAGCTTACTTTGATGATCCTGTGTCGTGTTTAATCAGGGAAGATTGAACCAGTCACCTTGAGATTCTGAGAGCATTGCTCAATACCATTTAAAACATTGATTTTCTGTAACTATGAATCCTCTCAAGTAGTCATTAGACAGGAAGCAAGTTACCTGGGGGGGTTTTAATACAGAAAATGTTAGGAAGAGAGAAATCTAGCCTGGAGGAGGCAAGCTGGAAACTGAGGAGCAGTTTGTCAGACCTGAAGCAAAGGTGTCTCCCAGGACTGGCAGGGGTGATGGAACTCCATTGATTCTCAGAAAGAGCTAGAACAACTTCCTGACCTTACCTCACCTGCCAGCAACACTTTTTTAGATGACTAAAAAAGGACAGATTGGTTAAAGAAAATAAAAAAAAATCTTGGTAGACATGAAGAGCTAAGGCATGGAGCTCCTTTTGAGAGGCAGCATTAGTCGTGGGTGTTTGCTGCCAACAGATGTTTCAGTGTTAAGGCAACTACCTGAAAACATTGCCCAAGACTGTGTGAACTTCAGCAAAAAGTTGTTTTCCATAATTTCTCTTGGTGCCTGAAAATGTTGAGCTGCAAAAGAATTGTTGTTACAGGTGTTTATTGCAGTTGCTTATCCTGTGGGTAGGAATGACACAGAGCAACAGAGTTGTCAGGTGGTTTTTAAATTAAAACAGAGGCCTAGAAAAGCAGCCATACATGCAAAAATATCAGCAGAAAAAAAACCCAAAAAACCAAAAAAACAAAACAAAAAAAACAAAATTTTAAAAAAAAAAACCAAAACAAAACAAAAAATAACTTTAAAAAAAAATAAATCCATCCTAAGTAGAATTAGCATAAACTCTGTGCTAATAGATTTGAACATTTCTGTCTCTGCAGTCAATACTAAAATATTTCCTATTCTTTCATTATTGAGACACAGCAAATGGAGCCAGTTCATCAGTGTTTCTTGTGTAAGATTTGTCATTCATATTTTTCTCTATCCTGCTGACCCTCCTGTAAAAACTACAGACCTTAGTAAAGATCATAATTGATTTTTGGATGGTTGCAAATAGCATAAATTAACCTCAAGCAATTAGTTTGGTAAAGTTTCCAAATAATTGTATCCCTTACCCAACGTGGCTCTGGTGGTTTTCCATTTGTCTTTGAGAAGAGGATTTTCTGCAGCATCTTTTGTTTTAGTGTGGCAGAACTTTGGAAAGAAAAAAAAACAAAAAAAAAAAAAAAGAGGCAGGGGGATTAGAAAGTAATTTTAATTACTTTAGTTAATTTAGACAATTTTGGTAATACAAGCAGGTTTTTGAGGTATGACAGTGGACAAGCAAGTGTGTCTAATTGCCTCTCTGTGATTAAGAAGCTTGAAAAAGAACTTTATAAAAGCTACTGGTGGTGCAGGGTCTTTGCTTGTTGTGTGCAATGATTCCTCTGGCACCAGTGGGAGAAGATGTTTATTTTAACATCATTTTATCTGACAATGACCCTCTCTGTACCTGCCTGAGAACATGCTAGAAAACTCTCTGCAAGCAGCTATAACTGACTTCAGCATGGACTAATTGCTTTGTCAGGAAAAAAAATCAAGGAATTAAAAAAAAAAAAAAAAAAGGTGAAAGAGTGCTGCAATTAAAATTGACAGCTTTTAAAAAAATTCTGTTGCAGTCTGATGGGAACTTTGGCAGTGGAAAAAAAGGGGCAAGCTGAAAAATGGAAATAGTCTGTTTAGAAAATATCAGAATGAAAGGCACTGTGTGTCCTTTCCATCAAAATGAACAGCTTGGTGACAGTTGCATGATTTCATATAAACATTTCAGTTTTGTCACAGCCTTAGCTTAAACAGACATATTACAAGAAAATTGTACTCCACTATAAGATGTCAATCTGATTTATTTTTCCTCATGTCACAGCAGGCCTTTGGTTTTTATTTACTTTGGACAGGGATCAAATTTTTTTTCCCCCCTTGTCTTTTTTACCTACTTTGATATATCTCACCTTGGTTGCTGTTCTAGAGATTGCTTTGCTGGAATATCAACTCAATAGCTCATTTTGAGTAGCTGGGGATGAAGGGCCAGTCATTTTTCACCTGTAAATGTATCTTAGAGAGCACATGATTAATCCATCATTAACTTTGATCAGCTGCTCCCAGATATGCAGAAACCCAGAAGAGGCTCCACAAATCTCTCCATGAAGCACAAGTTTATTTGTCTTTTCTTCTGGAATGCTTTTGAGGCAACCATAAATCTTCTTATTTTGAATAATGTTGATGGCACACTGCTGAAGCTCAGGTGATGAAATCCACGTGTCTGGCATCTGGCTCAGTGCTGATTTTCTTGTGGTTTGTCCCCCTGCATGGATGTATCCATGAATAACATCAACACATATCCCCTCCTCTTCAGAATAAACCCTCATCTAATCTATTATAAAAATATATTTACCATGTATGAGTCAAAAACTGTTTGTATACTAACAAAAATCAGAAATCCATTGGTTGCTAATACTTTGAAATATTTATTATCAAATGAAATATTAATTTGAAATTAGATGTGTGCACACAGGGTGAGCTTTCTCCTGTTATTCTTAGGTTTTCTTTGGTGGTTTTTTGTTAGTTTTTTTTGGGGGGGGAATGTTTTGTTTTTTTTTGTAATTCAGGGCTAATCAGCAGTGCAGAATGTGGTGAATCCAGACTGCAGTGCCTGGATGGGAGGTGGGTGTGGGGAGAATGTGTGGGTAATACTTCAACCCTTCTTTCCCAACACACATCTGCTTTCTGTTTGTTTCATAAAGTTGGCCAAATGTTCCAGATCTTACTGAATATCTCTTGTATCTCAGAGTTTCTATTGAAAAAAGCTCATTTTCAGAGTAAACCTCTTTATCTCAAGGAGAGGTGCCAAAATCTGGCCTGGACAGGAAGTGAGGCTGGTGCTCCTTGAGGATGCAAATGGTTTTATCCCAAATGTTAATTAGATGTAAAGTTATATATTATAATAAAATACAATGTGAACATTGGCCTGTGTTCTGTTAAAACACAGAAATTTTAGCCATGCCATGACCATATTGCTATGCCATCAGCTGCTCAAATATTTTGAGTATAATTAATGAACTTAAAGGCAATAATTCTACCTGAGATTATTTTTAAAGAATGTACTGTAGCTGTGGCAGACACTGTAGGAGAGTCACAGAGCTACACAAGTATTTAATAATTCTTATCTGCCAATTGCTTCAGTTTTTCATGATTACTGAAACCTGTAGCAAATAACACTGCTGAGCTCTCGTGGTGTATCTGCCACAGTGAGAGTCACTGGGAAAGCAGAGAGAATCACTTTGGTTCTGCTTCATTTCCTGCAGGGTTTGGAAGTCCAAGCAGGCTCTAAAATGTTGTGTGGCATTAACTGGCTCACAGCTTCCCAGCTTTTAGTTGTGCTAAAGACAGAGCTGGACAATCCACAGACACCAAGAGATGGGAATTGACACCTGGGAGCAGAACCCCAAATATGAGAGTGCACCCTTCAGCTCACCTAAATGTGGACAGGGCTGGGGGAAAGTAGTCCCAGAGTCTGACCTGGGAGGGGAGGTTATTGGAACAGGGTGCCCAGAGCAGCTGTGGCTGCCCCTGGATCCCTGGCAGTGCCCAGGGCCAGGCTGGACATTGGGGCTTGGAGAAATCTGGGCTCTGGGAGGTGTCCCTGCCATGGCAGGGATGAGCTTTAAGGTCCCACCAACCCAAACCAGCCTGTGACTCTCTGATTTTGGATATAAAGCAGCCCATCCCTTAGTGTCTGGCCAGCCCTGGAGGCAGGTTCCAAACATTCCAAGCAGTCCTGGGGCAGCTGCTGTGGCCTGTGCTGGCAGGAGCTGCTGCAGTGGCAGGGCTGGCACAGCTCACACCAGGCTCAGGCACAGGTGCTCTGGGCACAGATCACTCTGCATTGCTCAGCTCTGCCAGGACTTTTTAGTGTAGAACTTGCCTGGGGCTCGCTGTCTCCCAAAGCTATTTCTGGGCTGCTGCAGTTTGCACATCTTTTGTTCAGGGCTGTGCCTGAAACCACAGTGCAGCCCTTGCCTCTAAACAAGACAACACCTCCTTTCCTTTTTTAACGTTGCCACTTTCAGCTCTGACACTGGTACATTTTGTGGCTTCTCAGAATTAATATTTAAGCTTTAATGTTGTTAATAGCTCAGCCTTTAATTTACCTGTGTTGCTAGAAGCAATTAATAATACCTTACTGATTCTCCATGAACAGCATAAAATATTGATGTAAGAGCAGAAGGACTATTTATACTCCTGGAATTATATCCCCTCATTTCACTTGTCTATAACAGACAACTTTAATAAGAATGTAGGAGGAGAGTTATGTTGGGTTCTTATATATTCTCAGCCATAGCTACTAAAGCATTTGGTTTTATTCTGGAGTGTTTTATCATTGCTGTTTGATATGTTTTATTCAGATATACTTGGTTTGCAAGGAGTAAATGGGTAATATTTCTACCCTTGTTCTACTGCAGGTGACACCAGCTGATCCTAACGTGTCTCTTGTCCTTAACATCCACAGGCAGGACAACTGCCTGACTCCAGTTCAGTGGAAAGCTAAAAATTCTGCAGGAGAAATGGTTCTAAGTCTATTTCAAACAGAATTTTGAGTGGTGGGGGGTGAATTTTCAAATGCTATAAGTCTAGAGGTTAAATACAACCTTTTTCCATAGGATAAGGCCCATTTCTATCAAGCTTTGCAGGTAAAGTGTAATTGAGAATGAGGAGAGGTGGGGTTCCCATTGTGCCAGCACTGCTGGTGAATAATAAATGCCCATTTGACAAGCAATGCTCACAGATCATCCTGCAGAGCAGGATGTGACTGTGGGAGGAATATTACCCAGGAAAGGAGAAGACAGATCACCCCATCATGCTGAATTAGTGATCAGAGAGGGCAAAGGGAAAGGATTACATCCCAAAGCTTTGTCCCTATTGCTCCATGAGAAAAACTGTGTGATTCTGAGTTTGAAAGGCCCCAAGAGCCCATAGTTCTGTTCCACAAGGATTTGTCACTAATTCTGCTTTCATCAAATCTCCTTGGTGAATATTTGCTATTAATACCTTTTCATATGTATATTCACATTTACTTCCCCCACCCCTGTCTAAATTATAACTGGAGTCAAAACTTAATCTTTTTCTGAACTAAGATTACTTTAGATATGAGTCTGAGGATCAGCTAAAACTGGGGAGCTGGGAAGACACATTTAAGGCATAAAGAGGAAACAAGGGCCTATTATTAAGCCTCTTATTGAAATGTCTGGTTACTAAAATACTGAGGAATAATTGCATCTCACAGTGAACAGGTGAAAGCAGTTCAAACACTTTATTATGGTCCTCAAAATATTGCTATACTGTGAAATAAATACAAATCAAAATATCCAAAGGATTAAGAAATAGGACTAAGGAACAGTCCTAATTCATATTTTTTCATGCCAGTCTTGCAGAAGAATTCTGAAAAGCCAACAGTACATTTGGAACTATATTTCAAATTTTCATAATCTCAGTGGCAGGTCTGTGAGAAAGGGTGGTCAGGGAGGGTGGAACCAAGCTGAGGTTTCTGCTTGGCTCTTCTGCACCTTCTCTGGGAAACAATTTTGGGTGTGAAATTGGGAAGTGAATTATTCTCCACGTCCCTCAGTCCTCTCAGTGGGAATGGGGTTAAGAGAGTTTTTGTGTCTCACAGAGAAGTTAAATTATAAATGACTTTATAAGGTGCTCAGATTCTCCAGTAAATGTGTGAAGTGTGAAATACACCCAGGCAGGGACAGATAATGTTATTTTAATAATATCAAATCAGGAATCTTCCCTATCAAAGCAGGCTGAAGCTGCATATAATAATGGTCATTGATTGCTACTGGTGTAACTGCCATTCCTTTACATTGCCAACATACTGAAAAGAGTTTTATTTTGCCAAAAATACTGAATTATGGCAGGCTGGGGTACTTCTGATTTTTGTAAACATTAAAAGTTTTCATGCTTTTTGAGCTTAAGGACAATGGAAAAGAACACCACTTTTATATAAATAAATAAATATAAAAATATTGTGACATTTTAAGCAATGGAGAAAGGTTTCTCAATAAAGCCTTTCTGGGGAGCTCCAGGGATCCAGGAATTACATGTTATCTTATTGAATGGTGCAGGTCTTACATACATTGTTCAAAATAGAATTTCCTTCCTCTACCTCCCCCAGGAGCAGATGGTTTCAGTTTTCTTTCTTTGTTTTCTTGTGGATTTATGATTATTTCACTCAGTTGCCAAGACTTGTGTGAAGATTAGAACTTGACCTTTTCTTTTAATCACACTATTTTTTTTGTTGTGTAAAAGGCAAGAAGGTGCAAAACCAAATGTGACCTCTGAAAAACACTCCTTTTTTAACAGAGAATCATGGGGTTTATTCTCTTCTGAGTCCTACCAACCAAAAATTGCCTGCTGGAGTGTCCAGCTCCCAGCATCCATGGGCAGAAATCAGGAATCCAAGCAGAAGGGGGAGGAGGGTGTGCAGAAGGAACTGTGAAAGTGTAAATGGCAGAGAGATGCACAATTCCCTGGGCAGGTGGTTTTTGTGTCTCACCCAGTACATTCCATTTCTCAGTGTTTCAGGCAGTCAATAGCACAGAGCTCCAGGGGGAGGGAAGGGGGCACAGCCCATGGGGGTGGGATTTACAGCCCTTGCAGTCACAGCTTTATT